>NW_028318646.1:5207500-5575000 GCF_062004578.1 Staurois parvus | reverse complement strand
CTAAAAATTAAATAAAAAGAAAATCACTAGGGGGCTCTATTAGAAAGGTTCAATTTGGAGTCCCCTTAGTTGTTTATTCAGAGAAAGGGTACATATGATATGACCTTGTTGAAGCCAGAAGAATTAGTAGCATTAAGGCTCTCAATCCATAAAGCTCCTTGTTGGAGGATTTTCTTGCCCCAATCCCCACCCCGTGAGTCATCAACTTCAGCACAGAATCCGTGACAATGTATACTACTCAAACAATGGAAACATCTTGACTCCAGTGAGTCGCCACATTGGTCTTCATCACAAATACAATACAGCTACTGTATGTTTCTCTGTACTGGAAGTGATCGTTCCTAACCCATGGGTTGGGGATTGGGACAAGAAAATCCTTCAGCAAGAAACTTTAAGGATTGTGCGCCTTAATGCTATTTTGTGTTATTAAAAAGTCACTAGCTGTTCTATATGGATGTATTTTATTGCTGTGGATATGATAAAATAGCTTGGAGATTGGAGAGTGTGTGAGAAAAAGATCAAGCAGCATCATATTGTGATTGAATACATTGTATATACTTTGCCCTTTGTGGAACTACAGTCCTACAAAGGAAGTATATTAATAGACAAGGATAGATAGATAGATAGATAGATAGATAGATAGATAGATAGATAGATAGATAGATAGATAGAGTGAGAATTAGCATCAAGGGTAGAGCTTTAAAGTACACCACCACTTGCTTTCTTGTTGTAAAGGTCCGTTTTTGCCCAAATTTATTTAAAAGAAAGTTCCATAAATCCATAACATAGATTTCTCTCACAGGGGTTTTCAGCATTTCTCTCTTCCAAACACAGACTTTTAGCCTCCTGGCTTATGCATACAATCCTGCTGCTTCTGGCCTTCCACATCAGGTCACATCTGTCTCCTGCAGACTCTTTTCTATATGACTTTTTCAGGTACACAGCTAGCAGCCCCTTGCTGCATCTGGCTCCCATGTCTCCTAGGTGAAGCCCTCCTGACTCTTGGGCAACGACCAGGGTGGATCCCAGAACCCTAGTCAGGTTATTATTTTAAGCCCTGCACACACCTGTACAATTAGTGTGCTGGTGGTTCAGAAAATATGGACCCAGGATTGGAGCTTTCATCCTTCCCAAATCACTTTGAAATCTCCAGATCCCAAAACGGACTTTACGAACACATGAGGAAACTGAAAAGCCAGTTTCCTCTGCATTAAGCAAACCCTCTGGAGCCCCTCAACCTGTTTGCTGAGAATCCTGGGGTATAGCCCAGGACTGCCAGGATAGAAAGATAGATAGATAGATAAATAGATAGATAGATAGATAGATAGTTTCCTATTTAGACCTAACTCACAGTGGAATCTGTAGTCTGTGATATTGTACAGCACAGACATCAAAGTGCAGCTGTCACAAGTTTGTCTGCATTATGCACTGTATAAAGAGTCTCACACCAATGGTAGTTCAGTGATCTGAGCACTTTGTATGTCTCACAATAAAATAGTTGGCCTGTGCATATATGACAATTGTATAAGTCTTCTGCCACTACCAGGCCTCTCAAGTGGTGTCTAGAATAGAGTTAAAGGAAGCAAGTGAATAAAAACGTTTGATGGGATTCCCAACTACTCACCATCTGGCATTTGGCAAGCCCTATAATATGGGGCCAGAGGCATATACTTTCTCCATCTTACTAGCAATTTGTGGTGGCTTACTCACCACTTTATGTTGATGTGCAGCAGACAGTCCCTTAATAAAATCCCCCTGGGTACATTGGCCAGATGAAAGCTCAGTGCCTCCTTATAAAAGCCCATTTACACTACTGGTCAGTAGTCCAGTAGTAAATATGTATGTTTTCCTACAGCAGGTAACAGGGTAAATTCATCTATTACATAGGTGGTCAAAATGGCAGTATAAATGGCAAAAAATAGATAGAAAAAATGTTTTTGGTACTTTTCCATAATTCAAATCTAAAATAATTAAAGAATACCATATTTTGTTTTGGGAGTGTAGTATGGTTTTCTTATTATTGTTTTCTAGGGGTCATTGGAATATTATTGTTCTAGGGAATCTAGGGGAACATTATGGTCCAAGGGGATCTAGGGAAATATAGTTTTCTAGTGGATCATCAGTAAAAAAAAGCTATATATTTTATATTAGCTTATTTGGATTTTTTTTTTTGTAAATGTGGATGAATTTTGGAGAATTACCCAAAGCTATCTTTTTCTTTATAGTTTTTGCCATTTGGAGTCAGGGTGAGTTTCACGCTTTTTGTTCATTATTCAGGGTCTGTCTCCCCAGAAACATGGTCAGCCACTGGTTAGTAACACTAGGGCAGGAACTATGCAGGCCACCCAAGTTTTCAATCAATCGATCTACACATTGTTTATCAGTGACCAAGGAAACCAAGCAGAGTATGTGTGCAGGAAATCTATATTTACTTAAAAGCAAATCTTTGGTGCTAAAAATATTCAAGAAAACACACAATTTTCTAAGATAACATGCATTTTACAACATACATATGTTATTAGTTGTTAATAAAATCCAGACTGTACATATCATTTTTTTATGTCGTTGATGCTGTCATCTCAGCTGTTACATCACAGTAGGGGGGTGGAAAGAATGTCAATCACCACCTTCTTAGATACTGCGTGTACTCAGTTGTGCCCTTTAAGTTGAGTTTTACACTGAACTTTCCTTTGGAACATGGCATGCTCCCATAATCAGTGTATTCTGTTTTTATCACCCGCTGGGCAAGTGAAGTCAACATTTGCATATTTCTACTCAAGTGTATACCTATGGTTGTAATTAATCATTTTCATTGTGGTTTTCAGGTAAATGTTCTATACTGTATATAGTTCACTACACTACACTACAGTACACTGAATAGCCAGGAGACTGATTGGTCAGGTGTGCATGGCTCTCTTCTAGAGTCAGGACCAGAGTTCTGGGCTCCATCCCCGAAGACAGGAGGTCATTGCCCTGGAGTCAGGAGGTCTCCACCTAGGAGAGGTGGAAGCCAGAGCAGTAAGGGGCTGCTAGCTGTGTGCAGAAAGCCATTTTTTTGGGAAGAAGGCTGTGTGCATTCAAGGAGTCAAACGCTGTGTGCTGGGACTAGCCAGTGCTCTGGGAGACCCATATAAATAGAGGTACTGCTAACCAGCAGGGCTGATAAAGAGAGCCAAGAGGCTGAATATTTTTGTTTCTATTGATAGTGGATACCCCTGCATGGAAAACCTGTTTATGTGGAACTTTCTTTTAAATAAAATTGGGCAAAAAAAAGGCCCTAAAAAAAAGAAGCAAGTGAGTGACTATGCTTAAAATGCTCTACCCTTGATGCTAGTTCCCGCTATATATATATATATATATATACAGTTGTGTCCAAAATTATTCAACCCCCAATGCTGTAAAGGGGTTTAGGGACTATAGTGTACATTTGGAATTGTATTCAGAATCAAATCCTACAAGGACGTTGTAACTACCCAAATGCAACTAAAATGACATCAATTGTTTATGTAATACAGTAGTAAATGGTTCTTATGTGGTTTCTTCATTGCCACAATTATTCAACCCCTTAAAGACTACCACTCTGAAGAACAGAGGTTCATACAGGTGCTTTCCATCAGGTATTGAAAACACCTGTGGATGTCACCGAGCAGCAATCAAGCATAATAAGCACCAATTAGGCAGCTTTAAAATGACTGTGATACTCAGCTCCTTCTAGACATTTACTGGTGTGGTTACAAACATGGTGAAGGCAAGAGAATGGTCCAGGAAGACAAGAGAAGAGGTGATTTCTCTTCACAGGAAGGGCAATGGCTATAAGAAGATTGCAAAGATGTTAAACATACCAAGAGACACCTTAGGAAGCATCATTCGCAAATTCAAGGCAAAGGGCACTGTTGAAACGCTACCTGGTCGTGGCAGAAAGAAGATGCTGACTTCGACTGCTGTGCGCTACCTGAAGCGTAGAGTGGAGAGAAGTCCCCGTGTGACTGCTGAGGAACTGAGAAAAGATTTGTCAGATGTGGGTACAGAAGTTTCAGCCCAGACAATAAGACGCACACTGCGTAATGAAGGCCTCCGTGCCAGAACTCCCAGGCGTACCCCCTTGCTGTCTCCAAAGAATAAGAAGAGTCGACTGCAGTATGCCAAAAGCCATGTGGACAAACCACAAAAGTTGTGGGATAGTGTTCTGTGGACTGATGAAACAAAATTAGAACTGTTTGGGCCCATGGATCAACGCTATGTTTGGAGGAGGAAGAACAAGGCCTATGATGAAAAGAACACCTTGCCTACTGTGAAGCATGGTGGAGGGTCAATCATGCTTTGGGGCTGTTTTGCTTCTGCAGGTACAGGGAAGCTTCAGCGTGTGCAAGGTACCATGAATTCTCTTCAGTACCAGGAGATATTGGATGGAAACGTGATGCAGTCCGTCACACACCTGAGGCTTGGGAGACGTTGGACCTTTCAACAGGACAATGATCCCAAGCATACCTCCAAGTCCACTAGAGCATGGTTGCAGAGGAAAGGCTGGAACATTTTGGAGTGGCCATCGCAGTCACCAGACTTAAATCCGATTGAGAACCTCTGGTGGGACTTAAAGAAAGCAGTTGCAGTGCGCAAGCCTAAGAATGTGACTGAACTGGAGGCCTTTGCCCATGAAGAATGGGCGAAGATACCCGTAGATCGCTGCAAGACACTTGTGTCAAGCTATGCTTCACGTTTAAAAGCTGTTATAACTGTAAAAGGATGCTGTACTAAGTACTAAGATTGAATGTCACTTGGGGGTTGAATAAAACTGATAATGCTGTGAGCACAGAAAAGACATTTGTGGTTATTTCATTATAACTGTTATGTTATATTTGTCTGACCTACAAGTGCCTCTTTAATGTAAATGTAAGCAAGATGACTGAATGATCAAAAGCAATGTCAAACTGGCCAAAACACTCAATTTCAGTGGGGGTTGAATAATTTTGGCCACAACTGTATATATATATATAAAGACTTCAGAAGCATTTCTATGGTATATGTCTTGATTCAGTAGGGTTTTATTTTGCACATGAAGTAAACAATAAAAAGGGATCAAGACTTGATTCTTGTGAGCAAGCCAAGAGTGGTGAAATGGATTAAGAAAGATTGGTTCCCAGGTGGAGACATTGCTGTATGCAGTCATGCTGTATGATAAATATGACACGTAAAGTTAGGAGTGGAGTACGGCTGATACATGTTTTGATATTTCTAGTGCAGATCACTACTTAATTGACAAAAGGCATGGTATAGCTATAATGGATTTCTGATGTGAACCCTCGAATAACATTACCAAATATAATTAAGATCTTGAAGGAATATGGCGATCTATCAAATTTAAAAATTAATCCAACAAAAACAGAGATCTTGAACATCAACGTACAATAGAGTGAAAAGGAAAAGCTACAAAAAGAGTTCCCCTTTACATGGAGAGAAAAAGATTTAAAATATCTAGGAATAAAACTTGCTATCTCATATAAACAACTGTATAGATTAAACTATATTTCTTTGATAAATGAGATTAAGGAAGAATTAAAAATATTAGAAGGTGGAAACCCATCATGGATAGGACGTATAAACCTAGTTAAAATGGTAATCATACTTAAAATACTGTATAGATTCCAAATGGTCCCAATTAAACTGCCAGAGGTGTTTTTTAAGATAATGAAAAAAATGTTAATAAGATATATCTGGAGGAACAAAAAAATCAAGAATATTATATGAAATATTGAGTAGAACTAAAGAGAAAGGGGAATGGGACTACCTGATGTCAAGAAATACTATAAAGCAGTAATTTTAGCAAGAATTTATGATTGGACATTCAACCACAAGGGGAAGAGTTGGGTAAAAATTGAAAATGAATTGAGTGGGATTAGTTTGAGTAAGATGATATGGGTTTCAGCACATCTTAGAAGAGTTAAAGAAAGCACAAGTATTTACACTTTAAATGTTTTAAGGGTATGGGATAATTTACACAAAAGTAGGAAATGGGAATTCAATTCTATATTAATGCCTCTTGTAAATTCTGATTATTTCCCCCCAGGAAAGGATGAGATATCTGGTAGATGGTTTAAAAGGGAAGATATCCAACTGAGAGATGTACTGGTAGAGGGGGAATTGAGACCATTTAAAGAATTAAAAGAGAAGAAGGGAGAAAGTTTTATTGGAATAGACGAGTGGAAATATCATCAGTTAAAATGCTTTATTGGAAAACTACCAAAACCCCTGAGATTAAAAAAGGATTGGAATATGTTTGAAAGGTTGTTGGAAACACGTAGAGATGGGAAACACGGAATTGCCAAAGTTTATAGAATACTCACAGAATTAGACACAGACACAAAGTTAATTTTTATAACGAAATGGGAAAGAGATATGGAGATGGTGTTAGACGAGGACCAACAGAACAAGATATATAGATTGATACACGAGAATGTTAGTATGAGAGATGTGGAGATTAACTATAAATGTTTGACACGATGGCATATCACACCGAGTATTGAGCACAAGATGAGGGGGGAGAATTCTAAAATGTGTTGGAGAGGTTGTGGGGAGGAGGGCACGGTGTTTCACATTTGGTGGCAATGTCCGAAAATTCAGGCTTTCTGGAAGATAATAGTTAACTCAATAGAAATAATAACTGGAAATGACATAGGGTTAGACCCAACGATATGTCTCCTACATAGTGTTGGGATCACAGTAAATAAATATAAAGAATCAGGCGTTTGGTACTATTTAAATGCTGCAAAGGGGTTGATACCCAAGTTCTGGCAAAAATCAGAGGTGCCGAAGGAGGAAGACTGGATCAACAGAGTAAATCAGATAAGTAGAATGGAAAAATCTTACTATATGCAGGAAGATAGGAGGGAAATATACTATACAAGATGGGAAAAATGGGAAAAATCAGGACTGAAAGAGAAGTATAGAAAACTATAAATTAAGAAACTATTGGGCCTCGAGAGAGTATAGAACGTGCAAAGGGGAGGGAGGGGGAAGGGGGGTGGGAAAGGGTTGGGAGGGGAGGGAAAGAAAAGATTTATTAGAAGGGGCAAGGTAGAAATGTATGGAATATTTATATGTATTGTTATCTCTTCTTATGGAATTTTTTTGTAAAAAATGAAAAACTAATAAATATTTAAATTAAAAAAAAAATGGATTTCTGATGTGTAAGAGCAGTGAATTGTGAAACCTTTTTATATTATTTATTATATACTGTACTTACAATACCATAGTTACAAGTTATCATAGAGGTGTTTGCTATTGTTAAGGCAAACAGTTTGTACATGCATAAATACTTTTACTCAAATTAGAGTTCTCTCTCTTCCTTCAGGTGGAGCTTGACATGGCATGTTTGAAGAACTTTGCCTTGTGCTATTTGAATGCTTAAAAAAAAATAAAAAAAGGGACTATAGTCTATATAGTATTTAGATGATGAAAATTTTCACAGGGACCTTCTGACTTTGGAAACTTTGCCAATGGCACATAGAACTATGGGGAACCCTTGAATCTTTGCTTTCCCCCACATTATAAGAAGGGAACATTCTTTAAAATGCCTTTCGCCCATACTATGGACATTAGAGTATCAAGAACTTCTTAAGCAGTAAAGAAGATTTAAAGCGGATAATTCTTGAAGTTTATAATTTTCTTGTAGTTTCCAACAATTTAAAATTACCTGATATGTTTTTACATTAGGGGGTTGGCATGCTGTTGCAGTAAAAAAATAATAGGAACAGTGCTAAAATGTAGGTGCCTCTGTTGTGAACTTTGAAAATGCATTTATCCACAATCATTTTCGTTACAGAAGTTAATAAAGCCTTGTCCTGCCATAGCCTCAAGAGAGAGGCTGTGTTCGAAACGCGGCAGGTTTTATGGATTCCATATGTTCCACTGTGTGCCAATAAAGTAATTAAGATGAGGAAATGAGTTGCCAGCTACTTTGTCATATATCATGAATAATTCATTGGTAAACGAGCGTGATAAACAGTGGTTGATCTCTGGTAATTTGGTTGTCAAGGGTAACCACAAAAAGGTTGCTAGACCTAAAAGACTGTGCCAATAAAGTAATTATGATGAGTCATGATTTGTCATATATCTTGGATTTAAAAACCAGCCTGAGCACCAGTACCCTACTCACATCTTTCTGATGAGCAGTAGAGCTTGGGTGAGTTGTTGTCTATAATGAATTATTCATCTCCATATAATAAATGCCACCATTTACAGTAGCCTTCAGTAATAAGTCACCTTTTCCACAATTACCACACTGTCAGTTCTTTCTTTCTCAGTGTTTGCTAGGGCCAAGTCCACAGAGGGACCACACACTGGTGAGAAAATATCCCCTGCAGAACCTTTGCAAGGCTTAATTTCGCCTGTTATCCAAAGCTCTGTGGGCAGTTGGCCTAACAACTGACACTGATCAACACATAAACCATTGCTTAATACCTTATTTCCCATTGGTTTATGATGTTTACCATCACAGTCACTGAAACCACTGTTATCACTAATCCTTGACAGATCACACTTTTTAATGTCACAATTTCTGATGTCATCAGTACTGCATTTCAGAGTGTTTACGGGTACATTGACTGGTACCTCTTTGCAGGTGACAGACAGAACCTCTGCTTTTGCCACATCCATATTAACTTCACCAGTCTTACCAGATCCTGTAGCAGGTGTTAAAGCTTTCACTTGAGTGTGCTGTCTGTTATCTGTGGCCCAGGCTGAATCCCGCATGCGGTCACGGGGCATCACTGCAGCCCTTCTTGACACTCCGGCACCCTCTGCAAAAAAAATGGGCTCCCGGTTTCTAGGGGTAACTGAAGGTCTGGACTCCTTAGGAACACATTGGCTTTTCTCCACGACTATGGGATACAGCTTTCTGTCAAATGCTTTTCACTGCCTACTCTTGATTGCTTGATCCCTCTCTCTGAGATGTTACTGGTCACATTCTTTGGCAGGTAAGCTCCAGGACTCATCAACCTTCCATTCAGCTTGGTTACTCCGCAGACCTTCCTGTGATAAAGGGCACTGGGCAGCCGTCCCCATTCATTACAACACATGCAGCACACAGTCCTCCTTTCCATCATACTGTGGCACCCCTGGATTCATGTTGTCAGGGACAGTATCCTTCACTTCCCCTGGGAAGATCAGTTTGGACCAGTCCACAGCTAGTTCACAAACATTTGAATTTTCTGGCTTGACTGGGGCATGTGGTGTGTAACCCTCTAGCTATAGAAATCTTTCCCTTGCTTCAGAAGGATTGCATCCTTTTTATGCTTTGACTGCCCCATCCTTGCAGTCACGCTCACAGAAGCTGGTTATCCAGATCACAGCAGAATTTTTTTCCCTCTTCTTTCACAGGCACACCACCTTCACGCAGTGCTTACTGCCTAGCTGCACTTCTGCAGACAAACAGTCCCCGATGTCCAAACTCACTGTGGAGCAAGGACCCTGGATTCCACTGCCTTATGCCCACATCACTTGTGACATGGGGGATGTTTAGCTCCATGGTAGATGCGTTTTCAAGTGAGTTCACGCTAATCAGGAACTATATTTCAGGGCTTGGAAACCCACTTTTATTAAAAGGAAAGGCAAAAACAAAGGTCCAACATAAGGTTTCCCAAGCAGGGGTTCTTCTCCAGTAACTTATACACAATCCAAATGAAAATGCTAGCCCACCGGGCTACTCTTCAGCTGCATTGTTGCTATAGATACTGGTACTGACCACCAGCCCTTCCAGGCACACAGCTTAGAGCTTCTTGGACACACACAGCTCCTCTGGCCAAATCCTCAGGCCATTAACTGTCTCTTGCAGACATTCATACTTCTGCTGCTACAAGCAGCCTCTCTGACTCCTGTAGGAGACCTCCTGTCTCTCTTAGATGGAGCCCTGAGGTTTTCCTAAACCTCCATTATAAGGGCTGTGTGCAGCTGGGCACACACCCTGCTGTTCCTCCACAAACCCAGACACTGGGTTGGAGATTCCGTCCCGCCCAAGACACTATGGAATCTCCAAACTATAGAGCCCCTTCCAAGAATACCAAAACCTGGAGAAAACTGCAAAAGCAGTTTTCTCTACTGAACAGCTATACTCCTTCGTTCTGCACTCTGCAAACGTGCACACCCTGCATCCTGTAACTGACACATATCACAGTGAGAGAGTCTCGTCCTGTCACAGCAGGTAATAAAAATGTGCATGTATTATTTTTTGTGTTAGGAGCCTGTAAAGCAGTGGTTCTCAACCTTCCTAATGACACGACCCTTTAATACAGTTCCTCCTGTTGTGGTGACCCCCAACCATAAAATTATTTACTCAGTAATTATAATTCATGAAGTGTCGTTTTACCTCCAATACTGCTGCTTTCAACACAGTAGCTGATTTTACCAGAGTAGCTGCTTTCAACACAGCAGCTGCTTTCTACACAGTAGCTGCTCTTTACACATCAGAAATATGTGTTTTCCAATGGTCCCAGGCGACCCCTATGAAAGGGTTGTTCGACCCCCAAAGGGGTCGCGACCCACAGGTTGAGAACCACTGCTGTAAAGCATTGCACCAGTGATCAGTAGATCACTGATGTCATGCAGATCTCCTGCACACTGTCAGTGTATCCGCTTGCTCATACATACCATACAGGAAGACTCAATGAACTACCACAGGGCTCACAGCACCGTGGTTATCACGTACCTGGTGTTAGAGGCCAATGGAGAGAGAGCTTCCCTTGCTGCTAAGTTCCAGACTTTCCTGAGAGTGGGACAGCAGGAGTCAGGCCCAAAGTGGCACAGGTCACCTGTAGGAGTGCTCGTTGGTGGTCCACCCAGGAGCACAGCTGATGCACTGAGATGGGATCTGCAGACAGGTGGTGCCTGTGCGAGGTATGCAATCCTTCCAGGAAACAGAGGATCACAGGATAGCCTGTTCAAAGCCGAGGTCAACTACCAGGTGGGAATCAGAGCAGACGTAGTCAGATTGGATAGCCGAGGTCATACACAGAGGAGCAAAGAGGGAATATCCGTTAGCCAAGCCGAGGTCAGATCAGGGGTTAAGCAGAGCAGACAGGTCCAAGAGCAAGCCGAGTCAGTATCAGGAAATCACAGATCACAATAGCACAGGAAAAAGGTACTGGGAAGCCAGAGATCAACCAGCACCTGAGAGTAGTGCAGGGCTTCCTTACAAAGGTTGTTTGGAGCCAAATTTGATCCGATGTGAACTTCTGCGGCCATGCAAGGTACTGGCAGGGGTGCCGGGTCCCCTAACACCTCTGCCGAGGACAGAGCCCTGACAGTGGTAGTTCAATGAGGACTACAAGCCGAAAGCCGCTTAGGCTGTCAGGACCTGAAGTCCATTCATTCACAGAACATGCTGTTTTTGAAAACTGACTGCTAGTACTGGGAACTCCCCCCCCCCCCCGTATTTCTGTAACAGAAGGCGGCAGTTGCAGGATCGGGAACATGTTACATGTTCCACCCTAAAAGAGGATGGAACATGTAACATGCTCACAAAGGTTCCTTTAAAGCGGAGCTCCGCCCAAAAGGGGAAGTCTCACTTTAAGCCTTTGACCCTGCTCCTCATTAAGGATTTGCACCTTTGGGGAGCGGAGGGGGTACCCGAATTTGACAGGCACCCACTCCCACTTCCGCGGCGATCACCTAGGCGATCGGAAGTTGTCCTCCCTCCCTCCCTGTAGTCTTCTGGGACACGTGACAGGTCCCAGAAGACTACGGGGCCATTCACAAAGTGTAGTGCTTCTCGCGCATGCACAGTGGGCACCCCCAGCCAGGTGCCCACACTGAAGATGCCAGGGAGAGAAGACGGCGATGGTGAGGACACTGCTGGACCGAGGGACAGGTAAGTGGTTGTATTTTAAGTCAGCAGCTACAGTTTTTGTAGCTGCTGACTTTTTTTTTTTAGGTGGAACTCCGTTTTAAGTATATGTAAATATTTAAATGCTTATGACTTTGCCAAAGGAACACTTTAAAGAACAGGATAGGATGCTGGCTTCGCCTGCTACACGTTGTGGCTTCCTCTCACCAAACTCTATGTCACTACATCTTTTAGCAAGCTTCATTTTTCCACCCAGAGGAGTTTGGTGGTGTGAACAGGGGGACAGATACATATTAATTGCTCTCCTTTGAGGGTGGACTGTATTTCAGCTTTTGAGCAGAGTAATAAAGTTGCTTTAAAAGTTTTAGGTGTATGTATAGCCAAATTTTTTTCTGCGTAGGTAGAGTAGAAAATGGTTGAAACTCCTGTCAGTTTTTTTTTTCTATCTGTGTCACCGGAATAGGTGTCTCTATTAGAAAATGTCCCCTTATCTCCTGTTGTGGTGGAAACTGTAACTTTTTGGATTTCACATCACATTTATGTCAGTAGCAATGCTGACCAAGAGAAATAAAGAGGGTGATTCTACCAAGTAGGGTCACAGACAGCAATAATTAAATTGACAGAGATCTTACCTTTTTCCACTTTATCCAAAACAAAAACAAACACAAAATGTTTTGACTAAACATGCAATTTACAGGTCTCATCACTCTAGAGTGATCTACAGTAGCCCATTCACAGTGATACACATTTCACATGAATGCTATTGATGTGCTCCCCATTGACAATGGTAAGCTTTTGAAAAACTGCACCAAAGATGCAGGACTTCAAAGTCCTGCACACCTGCAGTGTGAACAGTTATATAGGATTTAATGGGGAATAGACTTCATGTAATTTTGTTGCCATGCAAAATCACAGCAAAAGTGCACCAGTGTGAAAGGGGCCTTACAGATCTCAACAGAATGAAAATACAGGGTGGGTTTTTTCAGAAGATGCTCTTCTGTGAAGGTAAAGTACTTAAACTCTCTGTTTGGCATTTCCCAATGGACTATCATGAAGGACCTTCCAAATCAAAACCAAGCAGGATAAGGACAGTATATTCTATTCTATTCCATTATATTCAATTCTATTCTACAATTTAAGGGGATTCAGTGTAGGGAGAAGGGCAGTAATTGCCACATGTTTGTGAAATAGTTTCAAACAGATGTTTGCTTGGTTATAGTAGTTTCAAATAGATGTTCACTTAGTTATAGATACCAGAAATGTGATATGAAATACTCTTAAATTATCTAATCCTTTTATTTCAAAATGTTTTTATTGAAGATTTTCAATAACAAGGTAATGTTATAATAATGACGTTCAGTTCAATAAAAATTGCAGTCATACAGTACAGTATTGGAACGTGTGTACCCCACCATTTGGCTGGGGACAATTTAGGAATAAGGCAATAGCATCAAAGGTAGATATGGATATACTGTATACTGAACTTTGGTGAGGTGTAGGAAATGGTAGAGGGGTGTTATACAGGGGAGGAACAGGAAGAGGGTAGGGAGAGGAGGAGGAAATTGTAATGAGATGGAGAGAGGAGTACCAGTCTAAAATGGATGGGTTGTTCAATTGTTTGTACAAAATCAGGCCTGTACTGAGCAATTGGTATGTTGTAACCAGCCAGTCCATTGGGAATTTAATTTGTATTGGGTGGAGTTGTTGAGGGCCGATCTTTTTTCCATTTCGCATTGGAAATTAAGATCTGTAATTAGTGATTTGAGAGAAGGGGCAGTAGTGGTGTTCCATAATCTGGTTAGAGTGATATTTGCTGAGAAAAGTATGTGGACAATGACGGTTCGGGAGGTATAGGGGAAGTTCCATCCCAATGTGTAAAAGCGCGAGTAAAGGGTTTGGGGTGATCACTTTTTGGGTTATTTCAGAGAGTAGTTGGAAGACACTTTTCCAAAAGGATTTAATTGATTTGCATGACCATAATATGTGTAGTGTTGAACCTATGTCTCCGCATTGTCGCCAGCAAGAGGCAGAGTGTTTTCGGTAATACATGGCAAGTTTGACTGGGGTTAGGTACCATTGGTGAAGGATTTTTAAATATGATTCCCAGTGCGAGCTGCAGCCGGATGATTTATAAGTGGTATTAAATGCTGTGTTCCATGTGTGTGATGTAATTTTTTCTGAAAGAGTTTTTTCCCAGTTGGATAAAGAGGTAGATTTTAGAGCAAATTGTATGTTCGTTATGTATTTGTAGAAAGTGGAGATACCTTTACCTGGGTATTGTGGTTTTGTAAAGAAAAGGTAGGCAGTATTAGGGATTTTTGTGGTGTGAGGTATACTCTTTGTATACAGTGGGCATTTCTTAAGTAGGTGAAGAGGTGGAGGGCTAATTGAACGTAGATTGGAGATTTTGAAATGACTGTAGGGCATAGTCTGCATAGAGGTCTGTTATTTTGTGTATGTTTTGTTTTTCCCATTGGGATAGGTGCATTGAGGGTGTAATAGAGTGTAATATTTCAATTGGGGTGAGAATTCGTTTGGGGTCTGTGTATTCCATGGTCAGAAGATCGCGCCAGGCTTGAAGGGTGGCTTGGATACATGGATGTTTTAATTGGTAATTGGTTTGTGGCATTGTTGGAATTAGTAGTAAATGTTGGGGTTTAAGTGGATGGAAGGGTAAGGTTTCCATTGTACACCAAATTTTTTTTCTGGTTGGGTTCCACCAAAAATATATTTGGTCCAGAAGAGTAGCATTATAGTAGGATTTTAAATGTGGAAGGCCAGCGCCTCCTTTGGAAGATGGGCGTATTAAGAGATTGGTAGTGCATCTAGGTTTTTTAGAGTTCCATAAAAATCTGGAGAGAATCGATTGCAATTTGGAGAGGAAGGTGTTAGGTACTGGTATGGGGAGCGTGCGAAAAATATACAGGATTTTTGGTAGGATGTAAATTTTCAAGGTCGCAACTCGGCCTAATTTGGAAAGTTCTGAGGTGTATAGGGTGGCAATTTCTTGTGGTATAGTTTCGAGTAGTGTTTTGTGGTTTGAGGAGAATAGTTGGTCCGTTGTTGCAGTGAGTTTTATTCCTAAATAGGGGATGTTATTTTTTTCCCATGAGAAGGAGAATTGTTTAGCAAGTAATATTTGGGTTTGGTGTGGTGTGTGGAGATTTAGGATTGAAGATTTGGGTTCATTGAGTTTATAATAAGAGACCATCGAATACTGTTGAAGGTGCGTTCGTATTGTTTTGAGGGATTTGGTTGGGTTGGTAATCATCAATATGATGTCGTCTGCAAATAGGCTAATTTTATGTTCAGTGTTAAGGTGTTTGATGCCAGTAAATACCGGGTCATCTCTGAGATTAGAGGCTAGGGGTTCAATGAGCGATGCAAATATGATGGAGGATAGTGGGCAGCCTTGTCTAGTACCATTGGTGATATCGAAGGGGTCTGATAATGTTCCGTCTGTTAATACTCTGGCTGAGGGGAGGGAATATAGTGCTAGGATGGCTGTTAGCATCCTTCCTGTAATTCCAAATTTCTGTAATGTCAATCGCATAAATAGCCAATGTATTTGAGCAAATGCTTTTTTCTGCATCTAAGGATAGAAGTATTGAGGGCTGTTTGGTGTGTTCTAAATGGTGGAGGAGAGATATAAGTCTTCTGGTGGCATCGAGTGCTTGGTGGCCTGGTATGAATCCCACTTGGTCTGGGTGTATTAAGTTAGGAAGATAAAGGAGTAATCTGCGAGCTATAATTTTTGCATAAAGTTTTATGTCTGTGTTGAGTAGGGAGATTGGTCTATAATTTTGGCCGAGTTGCGGGTCTTTGCCAGGTTTTGGGATTGTTGTTATTATTGATTGTAGCATGTCTTTGGGGAATATGCCGGTGGTGGCAGCATGGTTAAAGAGTTTGGATAGGTATGGAGCTAGATTAGGGGCAAAATATTTGTAAAATTTGTTTGTATAATCGTCGTTTCCTGGAGATTTATTAAGAGGGAGTGTTTTGGTGATATTTTCTATTTCTGTGATAGATATTGGAGTAGATATATGATCAAGTTGGGATGGGGAGAGTTGGGGGAGTTTGGTTGTGTGAAGAAATTGTTGTATGGATGTAAGTGTTGGTTGGATGGTGTCAGGATCGTTTTTAAGATTGTATAGTTGTTTGTAATAGGTCACAAAGGCATTAGCTATTTCTTGTGGATTTGTGGTTAAAGTATGTGTGGTTGGGTGAGGAACTGAGGATATTTTGGCTTTTAGGTGTCGCTGTTTAACCATTTTGGTTAATAGGGAGTTAGCTTTGTTGCTCATGGAGAAAAATTTAGCTTTCGTTTTTTGAAGGTTGAGGTCGTATTTATAAAGTAGGAGAGATCTGAGTTTGTTTCTATCAGCGGTGAGGGAAGTAAGGGTTGAGGGGTTTGGGGATGTTTTGTTTAATTCTTCTTTTGTTTTAATTGACATGAGGAGTTTGTCTATTTGTTGGTTTCTTTGTTTAGAAATAAGGGCGTTTAGTTGAATAAGAATACCTCTCATGTATGCCTTGTAAGTAGACCATAGTATAGGTATAGAGATATTAGGTGATTCATTCATTTAAAAAAACAGATTATGAGCGTCTAGTATATGTTTTCTGTGGTCTGGATTCTTCAGTAAGGTTGAGTTCAATCTCCATATTCAAGGGATCGTATAATATTTTTTGTGGTCTAGAGTGATGGAAATTGGAGCGTGGTCCGACTGTCAGGGCTCCCAGGTATGACCAGAGGTGTGTGACTGAAGCAGGGAAACGCAGACTTCAGATATGTGATTAACAATGTAATTTATTAACACTAACAATACAAACATAAACGCAGTGCAATACTAAACATAATACAGTGCAAACAAACCCAACCAACCACCCACAGATAACAGTACATACAAGCAAGTGTCGTCAGGCAGGCCGAGTCAATATCAATTGGGCAGGTAGGTACAGGGGGAGCAAGCGGAGAATGGTCGGGGTCACAGGCCAGGTTCAGCAGGTAGCAAGCAGCGTAGTACAGAGGGTCAGGCAGAGGGATGGTCAGGGTCACAAGCCAGGGATCAGAACAGGTAGCAAGCAGCGTAGTACAGAGGGTCAGGCAGAGGGATGGTCAGGGTCACAAGCCAGGGATCAGAACAGGTAGCAAAGGAACAGAAACAGGATGCAGGACAGATACAGGGCCCAGGACAAACACAACACCAAGGCAGAGTCTGCAAGTCTGGCCATCCCTTAAATACACCAGTATCATCAGTTCCAGGTGTTAGCTGGCTGAAAGGTTGAGTCTCTGATTGCTGGGAGCACCCGCTGGCCAGCCCTGGTACTGCAGATCAAAAGGCAGGTGAGTCCCACCATTGCTGGCCAGTCCATTCCTGACAGTACCCCCCCCTCAAGGAGCGGCCTCAGGACGCTCCAAACAGTCCTAGCTGGGAAAAATGTTCCACCGCCCGGGTCTGGTAACTGGCGGGATATCAAAGACTGGCACACCGGGCAGGACTCCGGGCAGCGGTACACCGGGCAGAGGCACATCGGGCTGGACTCCGGGCAGAGGCACATCGGGCTGGACTCCGGGCAGAGGCACATCGGGCTGGACTCCGGGCAGAGGCACACCGGGCAGAGCCACACCGGGCAGAGGCACATCGGGCTGGACTCCGGGCAGAGGCACATCGGGCTGGACTCCGGGCAGAGGCACATCGGGCTGGACTCCGGGCAGAGGCACATCGGGCTGGACTCCGGGCAGAGGCACACCGGGCAGAGGCACGTCGGGCTGGACTCCGGGCAGAGGCACATCGGGCAGGACTCCGGGCAGAGGCACATCGGGCAGGACTCCGGGCAGAGGCACATCGGGCAGGACCCCGGGCAGAGGCACATCGGGCTACCAGGCGAAACGGCAGGCAGCGGGCCACCGGGCGGAGCGGCAGGCACCGGGCCCCCGGGCGGAGCGGCAGGCCTCGGGCCCCCGGGTGGGGCGTCAGGCCTCGGGCCCCCGGGCGGGGCGTCAGGCCTCGGGCCCCCGGGCGGGGCGTCAGGCCTCGGGCCCCCGGGCGGGGCGACAGGCCTCGGGCCCCCGGGCGGGGCGACAGGCATCGGGCCCCCGGGCGGGGCAACAGGCATCGGGCCCCTAGGCGGAACTACAGGTCTCGGGCCCTCAGGCGGAGCGGCGGGTGCCGGACCCCCAGATGGAGCGACAGGCCTTGGGCCCCCAGGCGGGGCGACAGGCATCGGGCCCCCAGGCGGGGCGACAGGCATCGGGCCCCCAGGCGGGGCGGCGGGCGCCGGACCCCCAGGCGGAACTACAGGCCTCGGGCCCTCAGGTGGAGCGGCGGGCGCCGGACCCCCGGGTGGAGCGACAGGTCTCGGGCCCTCAGGCGGAGCGGCGGGCGCCGGACCCCCAGGTGGAGCGACAGGTCTCGGGCCCCCAGGCGGGGCGACAGGCATTGGGCCCCCAGGCGGGGCGGCGGGCGCCGGACCCCCAGGCGGAACTACAGGCCTCGGGCCCTCAGGCGGAGCGGCGGGCGCCGGACCCCCGGGTGGAGCGACAGGTCTCGGGCCCTCAGGCGGAGCGGCGGGCGCCGGACCCCCAGGTGGAGCGACAGGTCTCGGGCCCCCAGGCGGAGCGACAGGTCTCGGGCCCTCAGGCGGAGCGGCGAGCGCCGGACCCCCAGGTGGAGCGACAGGTCTCGGGCCCTCAGGCGGAGCGACAGGTCTCGGGCCCCCAGGCGGGGCGGCGGGCGCCGGACCCCCAGGTGGAGCGGCGGGCGCTGGACCCCCAGGCGGAGCGACAGGTCTCGGGCCCCCAGGCGGAGCAGCGGGCACCGAGTCACCAGGCACGACAGTGGGCTCCGAGTCAACTGACATGACCGCTGGCACTAGGTCAGACATTGGATCGTCTGGCTGGACAGCGGGCATCGGGTCACCAGGCATCAGGTCATTTGGCTCGACAGCAGGCACCGTGTCATCTGGCAAGGCAGTGGGCTCTGAGTCAACTGGTATGACCGCGGGCACTGGGTCAGACATTGGATCGTCTGACCGGACAGCGGGCATCGGGTCACCAGGCATCAGGTCATTTGGCTCGACCGCGGGCACCGCGTCATCTGGCAAGGCAGTGGGCTCCGAGTCAACTGGTATGACCGCGGGCACTGGGTCAGACATTGGATCGTCTGACTGGACAGCGGGCATCGGGTCACCAGGCATCAAGTCATTCGGCTTGACAGCGAGCACCGCGTCATCTGGCAAGGCAGTGGGTTCCGAGTCAACTGGCATGACCGCGGGCACTGGGGCAGACATTGAATCATCTGGCTGGACAGCGGGCATCGGGTCACCAGGCATCAGGTAATTTGGCTCGACCGCGGGCACCGCGTCATCTGGCAAGGCAGTGGGCTCCGAGTCAACAGGCACGACAGTGGGCACCGGGTCATCAGGTACCGGATTGTCTGGCTCGACAGCAGGCATCGGGTCACCAGGTATGACAGCGGGCACTGGGTCACCAGGCATCAGGTCATTTGGCTTGCCAGCGGGCAACGCGTCATCTGGCAAGGCAGTGGGCACCGGGTCACCAGGCATTGGATCGTCTGGCTCGACAGCGGGCATCGGGTCACCAGGTATGACAGCGGGCACTGGGTCACCAGGCATCAGGTCATTTGACTCGCCAGCGGGCACTGCGTCATTTGGCTCGCCAGCGGGCACTGCGTCATCTGGCAAGGCAGTGGGCACCGAGTCACCAGGTACGACAGCGGGCTCTGAGTCAATTGGCACGACAGCGGGCACCGGATCAGGTACCGGATCATCTGGATCAACAGCGGGCATCGAGTCAACTGGCCTAATAGGATCGTCAGGCTGGATCAGTTCATCATGCTGGGTAGAGGCATCAGGCTGAATGCCGGCGTCCGGCTGAGTAGAGGCTTCAGGCCGAGTAGAGGCTTCAGGCCGAGTAGAGGCATCAGGCCGAGTAGAGGCATCAGGCCGAGTAGAGGCTTCAGGCCGAGTAGAGGCATCAGGCCGAGTAGAGGCTTCAGGCCGAGTAGAGGCATCAGGCCGAGTAGAGGCTTCAGGCCGAGTAGAGGCTTCAGGCCGAGTAGAGGCTTCAGGCCGAGTAGAGGCATCAGGCCGAGTAGAGGCATCAGGCCGAGTAGAGGCTTCAGGCCGAGTAGAGGCATCAGGCCGAGTAGAGGCATCAGGCCGAGTAGAGGCTTCAGGCCGAGTAGAGGCTTCAGGCCGAGTAGAGGCATCAGGCTGAAGAGAGGCATCAGGCTGCGTACCGGCATCAGGCTGAAGAGAGGCATCAGGCTGCGTACAGGCATCAGGCCGAGTACAGGCATCAGGCCGAGTACAGGCATCAGGCTGAGTAGAGGCTTCAGGCTGAGTAGAGGCTTCAGGCTGAGTAGAGGCTTCAGGCTGAACCACGGAAGGCAGGCTCACCGGTTTGGATACTGGCAGGATGGTATTGGTTGGAAAGAATTTTCGCTTTTTTCTGGTTTTAACTACTGGAGCACTGCAAGTAAACGCAGGTCTGCAAACGAATGGAGCAGCTGGAGACAGAGAAGAACTGGAGGATGGAACAGGAGAGGGAGCAGTTGCTACAGAGGGCTTTTTTACAGGGTTAAAGGCAGGATAGGTGCAGCGAGTGGGAACAGGGTACTGACATGCGGTAGATAGCCAAGTATACTGGGCTGTAACTGGAGGAGCTGTTGGGAATACAGGAGTAGAGTTAGAAGCAGGACTGGGTTTTTGTAAGCTGACTGAGGCTGGGTGCAACAAGTCTGTCCATGTCTGCAGTATGGGTTGAACAAAGCTGAGCTTACACAAAGCCTGTCTGGTCAATGACTGCACTGCGTTTATACAATCTCTTAGTGTCTGTGGTGAACATGTGGAATAACGCTCCAGAAAGTAACCCACATCATCCTCTAATAACCACACCAGGGACTCTACCTGGTCTGCACTAAATGGTGGCAAAAATTCATCCCTGCATTCGGGGGTACCAGATGAAACCAACTCTGCACAAACCTCAATCAAAGGCTGCACCTCAGAGAACTCTGTGCCCTGATCTACTAGAACATGAGCGAGCCGTATACATTCTAGCAGTTCATCCCGGGTATACTCCTTCAGAGTTTGATAAGCATACTCCCTGTCATCAAACACTAGCAGATATAAATACGCAACCTCATCCAGATCCATCCTTCCCATCAACAAGCCAAGATGGCTTCCCTGTGCAGCCACTTCTGGTCAGGATTGGCCTTGGTGTAATGTCAGGGCTCCCAGGTATGACCAGAGGTGTGTGACTGAAGCAGGGAAACGCAGACTTCAGATATGTGATTAACAATGTAATTTATTAACACTAACAATACAAACATAAACGCAGTGCAATACTAAACATAATACAGTGCAAACAAACCCAACCAACCACCCACAGATAACAGTACATACAAGCAAGCGTCGTCAGGCAGGCCGAGTCAATATCAATTGGGCAGGTAGGTACAGGGGGAGCAAGCGGAGAATGGTCGGGGTCACAGGCCAGGTTCAGCAGGTAGCAAGCAGCGTAGTACAGAGGGTCAGGCAGAGGGATGGTCAGGGTCACAAGCCAGGGATCAGAACAGGTAGCAAGCAGCGTAGTACAGAGGGTCAGGCAGAGGGATGGTCAGGGTCACAAGCCAGGGATCAGAACAGGTAGCAAAGGAACAGAAACAGGATGCAGGACAGATACAGGGCCCAGGACATCACAACACCAAGGCAGAGTCTGCAAGTCTGGCCATCCCTTAAATACACCAGTATCATCAGTTCCAGGTGTTAGCTGGCTGAAAGGTTGAGTCTCTGATTGCTGGGAGCACCCGCTGGCCAGCCCTGGTACTGCAGATCAAAAGGCAGGTGAGTCCCACCATTGCTGGCCAGTCCATTCCTGACACCGACCATGTTATGGTGCTGATCTTGGAGGAGGTGATATGTTGTAGGGTCCACTTGTCTGTGATGAAAAAGGCAATTCTAAAATAGGAGAGGTGGACCGGAGAATAATAGGTGTAGTCTTTTTCTGTACGGTGTTGGCATCGCCATATGTCGTAGAGGTCATTGTTGTGTATAAAGCGATGAAAAGTATGTTTAAAGGAGCGTTTACTGGAAGAAGAGTCCAGGAATGGGTTGTTTATGATGTTGAAGTCTCCTCCTAATAGTAGCCTGCTTTGTCTCTGGGTAGTGATGATTGAGTTTAGTTTGTTGTAGAATTGAAGTTGGTTGGTATTTGGCCCATAAATGTTTACCACGGTGTATAGGATTTCATTGATCTTGCATGTGAAAATATGGTAGCGGCCTTGTGGATCTGCTAATTCTGAGATATATTGGAATTGAAAGGAGTCTCTTATGGTGGTGATGACGCCGTTCTTTTTCTTGGTGTTGGTTGCCATATATAATCGAGAAGTGGTGTAAGTTAAATTTGGGAATTTTGGAGGAATAGACCATCAGTTTGCAAAGAGCAAGCTTCTTTTTGCAGTAGAGATCTCTTGTAAGGAGAGTTGAGGTCTCGGATATTCAAAGATGATATGCTAATCATATTGCTGGGTATATACGGGTTGCATGGAGTAGGAGAGATGATTCTTAAGTTGTGGAAAAAGATAGATATTTCTTTGTCGGGGTTGTAAAGCTTCCATAGAGAAGAAGTAGTGATCTTGATATGTTCGCTGGTTGAGGAGGTTATTTCCGCTTGTAATAGAGGTGTTAGAGGGAAAGGGGGTTAATGTGAGCGACTGGTGGTATGAGGTGGGTAGGGGGTTAAAAAAGACTTGTGAAAAATACAAGTAACATGTGTAGCAGATGTTGCTACTGTATAACGGGGGGAACAGAAACATACATGACTCAAGAAAGGAGTCATGTTGACGAAAACTTGAAGTTTAGAAATGTTCGGTTAGGGGCCGTATGCCAGCCTTTAGTGGTTTTGAGGTGATACCCAGTGTGTTGGGTAGTAAATGGTGCTAGGGATTTTTGGTTCAGGACCATTCTGCATCCATTTGTTGTGGTCAGGTTGAAGTGGATTGGTGGGAGTCCACTGATGGATGATGTTTTCAGGAGTTCGATGCCTGCTTCTAGGTTTTTGACTGTGTAGAGCCTTCCTTGATGCTTAACGATGAGCTTCGTGGGGAAACCCCATTGGTAGCCGATTCCATGGTTCCGCAGCACTTTAGTTATGGTAATAAGTTTTTTGCTGTTGAGAAGTGTAGCTTTGGATAGATCTGCGAATAGTTTTATATTTGCCTGAGATGCCGGAAATGAGGTAGGGTTTCTAGCAGCCATCATGAATTTTTCTTTCACATGGTAGAAGTGCACACGTGCTAGGATATCTCTAGGTATTGCAGCAGGTAGGAACAATGGTTTTGGTATCCTGTGTGCACGATTTATGGCAAGCTCCACGTCTGTTAGAGAAGGGACGAGGTGCTTCATGTATTGCTGGATGTAAGGAACTATGTCACCTGTAGTGATAGATTCTGGTATTCCGTGGAATTTAATATTGTTGCGCCTGCAGCAGTCTTCTAGGTCTGCCAATTTTAGGTTAATTTGTTCTATGTCAGCTCCGTGGTCTGTGTGGGCGTCTATGAGGTCATTGTGTGCTCTGAACATTTCCCCCATTTTGCTCTCAATATGGCAGATGCGTCGATCCTGATTTTGTACCGTGGATGAGATTTGCGATGTAGTTGCTGTCAGGTCGTCATGTAGTGTTTGTTGCAGGGATAGTAGCATACTTTTCATTGAGATTTCAGTGATCGGATGATCAGAAGCAGGAAAGTTTTCAATTAAAGATGGAGTAGAATTAGCAGTAATTGTATGAGGATAGGAAGGTTGCAGGTCAGAAACAGATTGTATGTCCAGTTTGGGTCTGGACTTAGCAGGCCTGCTTGTAGAAGGAGACAGGGGCAGAGAGGACTCACCCAGGTCTCCTGGGTATAGTGGTGCCTTGAGCCTGGGGTCTGTGGTCTGAGCTGTGTCTCCCTCTGCTTGTGTGAGGAGACTGTCTGCTGAGGAGCCGGCGCCATCTTGGATGCAGGGGCTGAGAGCAGGGAAGAAGCTCGTCAGCTTCCCTGGCTGCCCTGGTGATTTGCGGCGTCGGGGCATGATCTGGAGGGTGGCAGGAGCCTTTGTAACCCCTTATATCTCTGGGGAGAGGCTGTGGTGTCCCTGTGTCTAGTGTGAGCCACGGTTAGGCTGATGGCGGGACGGAGCTCTTACTCACGAGCTGTCATCCTGGAGCCGGCTGTGCATGCGCCCCCCTATCTAATCATTTTAGTCTACACCTAGTCAAGATGCAACTCTTTTGAAGGTTTAATTTTACATTTATTTTGGACATTGCCAAAACTATATAATTTTTGAAAGCCAGTTAGAAAATTCACAGACTGCCACATTCCAGATAACCCCTCTTTCCTTTTACACAACAGTGGCATCTCTAAAAGGTATGTTTAACAAATAAGTAAATAATAATTATTATTTCACTAAATGCAGCAAGATCTTGAGTACTAACTTTGTTAGTGTGGTCCAGTGGTCTACCAAGATAAATGACACCAGATGTAATTTACTACTACAGAATATTTAAAATTGCTTTGTGTTTCTCTACAATATACCCACAAGACAACTTGGGTTTAGTCTCAGAGATATATGGGAGTAGTTGGCTAAAGGGATAGGTTGATCTCATATTCAACTTCCTATATCCAATATATTTCCACTCCCTTCCACTTCTTTTTCCCCAACTTTTTCATCCTCCTCTTCTCTGTATGTTTTTGTTAAAAAGGAATAATGAAGAGTTATAAAGTCATTGATATGTAGACTACAAAAAATTACTTAAAAGAGACACTTCCTTTAGAAAAAAAATGATCACATGATCACATGTTGAAACCTTGCATCCTGAGAAACTTTAAATTAATCTATGGTTAAAATGGCATGTTTTCCTCCAGCATTGTGAACCTGTGTGATATACTCATAGCTGAAGCCTGTCCCTCTAGTCCAACCATATCTGTAAAGATAACGTACCTCTTAACAAACAAACATGGTAAGATGTTCTGTAGTTTAAAGGTAATAAAGTAAGTTTACTGAACATTAACCTAGCAGTTTACCCTAGTCTATGCTGTTGCTTGCAATCTGAAATGTTTGCCTTTAGATCTACTTTAACTCAAAAGTATCTAGAGGAAAGCGAAAAAACCTTTTTAAAGCTTAGTCCAATTTGTTTCCACAAGGGAAAACAATTTCTTTCTGATCCCTGAAGGCAATGGGATAACTCCCCAGGTCACATACTATCAGGTATGAAGATAAGGAAAGGATAAAAAGTAAAGAGATTTAAAGATAACAATAAAATATAGAGGAAGGGTGTCAGGAAATTAAAATAAAATAATCTGTTGAAAAGGTTCTTAGATATTAAATGGTTCAAAGGAAGAACAATTGTATTGGAAATAGAAAGGAACAAGTTCCAGAGAACAGAGAGAATGAAAGTAGAAATTTGTGCAAAGAGACATTTGTGTAGTGGAGAGTTTCACATTTGTATAGTGTGTAAAGCAATTTAAAAAAAAGCAAAAATGCCACTCAAAGTGAACACAGGTTAACCAACATTTTCTATTTTTCTTCATAGTAATAGTGCCCATCTATTAAACTGCTTAAAGAATGGGGAGGGGTCATTATCAGTGTCTAAATCCACCTCTGATTTTTTCTTCTCACAGGGAGTCTTTAACCACTTGCCCTCTGGAAGATTTACCCCCCTTCCTGCGTGGTCATGCAAAAAATACTGCCAATTTTGAAAAAAATATATTTGAGTTTTTGCTATAAAACATATCTAATAAAAAAAAAAAACAATTATATTTATTCATAAATTTAGACCAAAATGTATTCTGCTACATGTCTTTGCTAAAAAAAAATCCCAATAAGTGTATATTAATTGGTTTACGTGAAAGTTATAGTGTCTGCAAATGGCGGTATTTATACTGGAATTTGTATTTATTTATTTTTTTATACTAGTAATGACGGTGATCAGCGACGGACTGCGGCGGACATTCTGACACTGGGTGGGAACTGACTAACTGGCACTGACATCTCCTGTGACACTAATACATTTATCAGTTCTAATAAAAAGCACTAACACTGTAATAATGACACTGGGCAGGAAGGGATTAACATCTATGGCGATAAAAGGGTTAACTGTGTGTTAAAGAGGGCTTAGACTGTGTACTGTGTTGTGTTTTACTAAGGAGATTTTCTGCTTTCTATCTCTCTGCTGTGCAGAGAGGTAGAAAGCAACACGTCCATGCTGACAGGAGAGAGATCTGTGTTGCTTACACACAGATCTCTACCCTTTCAACTTTGCTGTGGATCACTGAATCCCAGCCGGGAATCACCAGCTAGGACCCAGTGATTGACATTCTCAGGAGCCAATAGCAGTGCACCCCCCCCCCCCAACCCTGAATTGCAAAATCATGTATATAGACATGATTATGCACAGCATGGCCACCCTGTAGCAGTACATTTGCTATGGGGTGGTCGTCAAATGGTTAGAATTGCAAACAAAATGTTAGCAAGAGAACATATATAAACACAGATTGATCAAAAATATTAAACTAAGCAATGTTTGTTATTATGTCATATTGTCATATGTTCAATATATTTGAGTTATGTCTTGGAAACATTAGATAAATAAAAGTATATAGTGTGTGTGTGTATATATATATATATATATATATATATATATATATATATATTTCCCAATTTGTTAGGTTATTATTTTCAAGTTTAAAAAAAAGCAACCCCTGACTTTCTATTTGTACTTAATCCTGTCTACAGCCTGCCAAACACTGGGGACATAATGTCATAATGTGCTTGTTTCTTAATTTCAGTAGAATTTTAAACAGCTACACTCACAGGATTGTCCAGAGAAGAATGAGAGAAAACTGGCAAGTGTTGTCAACTCTTAAAGGCCCAGGCACATTAGACAGTAGGATATATTCAGCAAAGTAGACAAATTAGGGATCCCTGGTCAGCACCACTAAGGTGGGAATTAGATAGAATGAGGTATGACTATTATTAAGAATAAAGTTCAAATATTCTCATATCAGTGTTTCTGCTCAAATGTATTTGTTCATACTGTAGATATACTAAGTTGAACAAAAGCCCACAAATAAAAATCTTAGAAAAGTTCACATGTTATATTGTCATATAACTTCACCTTTACAGAACAGTTTTTCTCTATTATAAATGTTATGCTGTTATGAAAAAGCATGTTAATTAGGGGCACTGAGAGTGCATTGAAAATATCAGAATATTCATTTACTTTGGCAGAAAATGTCTAATAGTAGTTTCTGCCTACATTCCCCTTGAGTTATTAGTTAAGGCAATAGTTTATTTTTTCTAAGAAAAAAATAAACTAGAATGCACTCAGCACTACTTTTCCCTAAGCAATACTTCTATTTTGTTTGACAAGAGAAGTGCTCAGTATTATGAAAAATGATTCCATAATGGATGAGAAGACTCAGATAAGTTCTGCAATAATTTGCAAAGACTGGGGATGTTGCCATTGAATAAGACCACCAAGGATTAACTTGTAATATCCAGTAACTATTAACAAGCAACACTATTCTTACTCAGGTAAACATTTTCTATGGCTAAGAATAAGGACCATATTATATTTAAAAGAAGTATATTTCTAATTTAAACAGTCTTCCGAGAGCAAGTAGCTATAGTGCTTTATGATTTAAAGCTGTATTGTGGTAGATACTGTGGACCACTGGTTTTATTTAAAGCTTTTTAGGCAAAAAGTAAAGACAATAAGAAAAAATGTCATATAAGTGTTAACATGTTAATATCATTTCAGAATTATTTTTCAATTTTTAATCTGTAGCTATAATTAAACCATTACCTGGTAAGCTTGTCATGAATAACCTTGTTAAGGCCCTTGCTATTATAGGGTGACAACATTCTATGCCTTTCCTACAACTGTGCTCCTGCATTATTGCCCTGTTACACTGACCAATGGAGGCTACAAGTGTCCACTTCAACACACATTGCACAAGCATTTTCTGTTGTTGTCACCATCAGGAAAATAACGCTATGGATGGTACAGATAAAAATACTTTTAATAGATAGAAAATGTAAAAAAATGCATTACAATAAAATAACTTGATCAGGACATGTCACCAAAAAAAAAAAATTTAGTGGAACACCAGGTCATGCCAGTAAAAACTGTGAGAACCAAAAAGGAGGAAATTACAATAACATCCCAGGATGATACAGAAGGGGGATCAAAATTGTATTGTGGGTAGTATAATGCCTCCATTGTGCTGACATGTTTTTTGGGCCAAGCCTCTTTATCATACTGTAAAAGTGAGGTACTTTTAACCTTTTTGCTGCCATAGGCATAAAGCTTGTGTCAGAAAAAGAATGCTTCCAGCTGGCTTGGCCAGTAAGTCTTATGTCCATGAAATCCCCCCTTCTGCTATAAGCTTGTGTTTTGATTAAAAGATGGGTATGCACATTGTCTATCACCTTGAGAAAGGTGGCACAGTGTCTCTAAAACATCAGTGGTTTTACACTTTCTGCTGCAGGCTATGCAGTCTTTTTCAACTACAATTTCAAATTTGAGATCTGTGACCCTTAGTGTGCTGACCTTTTTTTAAATTCATAGGAAGCAGCTTCATATGATGACACACGGAGAAGGGAAGGAGCCAAGAATTTCAGTATGGGACCCCCAGAAGAGGAAGATAAGGGCTGCTCTATGCAAAAAACTATTTCACAGAGCAGGTCAGTGTAAACCTGTTTGTTATATTAATTTAAAACAAATTGGAAGCTTTAATATCACTACTGTACTGTCCTGGCTCTAGCCAAGTTCTACCAAACACATATCCGAAATCCATGTTTTAAAAATTGGAGACAGAGATGTGAGGGGGTTCAAGAAATGTGGTATTGTGGGTATGAAGAGTTTCTGTGCAATCTCTTTTGAAAAGTGTGTTTGTTATTACAATTTTAGGATAATGCAATATGGTACTGTGCAAATAAAGTCAGATTTATTTTTGGGAACATAAATCTTGCTTTAAAATCTGCTGTGGCTCCTACTTCCACTGTTCAATAAAGTCATATTGCCTCTGTATAAAAAAAAAAATCAGGTGTTGCAGCCATAACTACCTGAAAAAGATTTTTTTTCAAATTTAAATGGATCAAATTGGAATGTTGTATTTAACCACTTCAAGTCCAGACACTTTCACCCCCTTTCAGTCCAGACCGATTTTCAGCTCTCAGAGCTGTCACACTTTGCATGACAATTGTGTGGTCATGCAACACTGCACCCAAATTACATTTTTTGTATTTTCTGAAACAGAACTTTCTTTTGGCGATGTTTATTCATCACTGGGACTTATATTTTTTTGCAATATAAATTAAAAAATACTGAAAAGTTTGAAAAATGTGTTTTTGTTATAAAATTTTGCAAATAAACAATCTTTCTTCATAAATATTGGCCAAAATGTATTCTGCTACATTTTTGGTAAAAAAAAATGAATATATAGAAAAATAATTATAATTTTTCAAAAAAGTTATTTTTACATTTTTATTTTACTTTTTTTTTTTGTACATACTGTCATCTAGTTTTTTTACACTGGCTTGCTTTTACACCCATAAAGCCTGTAAAAGCAATTTCTCCTTCTCTACTGTAAGAGCTGTTATTGGTCACAGCTTATCACATGGTAGAAGGCTGCTTTGAATGGCCTTGTACCATGTGACCATGTGCTGTCAGGAAGTGACATCTTGTTTACTACTGTTCATGTGATCACTTATTGGCCAATAAGTGATCACATGAATCGGGACCTCACACAGTGGCCCCGAACAGCGGTCTGTGTTCTGCTGTGTCCACCGGGTACAGATTGTGACACTGCGTGCCCCCAGGGCAGTGGATGCGGGGGGCCATTTAGAAACATCCACCCGAATCAGCAACACTCTAGCCCAGCCGTTTATCGGCATGAGCCGTATGGGAAATGCTGCATGTGAGATTTAACAGCAATGATCTCCTGAATGGCAGCATTTTCATGCATACATCCTGGAATACCTCAGTGCTAGAATTAGTGAAGTCCTGTGTGCATGCACAGGAGTTACACCATTCTGGCCCAGTAAATCAAGATGGCTGAAAACCTCAAACCTAAAAAAAGATCAGGGAAAGATGTTGGCATCTGCAATGGTGCAAAGAGAGGTGAGTTTACTTCTGCTTTAAATCCAATACAATTAGAATGCATTTCTTTAGAACAAAACCAAGTACACAAACCACATTCCAGATGTTAAGCTTAAAATAAACACAACCCAAGAACAAATATTTAATATATTGCAATTTGCCAGTCCTGACTATTAGCATTGGTACTGCTGATATACACGCCTGTAGCTTGTCAGCCAGCATCTAGCCACACTTAGACCTGTACACTGCTTATTAAATATACAGCACTGTCTCTTTTGCTGAAACCTTCTTACTTTGAACTGCTATGACCGGGAGGACATAAAGAAAAATTTGGCCAAATTATGGAAGATAAAATATGTTTTGTTTTTTGTTTTGTTTACTTTATGAGGCTTTTGCATCACATAGTAACTGAGTTTAGTACTTCTTTAGACTGTAATACAGGAGTATTTAATTGTACCTTAAAGTCAGAGCTATGTGAAAGGCTACTTGAGCGGAAACCTGCTCACTTTTTTGATTTACTATGCTCCAAATACTAATCAGGTGGAATTTCTTCATTCTTTATTGAGCTCCTTGGCCTCAGAGTTTGAGGGTGATGTTATTTTGGCTGGTGATTGTAATTTAACATTATTTATTTATTTCAGGTACTTATATAGCGCTGTCAATTTACACAGCGCTTTACATATATATTGTACATTCACATCAGTCCCTAACCCTCAAGGGGCGTACAATCTAAGGTTAGATCAGATATTGGATCATTCCTGAGTCATGCTTCAGCCCTTTTTCAGACAGAGTCGTAAGTTTGCCCAGCTACTATATCATTACGATTTTATCGATGCCTGGAGAGAAGCTAACCCAACTTCTTGAGATTATCCTCATTTCTCTAGGGCTCACAATTGCTATTCTCGTATTGATCATATATTCCTCCATACACACTCACTTCCCAGACTGCTTACAGCTAAAATCTTTTCCACACCTTGGTCCAATCACAATCCGATTTTTTTAACACTGTCGTCCTGGACTCATGGAAGGACTGCTCCTCACTGGCGCCTTAACGAATCTGTTTTGGGCAATGCTTCATATTGTCAGGATATTTCTTCACATTTTCAAATGTACTTTGAAATCAATAAAGCAGATGAGGGGGGCATGTCCAAGATGGCGACCGGAGCGGCCGCATAATCCTGAGCTCCGGTGCCTCGGTATCTAATTTGCTGCCATCCGGGCAGCAGCGGACCCTCAGTGAGCACCGGCGGTACTTCCAGCTATCCCTGCATCTTGGAGAAGGGAGCTGTGCCTTCCTGAGCCCTCTCCGTGGCAACGGACGTGCGTGGCCTAGTGCGGTCTACCCCACCCGGCTCTGATTTCGGCTTCATCTGGGCCACACAGTGAGTACAGTCGGCAAGGGGGCAGGAGGATGATGACCATCGGGTCACCCACCAGTGCTCCGGGGACTGTGGCTCACACTTACAAGCCCGGAGGCCCTTCCCTCTACTAACACGGCCTCCTGAGCCTGGAGGCCTACTGTGGCCTACAACCTGCTGAAAGTGAGGTATCTGGGCTCCCTACACCCATTCTGGTGGGCTCTAGAGTTGGCATACGGGGGATTCTGTGCCATACAGGCCCTTCTACCCTATCTGACCCCATAGTAGGAGTTGCGGCCTGCATCTGAGTCTCTGGCCTTTATCAATAATACCTATTAGAGCTTATATCCACTCTGACTCTCCACATGTTGATCATCATTTTTACAATGTAGAGATTGCACTGAGATGCCCGATCGCATCTATGTAACTATAACCTTACACCTGTACTGGGCGTTATAGGTCCCCTGGGGTTATTATCATCCTTGGCTATACAAATTTCAATTGATCACCCCCAGGAGACTTCCTGCATGCCGTCCACCACATATGACATATTTAATTAAAACGCATGAGATTTGCAGCATGTCTCAAGATAATACAGAATGAGCATTTGGTTCCACACAGGATACCGCAGCTATTCCATTAGCTCAGGACAGTGAGTACGCACAGCAACTTATAAAGGGGGATTTGGAATCTTGCTTGGAAACTATGTACACCAAGTTAGCCGCTAAATTCTAATCAGAACTCCACAAGAGCACAAACGTTCTCTCTCAGGAAATAGCCGCGTTGGGCTCTAGAACTGACCATTTAGAAACAAAACATGATGAGCTCAGCCTAGCTTATGGCGAGCTTTCCAGAGATCACGGTTATTTACAAACGGCCTATACACAATTGCAGGCACAGGTTGAGGATCTTGACAATCGCAACCGCAGGAATAACTTGTGAGTTTGAGGAGTCCCTTAGACTGTGACTGACCTTTCACAAGTTATTCAAGTCTCTTCTTACGGACCATGACCCTAGGTCCTTTGCTTGTGACCGCATCCATACAGCTCTGCGTCCAAAACCTCCTAATGATAAACCGCCTAGGGACATTGTTCTGTGTATGAAGGATTTCCTGACCAAAGAAGACATACTCAGAGCTGCCGGTAATACCCCAACGATCACCTTTGAAGGTTCAACATTGCAAATATTTCCAGATGTTTCTCCGGCTACGATGGAGAAACACAAAAAAATGAATGAAATCACAACTGCCCTTTTCTCAGCTCGTATCCGCTACAAATGGGACTTTCCCTTTTAAGCTGATAGTTCCACATAATGGTAGCACATACATAGCCACATCCCTTCCCGAAGGCCAAGAAATCCTGGCCAAATTGGGCCTGGCGGACACTCCCTCACCTCAACGTCCACCTTCCACCCGTCAGGTATCTCCCATTTGGCATACTTCATCTCCACGAAGGGATAGGAGGAGAATCAGACAAGAATCGGGATGAAAAGACTTTGCTCATTTGCATATTATACACTGTTTTGATGGTCTTTGTAGGATGCTGCAAAATTTTCCATATTAATATATCTGTTACTTTTGATCTATTCTTTAATTACCCGGACGTGCAAAAACCCAGCATGGGTCTTCGGACCCTCACTTTACCTGTCATAGGACTCTTTGACACGTGACCCCACCCTGCTATTTAACATGGCCAGAGATGTCACTGCCCAGATGTGGAGTGATTTAAAGTGGCAGAGTTTGGGCCCTGTAGCCCCTTTGCTGTTACGTTTTTCTGTCTTTTCAGGAAAGGCAGCTAGCCTACCTGATCCATAGTTTATTGTGATTTCTTTAGTTGTAGGGTCTCTTAAGGCCCCAGTTCTATTGCTTTATGTTTTTTGTTTTTTTTTACAATTTTGGTACATGATGTTGCTCATACACAAATTTGTGGACGTACTGGCAGCCATATTGGGACTTGGATGCTGCATAAATTGACACTGATGGATTTCACCTTATATGATGTGGGACGGATGTTCCACTAACTAGACAAGCTATTTTTGATACTTTTCAGCTGGGTACAACTGGCACTATTCTTTTTTGTCATGGTTATCCATTGCATCTCACACAATGTCCAGGGTTTCAACTCTCCAAATAAGTGTAAAATGGCCTTCCACCAGTATAAACGCCTATGGGCAAAAATTATTCTATTGCAGGAAACTAATTTTGCAGTCGCTAAACACCCAAAATATTTTCATAGATCTTACAAACAGGGGTTTTACACCTTACACTCTACTAAAAGCAGAGCCGTGGCAATTGTTTTACACAACTCATTCCCCTTTGATATTCAACATGTCCATCGTGATCCTGAGAGCAGATTTATCATTATTAAAGGCACACTTTCGGGTCGTGAACTCATGATCGCGAATGTTTATGCACCAAATTTGGCACAAGCATCCTTCTTTTCCTACTTCTTCACAGTTCCTGATAGGTTTCTATCCCCTCATTTATTGGTGGGAGGGGATTTTAATCTGGTAGCTAACCCCTTTTGGACAGAAGCTCGTCCTCACCATCTTCCCAGGCCTTCCCAAAATCCCTTACCAAAAAACTAGAAACACTTCAATTGGTAGACTCCTGGAGGGCACATAATGTAGGAGCTAGAGATTATTCATTTTACTCCCACCCACATGACTCTTATGCTAGATTAGATTATATCCATTGATCCCACCATTCTGCTAGCTAACTCTAGGAAGGCATGTATTAATTTAAGTCCCTGGTCAGATTATAATATAATGGCGCTGTCTATCAACTTTCATAAGTCTGGCACCTACTCCCTATTCCTGGCACCTTAACGACTCTATGCTTACGGATACTAACTCCCACCAAGAAGTAGTTACATCTATCCAGGAATACTTTCAGCTGAACACAACTCCTGATATCTCCCTGGCTACTTTGTGGGTGGCCCATAAGGCGGTCCTGCAAAGCCGCCTTATTTCTATGGCTTCATCTAGGAATAGGGAGCGGTGGAAACAAATTCAGAAACTTACCCGAGAATTAGAAACACATTATAGAGCTCATATTGGCAATCCATCTCTCTTGAACAAAACAATGATATCGCAAAAGCGTTTAGAACTGAATATTTTACTGTCCCAGAAAACTGAAAAGCTCTATGGTGGTCTAAAGCCTCTTTTTTATTACATAGCAACTCAGTGTCTACTATGTTCACACGGAAATTAAACCATTCTATACAATCCCCACTTATCTATAAATGATGAACTAAAACCAACAGCGTCTCCTCTTTGCCTCATGAAGTCCTGGGTATTTTTGAAAATTTTTACTCTACCCTATTAGCCCCCCCACAACCACCTTCCGCTCCCCCAAATGGCTCATAGTTTGTTTCTATACCCCTCACTGCTCTCACACCCTCTCAGGTATCCTCCTTTATCGCCCCATGTACCTTGGAGGAAATAACCTGTGCGATTAGCGCACTAAGAACTTCCACAGCACCGGGCCCAGATGGGTTCATGGCTAGTTATTATAAACATTTTGCTCCTACACTGGCTCCCTTTTTGATGTCATTATTCAATGATGTTTTGCAGGGCGGCAGGTTTCCTGAGGAGATGCTGTTGGCTAATATGTCTCTATTGCCTAAACCCTTAAAAGATCATCATCTACCTCAAAACTATAGACCAATCTCAGTAATGAACAATGATTTGAAAATTGTCAGCTGTATTCTGGCAGATAGGTTGGCCCCTATTATATCCTCTTTGGTCTCACCGGACCATTCGCGATTTATCCTGGACAGACTTATTACAGACAACATTCGTCTCACGCTAAATGTTATACAGGACACCAATTTGCAATCTAAAGTTTTGTTACTGAGCCTGGACATTAACAAGGCTTTTGATAGTGTACTCTGGCCCTATTTGTTTCCTCTACTGAAGAAGATGGGCTTCAATTACAAATTTCTGTCTGGTGTACATGCTTTGTACGACTCCCCCAAAACAAGAATAAGACTCCCAGTTTGCAATTCTGATTTTTTTTTACACTGGGCAGGGGTACCCATCAAGGCTGTCCACTTTTACCCTTATTATTTGCACTTGTTTTGGAACCCTTGGCAATTGCAATAAGATCACACTCAGACATTTCTGGTTATCCATTATTGGTTTCGCAATTCAAATTATGCATGTATGCAGATGCTTTTCCTCACTAACCCATTAGTGTCATTGCCTAATTTATGCTCATTGAATGACTTTGCTACATTATCAAGTCTTACTGTAAATTTTACCAAATCAGTATTTATGCTTATTAATGTTACTGATTCCCTGAGTGCATCTCTCCGCAATTCTTCCATTTCATTGGGCCACAGACCAGATCTCATACCTAGGTATCTACCTCACTCCCAACTAATCAAAACTATTTGCTGTTAATTACCCACCATGCGTGTCATGCCTCGCTATTCTGGTGAAGATCTGGCATGGATACCCATCATTCTTGGGCAGAGTCACGACAGTAAAATTTATATCTTGCCTAAATTACTTTACTTATTTAGGGCACTCCCTATCCCTGTCTCGAAAGCATTTCTAGATCGCTTTCAATGGACAATTAATAATTTTATTTGGCGTAATAAACGCCCTCATTTTACTTCAGTCCCATACCGATCGCAGCGGGTGGGAGGCCTTGGACTCCCCAACTTCTGGTTTTACTACCTGTCAGCCCGTTTTGCACAGGTATCACAATGGGCGACTATTAATTCCCAGGTCCCTTGGATCAGGTTTGAATCCCAGTCTATAAGTCCGTACTATCTTCCAGGCATATTATGGTCAAAATCGCGCCCCCCCCTCCCCCCGCTTGTTATTGATCTATAATTCCATTGTTGCCCAATCACTGATGCTTTGATCCTGATATAAACCTAAATTAAATCTGGTCTCCTCTATCTCTCCAGGTTCATCATTTTTTGGTGACTCAAATTTTATCACAGCATTCTCATCCCCACAGGCATTCTGTTGGTGGTATGATAGGTCCCTTTATCAGGTTATCTGACTTTCAAAGAGGAGGATCTTATATCACTTTTGAGATGCTTTGCATACTTTTTGATATCCCGCTTTGTGAATATTATCATTATTGACAGATTAGACATGTTTTCAACTCACATTTTGGTCTGACACCTTCATCCCCAATCTCATTTTTCGAACATATTAGTCATGACTCTCCCAGGGGTAGGGTTCTCATTTCAGATTTGTATCAGCAATTTTTGGTTACAGCCTTTCCATCTCCCCCTTTATAGACAGAAGTGGGAGGAGGATAGTGGTGTCACTTTTTCTGATGAAGATTGGGAATCCATGGTGGATAATATAAATAAGACCCCTAGATCTCTTACTGTCCATTAGAAAGCCCTCAAAATATTAACCAGATGGTATTATACCCCATCTAGATTACATATCATGTTACCAGGGACGTCCCACCCTTCCGGGGTTGTGGCCTTGCTCGTACCCTAGTGCATATATTTTTGGACTGCCCAAGCCTTTCATTGGTGTGGCGCAAGATCTCTGAAGTGGCCTCTGCTGTGGCAGATGCCCCGGTGCATCTGTCTATGCAGTCTTGCCTACTAGGAGTTTGGGAGTTCGGACTGAGATTATGAGGCTAATCCATACCATACTATATGACTAAGGACCCCTCATGTTTTGGTTGATTCAGTTATTTTCTTGGTAGCTTTATAGCTCTGCCTACCTTTCTACCTATATTGCTCATGTACTTAATTTCTTTTCTCTTTCTTTCTTTTTTTACTTTACATGGCTGTACCATTTGAAATGTACAGTATAGGTGTGCCTTGTTCCTGTTGTATATTTTATTTGATGTTGTACTGCCATTTTGCAGTCTATTTCTTGACAAAAAATAAAATTAAAATATTTGTAAACAAATAAAGCAGATGATACGAATCCGGCTATTAATTGGTCAGCCCATAAGCCTCGGTCAGGGGGTTTATTATTCAACTCTACTCACGACTTAAAAAAGCTTGTAATAATTTAATTTTAACTAAAACTCAAGTATACACTGACCTTGTTACTCAACACAAACAGAATCCCGATCCAGATTTATTGATTAAACTTGACCAAACCCGATTAGAACTTAACCTATGCCTCACTACTACCTCTGACAAACAGTTACAATGGTCCAACTATAAATTTTTCACTTGGAGAGACAGACCAGGTACTTTATTGGCATGCAAGCTATCTCCCAAACATTCCCAAATAGCTCTCCCTAAACTCAGACTAAATAACAGTACTTTTTCACAAGATCCCAGTAAGATTCTCCAAAAGTTTCATTTTTTCTATACTGATCTATACTGCTCATCTCAGGGAGATATCTCTTCATCTTCCGACAACTTCCTGAGGTCTGTTGTTCTTTCTTCTCTTCAAGAAGCCCATAGAGACTCAATGAAACAGCCTATTTCTAGCGTGGAGATTCGGAATACCTTGAAAGCCGTCGCCCCTCATAAATCCCCAGGACCAGATGGCCTTCCTCATAATTATTATAACGTTTTCCCTGACCTCATGATTCCACATATGGCCCATTATTTTAATTATTTACGTGATGGGGGACTAGTGCCTCCTGATGAAAATAAAGCATTCATCAGTGTTATTCCTAAACCCAACAAAGATGCTACTGTAGTTTCTAATTATCGACCTATCTCCTTATTACCGTATTTTTCGCTCCATAAGACGCACTTTTTTCCCCCCAAAAAAGGGGGCAAAATGTCAGTGCGTCTTATGGAGCGAATGTAAAGCGGCCGGTCCGGTATTTCTGCCGCCACCATGTCAGAATATTGGGCCGGCCGCTTAGCTCTTCTCTCCTGCAGGAGCTTACTTGTTCCTTGCTCCAGCGCTGTAGTCTTCCCGCGGCGGCTTCTGTGACAGCCGGATGCCCACTGCGCATGCGCGAGACGTGCCGCACTTTGTGAATGGTTCGGTGTCTTCTGGGACACATGACAGGTCCCAGAAGGCTCCGAGCTACTCACAAAGCGCAGCGCTTCTCACGCATGCGCAGTGGGCACCAGGCTGTCACAGAAGCCGCCATGGGAAGAAGAAGGAAGGACAACTCCGCGGAAGTGGGAGCGGGTACCTGTCAAATTCAGGTACCTGCTCCCCCTCCCTCCCCAAAGGTACGCAGTCTCTGGTCATCCCCTGTACTGTCTGCAGTCTCTGGTCATCCCCTGCACTGTCTGCAGTCTCTGGTCATCTGTACTATGTCCACAGTCTCTGCTCATCCCCTGCACTGTCTGCAGTCTTTGGTCTTCTGTACTATGTCCACAGTCTCTGGTCATTCCCTGTACTGTGTCCGCAGTCTCTGGTCATTCCCTGTACTATGTCCACAGTCTCTGGTCATTCCCTGTACTATGTCCGCAGTCTCTGGCCATCTCCTGTACTGTGTCTGCAGTCTCTGGTCATTCCCTGTACTGTGTCTGCAGTCTCTGGTCATTCCCTGTACTATGTCCGCAGTCTCTGGCCATCTCCTGTACTGTGTCCGCAGTCTCTGGCCATCTCCTGTACTGTATCTGCAGTCTCTGGTTATTCCCTGTACTGTGTCCGCAGTCTCTGGCCATCCCCTGTACTGTGTCCGCAGTCTCTGGTCATTCTCTGTACTGTGTCCGCAGTCTCTGGCCATCCCCTGTACTGTGTCCACAGTCTCTGGCCATCTCCTGTACTGTGTCCGCAGTCTCTGGCCTTTCCCTGTACTATGTCCGCAGTCTCTGGCCATCTCCTGTACTGTGTCCGCAGTCTCTGGCCATCTCCAGTACTGTGTCCGCAGTCTCTGGCCATCTCCTGTACTGTGTCTGCAGTCTCTGGTCATTCCCTGTACTGTGTCCGCAGTCTCTGGCCATCCCCTGTACTGTGTCCGCAGTCTCTGGTCATCTCCTGTACTGTGTCCGCAGTCTCTGGTCATTCCCTGTACTGTGTCCGCAGTATCTGGCCATCTCCTGTACTGTGTCCGCAGTCTCTGGCCATCTCCTGTACTGTGTCCGTAGTCTCTGGCCATCTCCTGTACTGTGTCTGCAGTCTCTGGTTATTCCCTGTACTGTGTCCGCAGTCTTTGGCCATCTCCTGTACTGTGTCCGCAGTCTCTGGCCATCTCCTGTACTGTGTCCGCAGTCTCTGGCCATCTCCTGTACTGTGTCCACAGTCTCTGGTCATTCCCTGTACTGTGTCCGCAGTCTCTGGCCATCCCCTGTACTGTGTCTGCAGTCTCTGGTCATCTCCTGTACTGTGTCCACAGTCTCTGGTCATTCTCTGTACTGTGTCCGCAGTTTCTGGCCATCTCCTGTACTGTGTCCACAGTCTGGCGATCTCCTGTACTGTGTCCCCAGTCTCTGGTCATCCCCTGTGCTGTGTCCGCAGTCTCTGGTCATCTCCTGTACTGTGTCTGCAGTCTGGCCATCTCCTGTACTGTGTCCGCAGTCTCTGGTCATTCCCTGTACTGTGTCCGCAGTCTCTGGCCATCTCTTGTGTGTGTCCGCAGTCTCTGGCCATCTCCTGTACTGTGTCTGCAGTCTCTGGTCATTCCCTGTACTGTGTCCGCAGTCTCTGGTCATCTCCTGTACTGTGTCCGCAGTCTCTGGTCATTCCCTGTGCTGTGTCCGCAGTCTCTGGCCCTCTCCTGTACTGTGTCTGCAGTCTCTGGTCATTCCTTGTACTGTGTCCGCAGTCTCTGGTCATCTCCTGTACTGTGTCCGCAGTCTCTGGTCATTCCCTGTACTGTGTCCGCAGTCTCTGGCTATCCCCTGTACTGTATCTGCAGTCTCTGGTCATTCCCTGTACTGTGTCCGCAGTCTCTGGCCATCTCCAGTACTGTGTCCGCAGTCTCTGGCAATCTCCTGTACTGTGTCCGCAGTCTCTGGTCATCCCCTGTACTGTGTCCGCAGTCTCTGTTCATCCCCTGTACTATGTCCGCAGTCTCTGGTCATCCCCTGTACTATGTCTGCAGTCTCTGGTCATCCCCTGTACTGTGTCTGCAGTCTCTGGTCATCCCCTGTACTGTGTCCGCAGTCTCTGGTCATCCCCTGTACTGTGTCTGCAGTCTCTGGTCATCCCCTGTACTATGTCCGCAGTCTCTGGTCATCCCCTGTACTATGTTTACAGTCCTTTGGTTCAGAATATTTTTTTTCTCGTTTTTCTCCTCTAAAACCCAGGTGCGTCTTATGGTCAGGTGCGTCTTATGGAGCGAAAAATACGGTAACTGTGATCTCAAGATGCTTAATAAAATCTTGGCTCCATAAATTGTTGACCCTTTATATTCATGATGATCAATCAGGATTCATCAGCGGTCGACAAACAGTGGACCAAATTTGTCAAACTTTGGCTCTGTTGTCAGCTGTACAATTCAGTTGGGACAAATTCTCACCGAAGGAAGTCTTACTGTTATCATTAGATCTCCATAAAGCATTTGACATTTTATCTTGGGACTATCTATTTCAGATAGGGTTTGGGTTTGGCCCTTCTTTTATGACTTTAATGCGGGCTCTTTATTCTAATCCTTCAGCTCAGGTTTCCATTCATGGATATAAATCTGTCTATTGAGCGAGGTACTAGACAGGGCTGCCCCCTGTCCCCTCTACTTTTCGCTTTGGCAATGGAACCACTTGCCATTGCTTTCTGCTCTGATCCTACTATTTCTGGCATCTACTGTGGCCAATGAGATCAGAAATGTGCCTTATTTGCTGACGATGTCCTTATATATATACAGTATCTACCCCTCGAACATCTTTACCTAGTCTCCTCCACCTATTTCATCGTTTTTCTATGGCCTCTGGTCTTACTCTTAATTCCTCTAAAACAATTGCTTTAAATATTTCTCTACCTGATTCGGAGGTTCAATATCTGCGGGAGAACTTTGATTTTCAATGGGCCCGATCTCTCCCTTATTTTGGGGATTCATCTCACGAGCTCTATCTCGTCGCTAAATAAGACCAATTACCCCCCTCTCTTTAAACAACTTAAGACTGACTTACATGATTGGGAGGATCTTCCTTTATCCTGGTTTGGTAGAATTAATTCTGTTAAAATGACCTTTTTACCAAGACTATTATATTACTTTCGGACTTTGAAGATCATGGTACCCAAACGGAAACTCTTACTTTTACCAGCAGCAGTCTCTAGATTTATATGGAAAGGAAAACGTCCTTGGGTTAACAAGTTGACTTTTTTTTCCCTAAAAAAGCATGGCGGTTTGGGACTTCCTAATCTCCTGGCTTATTTTCAGGCGGCTCAGATAGCACAGCTCTCTTGTACTACCGCTAGGGGTTATTTTTCTCAGGTTGGCATTGAAACCTTATCTTGCTGTCCCTATGCTATTGGTGTTCTCATGTGGCTTCCTAGTCGGTTGCATCCTCCTATCCTTTGTCCTATGTTATCCTATTGTTTAACGGTCTGGGATAGATGGTGGGCCAGCAAACCTCTCTATTCTCTACTTACCCCTTTAGCTCCAATCTTTTGTAACCCTGAGTTTACTCCTGGCCTATCACCAGCGTTTCAATGGTGGATCAATAAGGGTTTTTTGCGTTTAGATGGACTTCGTCCTCGTTCTCTCCAATATTTTTTGACAAATTGCCAGATGCCCTCCAGTGAACTGTTCCGTTACCATCAAATTATATCTTTTATCACCAGTAAATTCAAATTACTTGTAGAACCTTGCACACTCACCCCTCTAGAGATCTCCTGTGGGGCTACTGGGATGATGAAAGGTCGATTATCCACTATTTATGCTTCCCTTGTCGATCCACTTACTAAGCTATCCTAAATGATACCGTGGGAAAGGGATTTGAACATCTCTCTAGATCTGGACACTTGGCAGACTACGGCCAATGCTCTATCTAAAATTTAGATGAATACTACTCTTATCGAATCCAATTATAAAACACTTCTTCGCTGGAACTTAGTTCCTGCACGTCTTGCTAAAATGTACCCATCTGTGTCACCTAATTGCTTTCGACACTGCGGATAAGAGGGCACTATGCTCCACATATGGTGGAAATGTCCGATGGTTCATAGATTTTGGATCCGAATATATAACTTAATTTATTCGGTAACAGGAATTAATATTCATAGATCACCAGAAGTAGCATTATTTCATCTGTTGCCCACTGATATTCCCAAGAAATCAGTTAAATTAATTCTTTATCTTTTGTTGGCGGCACAAATTACTATAGCTAGATGTTGGAGACAGTCATCCATTCTGCTAGACTTGGTGAAACAGAAACTTAATTGGATTATGATAAATGATAAACTTATGAGTATCGTTAACAATAATACTTCTAAATTTGAGGTTACATGGAAACCATGGATTAGGTATATCTCTATTTTTTTATGGACCTATGGCTGGCCCTGTTCTCTCTTTTCTTTCCTTCCTCTTTCTTTCTTTCTTTCTTTCTTTCTTTCTTTCTTTCTTTCTTCTTTCTTTTTTCCTGATATATTCTTTATCCTTTTCTTCGACTCTTTCTGTTTAATTTTTTCGGTCTCCTTATTTTTGTTAGATGGCTATATGAAACTGGCCATGTTTACTGACCGATGGAATATTTGGTACCCTACTGGGGTTGTGTTTACAACATCATTGGTTGATGTATTCTTATTTGCCTATATATTCCATGAATCTGTTTATTTGTCACAACTCACCATGTAGGTGGGCTATGTTTTCTATTTTTCTGTATACCACTTTTTACAGATTTTCTATAAAAATATTGAAATATAAAGTCAGAGCTATGCCATGCCACAATGTCACAATGTAACCAACATCTTCTCACCACTGGCCATTCCAATGCATCCAATTTCCATAGATTTTTTTAGGACATTTTCCTGAGGCAGGGTTTACAGGAGATAGATTAAGACTAGGGAAACATAGAATAAAGCCCAAAATATAACTAACCAATTAACAGAGAGCAACCAAGACTACCATCCACTGTATATTAATTGGTGCAATGCTCAAGCAAGTCATTGTTTATGCTCTGAGACTGCAAAACCAGGTACAGATTGGGGGAGGATAAATGCATAGAGTGAACAAGTGACGTTGGCAACAGGTCTGACTTTACAGATCTGTGACAGAGAAAGTGCTCAGAAAGACACAGGGCATGATATGTGCTGTATTTTGACCAATTCTGCTCTAGCACCTGTGCACCCTTATGGACCAGATCAATTTTTAGTTATACTAAGGGCTTGTTTATTTCAGATAACAAAGTAATACATACAGTGCTGTGAAGGTGCGAAAAATACTGTAAATTAAGAATGCTTTCAGAAATAGAAGTATTCATATGTTATTTTTATCAGTTAGTAAAATGGATAATAAATAAACAGGAGAGAAATCCAAATCAAATCATTGTTTGGGGTGATTACCCTTTGCCTTCAAAACAGCACCAATTCCTCAATTCTTTTAAATACACTTGCATGCAGTTTTTGAAGTCCCCCCCCCCCCCCCCCGAGCCCTGATCCCAGCATCATCGAGTCTGTCTGGGATTACATGAAGACACAGAAGGATCTGAGGTAGTCTACATCCACAGAAGATCTATGGTTACTTGTTTAGAACAACCTACCTTTCAAGTTCATTCAAAAACTGTGTGCAAGTGTACCTAGAAGAACTAAAGGATTAATGCTGTTTTAAAGGCAAAGGGTGGTCACACCAAATATTGATTTGATTCAAAATTTTCTTCTGTTCATTTACATTCCATTTTCTTAAATAATAAATATAATCTATTACCTCTTCTATCTCTATTAAAGCATTCTTAATTTACAGCATTGTTTCACACCTGCCTAAGACTTTTGCACAGTACTGTACGTTGTATATTACAGATTTTTGATACTGTATTTATTATGTATAATCCATACAAATTATATTACAAGATAACAATGTAATACATGTAGCTTTTTAATTTTTTTAAATTTTTTTAAGCAATACATATACAAACAGACATTTTCATTTTCAATTCTGTGCATTTTTAAAGAAAAAAGTTAGAATGTTAATGGTTAACAATTGAAATAAACTGGTCAGATGCAATACTTTGGCCAATAATATATTTTGGCCAAAGTCCCAGACCCCTCACTATAAAAGCCAGCTCTTCCAGCAGCCCTTTACCCATGTGTTGGAATTAGTAGTGAAAGACAGATGACAATTTAGAGAGAGAGCTTTTGTGCTATTGAACTTTGCTAGTATGCTACCACAATGCTATATTCTGTGCTGTATATTGCCACAAGTGCATTACAATGAATTGTAGTTTGTGTGGCTAGGAAGACCCAACAGTCATTTTTAGGAATACTTTTTTTTTTTGCATGTTAGTGACAATTTCCGTTGCTCTGTTATTAATGTTTGTTTTTTTGGGGAATATTTTGCTTTTCTTAGTTTCTCAATGTTTGTGTCCATGTCTAATTTTTTATTTATCATTTATAACAAAAAACACCAACAAAATAGTGTTTTCAGGGTTGGTGTTTAGTTTTTTAGCTTTCTTTTTTCTGTGAGGTATATTTGATTCCTATATCATTTCGTTAAGGTCTTTATTCCAGAAAACATTATTAAATAGAGGAAAAGTAGGTGGAACATACAGAAGTCGTACATTCAATTACATAGGCAAAGAGCCCCATAGAGATTTTGTTATGGTGTTTTATTTATTTATTTATTTGGGGAGGGGGGTGAGCATCAGCAAAATGAATTTGTCAGTGACCTTTGCAAAACTGACATTTATTAGCAGGACAGCTCAGCATACTATTGTGGTGCAGTTTAGTCCACAAAAGCATCACAATGTCAGGTGCAGTGAGCACCATGTAGCCCTTCCAGCTCTATCATAAGTGCTATTAAAGCTAGGGAAACATCCATTACTATTATTTCTAGAAAGTCTAAAAGGAGATGTAGAAGCTGATCTTGTGCAGCCTAATAAGTGGTGAGTAGGTCCTGTATTCACATACCAAAGTGGTGGTCAGAGCACACCTTCAAGAAGGGAGAGCATGTCTGCCCTTATTTTTGGCAGTGGGCATGCTGTACAGCCAGAGCACATGGAGAAAGTGGTGGAGCAGCTAACCAAGCCTCTTTATCCTCCTTCTCTTTCTCTCTGGTGCAGAGCAGCATAATGTCAACAACACCTGAAAAAGATCCTTAGTCAAGTGTCACAGGATCTTCTGCGAAAAGTGTGTAATCATTTCTGGCCATCATACCCAACCTTTCTTTGGCTGAGTGAAATTTGGTGTCAAGTCCACACACTGACAAACCGTCTGATATGCAATACATCCTTGGCCATGCTGCAGCAGCTGCACATGCATAAGCAGGCTGTAATGAGTACTTGCAAAAGTATAGGACAAGGACAGACCCAGGGAACTGTTTTTTTTCCGTATGCCAGTGATTCCTCTCCAGAATGTATGTACTGTGTTGTCACTAGGATAGGAGGAAACCAGAATGATGAGCCATGACAAAGCAAGCATCTGCAACACTATCCCAGCTGGAGCACACACTGTGTGGTATAATGGGCACTGTAGGAACAACCACAGGATGAATTAGGGGAATTTCTTAATATCGCAGTTACCACTTTATCCTGACTCCCTGTAATGCCACACCAATCACAGAAGGGGCATAAGGAGGACAGGAGTTCGGGAAGGCTTCCAGGAGTTGTACATGGTTGGGAGAAGATAGCAGAGGACAATGTTGTCCTCAGTGACACTGACTATTCTATTTCCTTGGTGTGTTTTATTCCTCCAATTTCCAGTGTCTGCAAAAAACTAAATGTTGCTTTTTCTTTTGATCTTTTTGGTCTATTTTAGCGCACTTACTAAATCGAGAATCTTTGTGGATAAAGTCTGTTTGAAATAGTGTGGTGTGATTCCTAATTGTAAACTGCCTAGTCTCTACCTCCTGAAATTTTGGCCTATCAAAAATGCTTAAAAACTGTACAGATAATCTGTACAATATTTGTTTACTGAAATAGTGGACTCCCAAACAAGCCTAAATGATTTGGTGCAATTCTGTAAATTTTATCTGTCTTTAGGTTAACAAAAGACCACAAATGTGTATTTCAAGATGCAATCTGCCTGATTTCTTCCTTAGAAATTGTGGCCTATCCAATAAAGCTTAAAAATGTGTGCTGCAAATAGGTCCAATTTTTCATTTTTCAATTTTATCTCCAGATACAATCTGCCTGTTCTATCCTTCAGAAATATAAAAAGGTTAAAAGCTGTTTTGCAAATCTGCTAAAATGTTTACATCTTGGAAAAAAAACGTTTTTTTTTTATCTCTAGATGCAATATGCTTGTTCTCTTCCACAGAAATTACAGCCTATCCAAAAGGTCTAATCAGCAAACTATTTCTATCTTCTAAATCTGCCTGCCTAAAAGGCTTAAAATGTGTGCTGAAAACTGTATTTTTTTTCTGTTTTCAATTTAAAAATAAAAAGACAGCAGTTTGTTATTTGCAAAGGTAATGTGCTTGCTCGCTTCTTTTGAAATTGCAGCCTATCCAAAAATGCCTTTAAACAGTTTATTGCAAATTTGTGCAATTTTTCTCTTTTCATTTAAAATAAAAAATACACACGTTTTTTATTTTCAGGTGCAATATGCTTGCTGTATTATTCATAAATTGTAGCCATTCCAAAAAGGTTTGGATGTGGTATGCTGCAAAGGATTGCAATTTTTTGTTTTTAGCTAAAAACAAAAATGCACTAATTTTTGATTTCCAGATGCAATATGCCTTCTATATCCCTCTATGCCTCCTTTGGAAATTGTAGCCTGTCCAAAAAAGGCTTAATAGTGTGGTGCAAATGTGTGAAATATTTCCATCTTCAGTCTCTAAAAAAAAAAAACACTCATTTTTTACCAGATGCCATGTAATTGCTGTGTCCTTCAGAAATTGCGGCCTGTTAAAAAAGGCATAATAGCTGTGGTGCAAATCTGTGCAATTTTTATGTCTTTAGTCTTTAGCCTATTCTTACCCTCTGAAATAGTGAACTATTAAAAAGCCTTCAAAACCTCTGCAAATATGTAATATTTCTAAGTCTTTAGTCTCAGAAAAAAGACACTGTTATTAGTTTATTCCAGCAGACACTATGGGGTAGATTTACTAAAATCGGTGCACTCAAAATCTGTGCAGCTGTACATGGTAGCCAATCAGCTTCTAACTTCAGCTCATTCGATTAAGCTGTGGCAATAAAACTCGGAAGCTGGTTAGGTTCTATGCAGAGTTGCACCATGCAGTTTTAGTAAATAACCCTCACATCTTAGACAAAAGGAGTACATTCTGGCCAGCAAGCCAGTTCTATTTTTCTGGCTTTTGGCACTAAAAAAAGTACATTTTAATTTTTGTTTTATGATAAATTCTTCCTGGTATCTTCCTCTTCCATTGTGGCCTAGTAAGAATGTTCACATGTTGTGTAGCATGTGCAGGCTACAGTTTTTTAGATATAATAAACTCACATTTTTTTCACAATAATAAATGCCTCATCTCTCCATCTCCAAGTATTGAACTTTGTACACAATACAGTGTGATACTGAAAAGAGGATCACAAGCTATGCTTTGAAACTTATATTACCACTGTTTGCCAATTTGTGTGACGTTGATTGTTTTAATTAAATTTTTTAAGTATGTAGTTTCAGATAGATTTTAGCTTAAATTTTCATGCAACTTCCACTGCTCAATTCTGCCCTATTGCTGCTACATAATAAATCTTATCTTTGCAAAAACTACCTAACAAACAGTTTTTGTGCAGTGAAAGTCAATCATATTGGATTGCCACTGCCTTATTTAAGCCAAGGGACAATGTAGGACAAATGTACAATTTGGAAAAAAATTAATTACGTCTGAAGCTTATGCAATGCCAAAATACTATGTCAATGCTGCTGTCCCCAAAAGTTGTAATGTTCTATAAAACCATATACAGCTTTAAGTAATCCCCCAAGCAAGCATTATTTGAAAGATTTTTGTATTTTCAATGATGCCCTACCACCATAGGATCGGTGTGCATTCCACCAACAAGAAGTTGGGTCCAGATGTAATTCCAACCGGCACCGGAAGTGACGACAGCTGCAGGGCCTCGACTAGTTCCACTGACTGCATCTTCAAGAAGCCATGGAGCCACAGTTTTCCCTTAGCTATTTATTTATTTTGGAACACATGCCGTTCCTATGGTGGTATGGCGGTTCTAGTACTTCCAAGAATGTCTACATTAGTACCTAGTTTGGGTACAAAGATGAGTACAATACTTTGTTACCTTGTTTATTTTTTATAATAAAATACTACACTATAGTATTTTTCTGGTTTGATGTTGTGGTGTCTCTTAACTGATGGTTGAAGATATATGAAGATAACAGAAGATCTACTGGAGAGTGGTGTGACTGTTTTGGAGTATATTTATTATCCAAAAGTCCTAGTTGACCTTTAGTGAATTAGAGGTCACTGGATTGTTCGTGCGCACTTCTCAGAGGTAGGGATTTTGTGGTGGCACTATTAGAAGACATTTTATCAACAATGAAGATTTAAATACTCAGTATGGTGAACATGTTGCATGTTGATTGACTTTATTGGATTATATCATATATTTATGGACTTTATTTTATTAATTGAATGTTGATTTCTGTAGAGTTTTGATTGTGTTAGTGCCTAACATATCCTTTTTTTTAATTTTCACAATAGGAGTGATTAATTTAATTTTCACTTTTAGGAGTTCAGCTGCATAGTTTGTTTTTATTTAAAAGCAGGCACCTTTATATATAATTTATTGTTAACTTCAGACACAGCAACCTACTTCTCCCTATCTACCGACAGCCTCACAGGTTAGTGAAGTTCGGGATCCCTTCTCCTCTCAGTTCAAAGAAGAGATCGTGGCTACCCCACAAGGCAAACCCCCACTGCTTTCCCCTTCTTCTGCCTCCTTGGGAGAGGAGCTGGAGCTTGCAGTGTCCTCTGCCTCTTCTATTCACAGGAAAATGGCAGAACTTGCAGAATTAACTTTGAGCCCGGCCAGTCTGTCACAAGAGCATCCACCTGTACAGCCAGTTGATTACTCAGGTGATGCAGTGCTTAATGCCAGATTCTCTGCATTTTTGCAGCAGGAATTGTTTAAGGCATGTACTATTATTACCACTGATTTGGGAAGTGACTTTCAGAGTATTGGCAAAAGACTGGACACTATTAAATCTAAAGCTGATGAAACAATGAAGAGAGTAAACTAAATTACAAGCATGATTTCTTCTCTCCAGGAGCAAGTAGACCAGGCTAATACCAAAACAGAAGACCTGGAAAATCAGTACAGGAGATATAATTTGAGGATCAGAGGTCTTTTGGAATCAGTTACAGACCTAGAGGAGGCTGAACATTCTTTGATGAAGGCCCTAATACATGATATTTCCCCTAATCAACTAGAAATAGATAGGATCCATTGTGCCCTAACAGCCCTGTGACCTGATGGCTTGCCCAGAGATGTCATCACAAAGCCACATTTTTACAGGTTCAAAGAGAAGATTATGATGTAGGCTAGAATCAAGAATGATATTTCCATCCAGGGTCACACAGTCTAAATTTTTGCAGACATATCCCAACTAATAGTCCAGAAGAGGAGATCTCTCAAACCTTTATTTTATTTAGTTAGCCATCAAATTAACTATTGATGGTCATTCCCTTTTTGCTTATCCTTAACATATAAGGAGAAATCTCATTCATTTATCAACTTTCAGTCTGGAGAAGAGGTGCTTTTGGGACTGGGCCTAATTTCAAGAGACTCTCCCTATCACGTACCTGGTGACAGAGGCCAATGGAGAGAGGGCTTCCCTTGCGGCTAAGTTCCAGACTCCCCTGAAAGTGGGACAGCAGGCCAGAGTAGCACAGGTCACCTGTGGGAGTGCTTGTTTGGTGGTCCACCCAGGAACAATGCTGATGCGCTGAGATGGGGTCTGCAGGCAGGGAGCGCCTGTGCGAGGTATGCAGGTCTTCCAGAGAACAGAGGATCACAGGATAACCAGTTCAAGCCAAGGTCGGGTGCCAGGTGGGAATCGGAGCAGATGTAGTCAAAAGGGATGGCCGAGGTCATACACAGAGCAGGAGAGAAGATCCGTTAGACAAGCCAGGGTTAGGTCGGGGATAAACAGAGCAGACAGGTCCAGGAGCAAGCTGAGTCGTTAACAGGAAATCACAAGTCAGGATAGCAAGGGAACAAAGGTACTAGGGAGCCAGAGATTAACCAGCACCTGAGAGTAGTACAGGACTTCCTTATAAAGGCCGTTTGGTGCCAAATTTGAGCCCATGTGAACTTCTGCGGTCATGCAAGGTACTGGCAGGGGTGCCAGGTCTCCTAACACCTCTGCCGAGGACAGAGCCCTGACACTCCCACAGCTAAAACTCAATACACTGCAACTCGTCTAGTCTCTCCTCTGTGTTTCCAACAGACACGGCTTTCCTCCAGGAGACATTTGCCTTCCACCTGAAAATCCCTGGGGGTGACTGCTGGTGTTCAACCCCTCTTTCTGCCGAGACCAGCCGTCTTGTCATTGGACTTCATCCACCTTTGAAGACATTTCTTTCAGGTAACTTTTGCTCATGTTTGTGAACAGTTTTTTACTTCTGATAGACCGCAGAAGTATGGCAACTCTAACTGCATAACATGTTCCCTTTCCCCCCTACGTCCCCTGCCCCTTTTTTCCTCTCCCATTCCCCCTCCAAAAATGTATATGGGTGCAACCACATAATTTTTTGCCCCTGCCCAGGATAACACAGGGCTACCTAGATAGAAGCATCCCAGCTCTGGTTGTTCACCAGTACACAGGGGCTCTACCATATGCAGCTAATTTTCTTTTGAAATCTTAGTTATGTGTTGACATAAATGTTCTATTTATACTGCTGATACCAACCCCCCCCCCTCCGTTTACTTTTTGGATAATGAGCGAAGGGGACTGGGGTGGAAGCGCATGCCATCTGAAGTGAATTTGCCCATTCCTTGCGAGTGGCGGCAAATAGTAGGAATTTTGGCCCTGGTTAATAACTCAATTGGACAGTCGTATGGTCGGTGTGGCAGAAGTGTGTTAGCACCACGTTTGCTAAAGATGTCTAAGAAGCCATGGTAGGCTGTGGGATCAACTTGATGTAATTCAACATCAGTGTCCATGCATTGATGTCAAAAAGGGTAGGGTCACCAGCGTGATGTCCCAGGTGGCCCCGCCCCTTACATAATTAAGAGCTGTCAACCCAGCTCACAGTAGAGGGCTGCATGTCATCGTCGGGAACTGAACTTTTTTTTTTTTTCTTTTTTCAGGTCGCCGGCGGCTTGCATCGTAATTGATGTTGGATTTACTTCGGGGGACATTCTTTTAGATTTTTCTTTTAATAAAGGACTTGTCAAAGACCGTGTCCTGTCTTTGTTTTTTACACTACACTTTTTGTTTTTTGTGAGTGAGTAGCGGTACCGTGTACCCCATACTCATTCACATGGGGGGCTTCCAGATTCCGATAAGCCCCCTGCCCACAGACCCCCACAACCACTGGCCAGGGTTGTGGGGAAGAGACCCTTGTCCCCATCAACATGGGGACAAGGTGCTTTGGGGGGAGTTCCCCCGCCCCAAAGCACCCCCCATGTTGAGGGCATGTGGCCTGGTATGGTTCGTGGTGGGGCTCGCTCGCCCCCCCCCCATTTCCTGACCTGCTGAGCTGCAGGTGTGGGGTCCCCCCCAAATCCATACCAGATCCTTATCCAAGCATAAGGATCTGGTATGGATTTGGGGGGGACCCCACACCATTTTTTTTTATTTTGGCATGGGGTTACCCCTTAAGATCCATACCAGACCCGAAGGTCTTGGTATGGATGGGAGGGGGGACCCCACACTTTTTTTTATTTATTATGGTGCTGTTTTTTAAATGTAATTCTGGCTTTTTTTTTTCTTTTTTTTCAGAATTTCAGATGTTACTTTCCCCCAGTTAAAAGATACAAGGTTTCCTGTAACTCTCCGGGAAAGTGACATCTAAGCTTGTGAACTATAGTGAGGAAAAAAAAAGGCTTGCCATTACATTTAAAAATCAGCGCCGACATTATGAAAAAATTTGTAAACCAAGGCATTATTTTCAATGGATTTTCATTTGTAAACCGAAAATTACATTAACCGAAGCGTTGGCAAACCGAGGTACGCCTGTATTAGTATTGCAATCCTTTGTATTGGGATACATAGAACCAACATACATCTGAATTGGCAACATAGCACAACATTTGTGTCACATTTGAGATATCTGGCTAGTTACACTGACCTTGCCCAGGGACTTAGGGTGGATTCACACCACAGAAATACAGGCTGGATTAGTATCACAGCTCAGCGGATAAGTGGTTAGCACTGCTGTCTCACAGCGCTAGGGTTGTCAGTTTGAATCCCAACCATGGCAATGAAGTTGCGTGTTCTCCCTGGGCGGCTGCCCTAAAATAGATGTGCTGGCAGCTTTCTGTCTAAATAATCCCATGAATGTGAATGTGAATTAGAATGAGGCCTTGTCTGTTCAAACACCTTCAAAGCTGCACCTTATGTGATGCACCTTATGTGATGGGTGAGATAAGGGCCTGGACTAATGATTGATGGGTGCGTTTCCAACACTGATTTCTAAAGTAGTACATGTACTACGTTTGTGGCGATTTTGTCAGATGTCTTGCAAATCGCAAGGACAACAGCAACTTCACTGTAAGTCGCACGATTTCTAAATCGGCTTTGATGTGACCGGGGTGTAAGATCTTTTTATGTTTGATTTCCTGAGTGTTTTTCCGATTTATGGGAAATCCCGCATAGTAGCAAATGTGAATTGACATTTTCAGTATTGCATGCGAGATGTGGTCATGTGACTGCCTTAACTCATGTGATAATCTGGTGTGAATTGTGCCCATAGGGCCAATAAATATTGCCATAGAGTTCCCCTTCACATCCCTGTTCAATGTTCTGTTGTATGCTGCACAGGTACACTTCACTGTGGATTTCTTTCTGCCTCTGATTTGTGGGGCCTGTATACCAAGGGTTAACACAGGTGAGAAGATGATTGGTGCCCGATAATCAGGTGAAAACACTTTCTCTGACCAAATGAATGACAGTGGTGGGTGTGGCCTTCATTGGGGGTGGGACCTTGTTTGGTGTGCTCCAATTGCAACCTATGTTATATAAAGACCTGCAGTAGTGGGTGATTGCCTGTTAATAGGCCAGGTTATTTTCAGCAAGTCCGTGCTTGTGGTGGTTTGGGGAGGAAGAGATATTGTGCTGAATTGCCCCAGACCCCACTCAGGCTGTGTTTTGATGTGGGCTGTAAATGTTTTGCATTCTTTTCCTTCTAAAGTGTGTTTGTGTGTTATTGTACAATGATTGTGTTTATTATCTTTGCATTGTAATCCTAACAAATGCCAATTGTTCTTCGCTTCCAAATCTGCACTTGGCTATAGTTTGCTTATTTAACTTGAAATGCAGTTTTAAGACAAACCTGATGAGAAATGTATGTGTGGGGGATTTGAGGAGGTGGGAGGCGTTTGATATTTTGGCACTGTCTTATGCATTTTTATATTGATATTTTGATCTGCAGCCTGTTTTGTGGATAGATAATCCTACTAAGTGATGGTGTGTGTTAATTTTATGGCCCTGAAAATGTTGCTTGATTCATATTAACCGTTTGTTTCCTGCTGTAACCTGTGAAAGCACAGTTCATTAGAAGTATAATCTTTAGATTGTAAGCTCTTATGAGCAGGACCGTTCTATTTTAGCAACATCAATCCTGCTTTTCTTTTTTTTCCCACCAAGAAGTTGACTGTACCTACTTGTTGCTGCTGTCCAAATAAATGTGGAATATATATATGATCAATAAATGTTTAGACTATATTTTTTGGGGGGGTTATTTCATGTTCAATATTCTAGCACCCCTAACACTTATATTTTGCGAGCTATATGTACAGCGCTGAGCGAACTATTGGCGCTTTATAAATACTGTATAATAATAATAATATATAATATGCCCAAATCTAGTTTGTTAGAGCGCACATATGCAAGTATGTCCAAACTAACAAACCAAAAGCCCCCTATTGTACCACAAGACCATGTTATGTACCAATGAATAGGTCGTGTTCAATGTACAAATATGTACAATATTTTCTCATTAATATCCTTTTTTACTCTAGAATTTAGCCACGCAGGTTAGACTTTAGTTCTTTTATATTTGTTGCTCATGAATACGCTGGTTAACACTATTATTTAATATGTTCTTAAAGCACTCCCATTTTTCCTCAGTGTTCTTCATTTCTAGAATTTGATCCCATTTACTATCGTGTAGTATGGAGAGCAAAGTGACTCTTGAAATTTTGTGTTCTTGTCCTACCCTTACGTTTTATTTTCCATCATTTACACTGAACATAAATGCTCTGTTTATTAAGTTATCCCTTACTTCCACATCTGCAATCAGCTCTGCATTGTTTGTAATTAGTAGGTCTAGGACATTACTTTGAGTTGGGGCATCCACCAACTGACACATAAAAATTGTTCTGCAAGACATTCAAGAAATGACAAGCCTCAGATGTGTGAGCAGTTTACCGTTGTGTAGTGCGGAGAGCAAAGTGGCTCTTTTGAAATTTTGTGTTCTTGTCCTTCCCTCATGTTTTACGTTCTATCATTTACACTAAATGTAATTGCTCCATGATCGTAGTTTTTTAAGTTAACCCTTACTTTCACATCTGCAATCAGCTCTCCATTGTTTGTAATTAGTAGGTCTAGCAGGACATTAATTTGAGTTGGGGCATCCACCAACTGACACATAAAAATTGTTCTGCAAGACATTCAAGAGATGACAAGCTTCAGATGTGTGAGCAGTTCCATCTGACTAGACAGTATTTGAATAATTTAACTTTCCCATGATAATAACATTGCCTTGCCTCCATTTCGAACAGAGAGAGGAGATGGGTAATTATTTTTTATTTTACAGTTTGAATATGAACCTTATTATTTTCTCCATTTTTTCTCTCAAAAATCTGCAGCAGAATTTAGACTTACTGGAGTATAACCATGTTATCTTGAAAATAAGTATTTCCTTTATGCCACTTACCTGGTAGTCAGGTACCAGTTAGCCAATGACCAGTCATTTAAAATGAGATCAAAAGCTTGAAATAGTAAGCTAAAATGAATTAAGAAGAGTATGCCATCTGTACCAGGTGCTCTGGTCTCACTTTTTTTTTTCTCTGTATCATAAATTAGCAGATTACCACAAAACATTTCATGTAATGCCAGTATTACTGTTACAGAGAATATTTTATTCATTAAAAATTCATGTTTTTTTCACTGATCCATAGATTTGCATTAAGCAATAAATATCACTAAAGCTTAATCACTATGGTGAACTAAAAAGAAAGAAGTACATTGACTATATCTAAAACAAGCAGCCTCAGTGTATGTTAAACTGTCTTTGAGATTATAATATTAACATTGATAAATTTATTTTTAATAAAGAATAATTGTAGTTTTACTACAGTTATTCTTTATCTTTTGCAAACTCCTCAAAAGTGATATATTCTTCAGTCCTTCCCTCTGTCAGATCAACATTATGCTGCTCACAAGCAGCACAGCCACTGCTGAAAGTTTCCAGGCAATGCAGTTCCTCCCTCTGCACTTGCATGGAATAATCTCCACTCCTACAGAGAGACTTTTCACAGCTGTGACACATAATAGACAGATTCCCCATTGGAATGGATGTCCAGTTATTTTTTAAGATGGCTACATCTATCCATATCATTGTACCTATAAAAAAAAAACTTTAAAAAGATTATAGTTTTCCAGTAAATTACTATATGGAAAATATATATATTGAAGTATCAGGTAATTATTGTAAAAATGATATACATTTGCTAATTATAAGTAACAGTTTCTAGTTACAGAGTAATTTACTTAGTGTATTTTTCCCACAGAATTCTTTTACCATTATAACTGCTGCATTTTCCTGTTTTTATTCTAATGTTGATTTGTTTTCCAACTAATTGTCATGTTTTTTGAATTGCTCACCTTGGCCGCTTACAAAGTGAAAAGTAATGTATTTCCGACAGAAACACAAATTAGTCTTGCATAGATTGTGTTTAATCAATGCAGGCTTTGTCTTATCTGATCCAGATTGAAGCAGTTGGATGGATCATTTCAGACATAATTGTGTCAAAGAACGAGAAGCAGAAAGAAAAATGAAGGGATAGGATTGTTTTTCTGTTTGTTTTTGTTTGTGAAGATCTCTGTCTCTTTGAAATCAAAAGATGCAGCATGCATATTGTACAAAATAAATTAGAATAGACATATGTATTGTAGCTCAATCAAGGTCTGTTCAAAGATAGGCATTTTACTTGTAAACATTGTTTTCCCTCTTCCCTTAAAAACAAGAAAAAGAAGTATTGTTCTGTATTTTTCAAAATTCATTTTACTAGATTGATAAGATTAACTCAGATAAACAGAATAGAATAATGCAAATGTATGCATTTGAGTATACAATACAGTATGTATACAATATTTATTAAATAGTGTTGGATAACTTGTTCACTGCAAATAACCAAACATATTTAACCCCTTCATGCCTAAGGGTAAAACAAATCTTAATGCCTAAGCACAATTTTGCAACTTTGACACGTGTTAGCAAAACCATGCATATCATCACAACTGCTTTGTGAATCCAGGTGGATTATACCTTGTTTTTTTTTCAAGACAAATTGGGCTTTCATTTGGTGGTAAATGGTAACAGATATCTCCTGATTTTTTTTCTTTACCAAAGGAAAACTGACCTAAAATAGTAAAAAAAACTATTTTTTTTTTTTAATGTAGCTGTATATTTTTTGCTACTACCATAACCTACCACCAAAAAACAACCCAAAATAATTTCTCCTGCTCCTGAGGATCGCAGCGATACCACATGTGTGTATGTTAGTTGTTGTTTGTATCCGTAGTACAGCCCAGAAACAACAGTGCACAATTTGCTTTTTTATCCTGCCACTAACTGAGACATACTAGTTTCAAAATTGAAAAAAAAAACCCTGACCCTTGAGCTTTGACCCTGAGCTTTACCCAAACACTAACCCTGGCACAGACCTAGATCAAACCTTGATCTATTATTTTTGTTTATTTTGTTTATTATTTTTAAATTAATTTATTTTTCACACACACTTGTTTTTTTTTTTTCTCTCTGAAAGGACAGAGAGAGACACAATGTATCTCCTCTCCTCCATTCAGAGAGAGAAAACAAGGGGGCGGGCTTCACAGTGACAGATCACTGTGATAGCCAATCAGAGGCTATCACAGCAATCAGGTGACCCGAAATCGGGAATTCCGGGTCCCGATCGTTAGAACGGCACCCAGGGCTCTCAGTGACACCCAAGTCTTTGTGCTGATAGCGAGTTAGGAGAAATATGTTGCTAACTACAAAATTAATGTACTGATAAAATTGCTGTCAACCACATTATGTAATGTTGAAGTTTTTTATGATACTATGACCTTTTAACCATATAACTCAATAAAGTTTTGATTATACAAGTATTATATTTTATTGAAACTTCTATGTGTCTATATACATTGGAAAGCACCTTTTAAAATCCTGAATTTTCTATATGTATATATACACAGATGCGTATTTGTTTCCTTTAGGAAAGCATGTGATGAAGTGATTTCAAGGCAAGAGATTGTGGAAGACATGGGCAGAGCACTGTCACCCCATGACATAAGGACCTTTATATCAGTATTACCAGTAATTAAAGCCTATTTGAGATTTTAGTTGTTGGGTTTACATCTACTTTATAGATTTATGATTGAATTGCACTATGGGGCACATTTTCTCATGTGCTCTGCCTATATGTGCAGATCTGTACAATTAAAAATGTATTTTATAGCCCAATATCTGTAATCAACAACTGACTGATAGCTAGCTCTTTAGTTTTCATTTTTTGTTTTCATTAATAAGCAACCTCACATTATATCAATTTAGGCATGCATTGGTTAGGCCTATTATTTCTGAAGAAAGGCCCAGGCTGTACTCTTTGTATCTACTTAATTTGTCCTCACCTTTTTATTTAGAATTTTCCTTTTGGAGGCCTATTGTACACTGCTGTGTCATCTAGGGTTTCTTAATTCTTCTAGTAAAACACTTGCCTATTTGCTTTGTTTGTAGTACATTTTGATCAGTTTTCCTGCATTAAAATTGTCCTGATGCTAGTAATTTTTTTGATTATAACTAAAAATATAGCTTCGAGCTTTTTATTTTGGATGGGGAAGGGCTTTTGGACATAATATTCAACACCTAACCATTTGCTGATGTGTTCCTTCCCTTCACCCTGGCTCTAGAATTTCCTTTATCCATTTGACTTACTACCTGCACTTTCCTCTGTATTGTGGAAGGAAGGGCACCCTATGACTGTAGGTTTCCCCCTAAAATGCTGGTTGGCTCTTTTACAGTGCACTGGTATAAGCCAGGAGAGAATGCATGAGTTGGTGGTTATAGTACAGCATGGCAGTGTTTAGCCTTGAACATTGCCTACATTTTTGGACTCTTGAGGGAACTGCTGGTTCTGAAGAGTTAGAGGATGAGACCACTAAAGAGGAGAGGGTACAGGTGATGGTGCTGTCACTCTCACACTATTCTGTAGAGGTTCAAGCCTTCATTTGACCATCCTTAGCATGGCCCCATGAACCTCTTCTCTGCTTGACATGGCATATCCTAACAGGTCACAGATGTTGCAGCGGATGCAGCAGGAGAATACTATTTATAATTACACAGATTATAAGGTTGTAAAAAGACACAGGTCTGTCCAGTTCAATGTATGTATATGTGATTTTAATTCTCTAACAATTCCCATAGCGCTTTATATTATGCTTCCTGAGGAAGACACCTAAACATTTTTTGAAGTTTTCAGCGCTCTGTCAGCTAATACAAAGTTGTGGAGGAGGGATGCAGAAAGTGAAAAATGAGGAGGATGATTGTGGGTCTTTTTCTGCCAACTCTTCTTATTGTGGTGCTGCTCACACTGCGCTCTGTTGTGCACAGTCATGTGTTTTCCTTATGCATGCTGGTACTTTTACTACAGCTGATATGCTGTAGACCACAATGGAGCTGCAAATATCGGCCGATAAAGGACCCGTCTATGGCCTGCATTAGGCTACGTTCACACTAGCTTTGTCAGCAGGCGTCAGACGGCTTCTCAAATGCCTATGAAAATTCTGCACATGGCAGCACACAGTGCTGTTCACACTGAAGCATTAGCGTTACGTCACGGCAAAACTGGCGCCTCATGTCGAATCAGGAGGAGTTGAAGCCTCCCATTCAAGTCTATGGTGCCACTCTTCAAATGCCTGGCAAGCATTTGCGGTGCAGTTGCGACGTGGTTGCGGAGCGTTAATACCATTTAACTTCATTATAGGCGTATGTGGTGCAGTTTTAACGCTTGGCAAACGCCTATTAAATGCCTCAAAACCGGGCATAGGGCGTTTGGGGAGCATTTGAGGAGCATTAAAAACGCTTCCCAAACGCCTGTCAAATGCTATAGGGTTGTTTGGCAAGAGTAAGGGCTCATTCACATTTGACTTTATTTCTAACTCTTTCTAAGAATAGCTAGCTGCACATTGAACACGACCTATTCATTGGTACATAATATGGTCTTGTGGTGCAATAGGGGGCTTTTGGTTGTTAGTTTGGACATACTTGCATATGTGCACTCTAACAAGCTAGATTTGGGCATATTATATAGCTCGCAAAATATAAGTGTTAGGGGTGCTAGTATAGTGAACATGAAATAGCCCCCCCAGAAAATACATAGTCCAAACATTTATTTATCAAATACATATTCCACATTTATTTGGACAGCAGCAACAAGTAGGTACAGTTAACTTCTTGGTGGGAAAAAAAAAGAAAAGCAGGATTGATGTTGCTAAAAGAGAACTGTCCTGCTCATAAGAGCTTATTTCTATTGAACTGCTTTCACAGGTTACAGCAGGAAACAAACAGTTAATATAAATCAAGCAACATTTTCAGGGCCATAAAATTAACACACACCATCACTTAGTAGGATTATCTATCCACAAAACAGGCTGCAGATCAAAATATCAATATAAAAATACATAAGACAAATACCAAACACCTTCCACCTCCCCAAATCCCCCACACATACATTTCTCATCAGGTTTGTCCTAAAACTGCATTTCAGTTTAAATAAGCAAACTATAGCCAAGTGCAGATTTGGAAGAGCAGAGCAATTGACGTGTTAGGATTACAATGCAAAGATAATAAACACACAATCATTGTACAATAATACACAAACACACTTTAGAAGGAAAAAAGGAGTGGGGTCTGGGGCAATTCAGCACAAAATCTCTTCCTCCCCAAACCACCACAAGCACAGACTTGCTGAAAATAACCTGGCCTAGTAACAGACAAAATCACCCACTACTGCAGGTCTTTATATAACATGGGTTGCAATTGGAGCACACAAAAACAAGGCCCCCCCCCCTAATGAAGGCCACACCCATGAGCGAGCGCCCCCCTCCTGAACCATATCAGGCCACATGCCCTCAACATGGGGGGGTGCTTTTGGGGCAGGGGGGCTCCCCCCCAAAGCACCTTGTCCCCATGTTGATTGGGACAAGGGCCTCTTCCCCACAACCCTGGCTGGTGGTTGTGGGGATTTGCAGTTGGGGAGATTATCGGAATCTGGAAGCCCCCTTTAACAAGTGGGCCCCCAGATCTCGGTCCTCCCCCATGTGAATGAGTATGGGGTACATGGTACCACTACTCATTCACAAAAAAACAAAAAGTGTAGTGTAAAAAAGACAGGACACGGTCTTTGACAATTCCTTTATTAAAAGAAAAATCTAAAAGAATGTCCCCGAAGTAGATCCAATGTCAATCACGATGTAAGCCGCCGGCGACCCGAAAAAAATAAAATAAAAAATAGTTCTGTTCCCGACGCTGGCTCTGCCGTGTGACAGCTCCAGTGGTTTGACAGTTCTTAAATATGTAAGGGGTGGGGCCACCCGGGGACATCACGGATGTGACCCTACCCCATGTGACATCATTGATGTCACATGGGGCGGGGTCACTAGGATGATGTCCCCGGGTGGCTTCACCCCTTACATATTTAAGAGCTGTCAACCTAGCTCACAGCAGAGGGCTGGATGCCATCGTCGGGAGCGGAACCTTTTTCTTTTTTCGGATCGCCGGCGACTTACGGCTTACATCGTGATTGCCGTTGGATCTACTTCGGGGGACATTCTTTTAGATTTTTCTTTTAATAAAGGACTTGTCAAAGACCATGACCTGTCTTTTTTACCTACACTTTTTGTTTTTTTGTGAATGAGTAGCGGTACCATGTACCCCATACTCATTCACATGGGGGGGGCCGGAATCTGGGGGCCCCCTTGCTAAAGGGGGCTTCCAGATTCTGATAAGCCCCCCACCTGCAGACCCCCACAACCACCAGCCAGGGTTGTGGGGAAGAGGCCCTTGTCCCCATCAACATGGGGACAAGGTGCTTTGAGGGGGAGCCCCAAAGCACCCCCCATGTTGAGGGCATGTGGCCTGGTATGGTTCAGGAGGGGAGGCGCTCGCCCCCCCCCCTTTCCTGACCTGCCGGGCTGCATGCTCTGATAAGGGTCTGGTATGGATTTGGGGGGGACCCCACACCATTTTTTTTTATTTTGTGATGGGGTTACCCTTTAAGATCCATACCAGACCCAAAGGGCTTGGGATGGTAGGGAGGGGGGACCCCACACCGTTTCTTTTTAAAAAAAATTTAATTTCTGACCTTTATATTTAGGTTCAGCTGTCAAAATATATATATATTATCTAGACCTTCGAAACATGTAAAACCATTACAGAAATAATTATAAAGGATAATAAACAAAAACAGAATCAATAGAACTAAGGAAATCAAATTAAAATACATAAAGATATGCCTAGCTACAAATAGTGCTGTTTGTTAAACACAGTAGACGTGATTGAGTGCCGTCTGTCAGTGGACTCCACACAGAGATTTACTATTGAACAGCGTCTAAAAAGAAAGCGCCCATGGCAGACGGCTAAATTGTGTCCTGCACATGCTCATTTCTATCCCTGCATAGATGTTGGAAAAGCTTCTAGTTCTTGACTGTCATGAATGCCCTTAAAAAACAATTTTTTACCCATTGAAATTTTTTTGGGAAATGTAAGATATTATTTAAAGTGAAGTCGAGATATTTGTGAAAGCAAATTTCAATGTGAATATGTCTCTGCAGTGATTTTTCGTTGTGTTAGACGTGCTTCTAGCAAGTCTGCTTTCTTAGACTGATTCCTGGATTGTGCCTGGTTAGTAAATTCACTTTCGAGTCTACTTCTTAGATTCTTTCTTTAGTAAATGTCTTTGCCATCTAAAAGTAGATGCACTCTTTTGAAAAGTAGACTTTATCCCATGGAAATGTGTCTGGGCACATTAGTAAATCAAGGTCCTTATGTCAAATTTCACTAGAAGTAATTTTCTTAATAAGACTTTATATTTAGCATGTTCCCTAAAATACATTGAAAAGATATTTCATTGTTTATATTTACAATATTAATATATAAATTGTATGTATTTATTAGGCATTTTGGGGATATTATACTTAGGAAAGACATTGGGATTGCATGTGCTCTGCAAGTGTGCTGAAAGTGCAGTTGCTTTATATCCAAGGGGAAGCCCTGAAATGAGATGAATCTATGCTGATTTTTTTCATCTAATCATGTGCAAGCAAAAATGCTGTTTTTTTATTTTCCTTGCATGTTCCCCTCAGATCTAGAGCAACTGCACTTTCAGTGCACAGCCTATTTGCCTTTAGTAAATCAATCCCAGTGGGTTGATTCACTAAAACTGGAGAGTGCAAAATCCACAGCAGTTCTGCATAGAAACCACTCAGTTTCCAGGTTTTACTGACAAAAGCTTAGTTGAACAATCTGAAGTTAGAAGCTGATTGGCTATCATGCACAGCTGCGCCAGATTTTGCACTCTCCAGTTTTTAATAAGTGTTGCTTCTTAGTTTTCATTTCCTTGTCCATGCATCTTTTGCCACTCATTTGCTTTTCATCTTGTCCCTCCAACTGTTCGCCTATCAGTTTTTTCTGTCTGCATGCGTGTTTTTATATGAATTGTAGGAGGCCACTAACAGTAACACATGAAATTGTGTAAAATAACTGATACATGGCTTTTCTGGCATTGTGAATGCCATCTTTCTAGTGACCTTGTTTCCCATAATAAATGCACAAAAATTCCAAGGTTCTTTCATATTGCACCACTAATTCAGTAGTATAAGCAACACCATAACATTTCTTTTGCAGCAACATTCTAAAAGAATTTACATGCCCTTAATGCATGGAAACTGTTCTTAAATTTCAGTAGTATGTACATGCCCTTTTTGTTATTGTTACATTCTTTTGATTAATATTTTTTGTATAATATAGTCTGCTTTAGAGCCAGATTTACAGAAGCAATCTGTCACTTTCATATTTTAAATGTTTTAAGATGAAGTCAAAGATAAAGTGCCAGTAAAACTATTCAAGAAGATTTACTCATTTAATTCTCCTGACTTAGCACAGTAAAGGTATTTACAGTATATGTTTCATTCCATCACATATCCCAGAAATAACAGGATTATTCCTTATTTCAGGACTTATCATGTAAATATTCTGACCTAATCGTCAAAATGTAATGATGGAATATATATGATATACTGTATATCAAATTCAGGTAAGAAACCAATATGAAACTGGATTTGGAATGCTTCTGCTGAACTTTGGATAATTCAGAATCATACATTCAACTATAATAGTTTTTAATTCATGTGCATAATTTCAGCTAACCCCTTATTAAACAGACAACTACTTTTTAAAGTTCTTTCATTATTGCTGAAGTGTACAGGAATGTATTGCTGTTCCGCACTGTTCCGAAATATGAAAACACATATATAGATGGAAAACAGATTTTTAAAATATTAACTGCAATAACCATTTCAGAGCATTAAAATGATCTGCTTACAGTTACAGCTGTGTTTTTTTTACTGCCCTATTAAAGTTTAAAGATGAGGGATGGGATGTTGCTCATCATTTTAATTACATTAATAGACTGGTAGCAAAGATGAAAACTAAAATATATAGTTCATTTTAAAGTACTATTAGAGTTAAATGGGTTGGTGGTTCCCCACAAATATAAACCCATAAAACATAACTTCCAAACCTAAGATACATGTCACTGAAAAACCCATAGTGAACCTATTTTGAAATAGGGATTTTTGCCTCTGTTTCCTATGTGAACCAATGGGAATGTGACTTGGGATCTGAAATTGATCCAGCAAACTGGAGAAAGGCATGGCCTTCTGTCGCTAAATGTTAATTTATTACTGCCACCCTGGAGGCCGCATGCAAAGTATTGGGTCCCTGCTCGTATAGCCCGTGCTAACCCAACTTATATGTTATAATGTTTCTGCGGGTGTAGCCATCGTGGGGATGTTTTGCATACCTGGTGGACATATCCACAACTGGTAGACTTTTGGTCTCAAAAGTTTGGTCTGCTGTATTCATTGTTCCATCTGACCATCCGTAAGGAGGCTAAATTCACCGTTGCATTGCTCCATCCCAGGCTTATTCAAAAACTGGCATCTTTTCTGCTCACAGCAACTAAGAGGACGATTGCACTGGCATGGAAGTACCCTATAGTCCCTTTTCAGTGTGTGAAGGACCGTCAGACCATTATGATGCTTAATGAACAAATGTCAGTTAACTTTAATGACTCCCACACCTAATTCCTGAAAATTTGGGAACCGCGGCTGCCATATACCTTCCCTGACCTACTTTTGACAAGCGTGGGCTGGCTCTGACTGATGTCTCAGAGGATACCGAGTCCCTTACCCTCCCTCTCTCTTCTATCTCTTTCTTATTCTTGTATTCCTCCCTTTGTTTTCTTTCTTACAAGGGGCTTCTGCACTCCCTTAGAATAATTTATGCCCATGATTTGTCACACTATGATCTGCTAGCTTCAATATCCTGGCTGCCTTTGGCAACCATGGGGTCTTTCCCAAAACCTTGTATGTTACTGTTTAATATGATTGTTTGCAGAGGATGTTCCTTCTTCATTATTCTATGTCTGTTTGTCTCACATGATGGCACCAGTCATAGCCCCTGCGCGGACAGGTTAGGTGCTTTTTTGTACTGTTTTGTCTTTTGTGTCTTTCAGCACACTGAAATGTGGAATATAAACTAACAGATAAACAATAAAAAGTTTTGTGAAAAAAAAAACTATTTAAGTGTGCAGGCGTGTTTTATTATCATATACAAGCTTAAGGGTAAAAAGAAGTTTAACAACAACCCAGGGGTGGACTGACAACTCATGGGGCCCCCAGGCAATAGGGGATCATGGGGCTACTGTGTCCTTGCCCAAACTCAAAAAAGCCTATGAAAAAGGTACCAGGGGCATCTCATGGGGCCCCCTACTGACCCTGGGCCCTCGGGCAGTGCCCGAGTTTCCAAATGGTCAGTCCGCCCCTGCAACAACCATACATTGGTGCAAAAATATTATGATTATATCAATTATATACTATATCTTTACATATTTTGCAATGGCTTGTACCTCTATACCTAATAAACTTCAATAAAGTGTTCCAATTTCATGTTACATAATATTAAATATATATCAGATATAACATACAGAAGAGGATAAAGATGTGCAAAGTGTAAAGAAAGTATTAGAGTGTCACGTCCATGCAATATCTCTAAACAGCATACAAGGTAAGTGTTCCTCCACATGATCCCTCCACTATGGACACAAACAACCTCTTACCCGAAAATGTGGATCTCTTTTGCCAAAAGTGTGTGTGCCTTTAACCTCCCTAGTGGTCTGATTATGTCAGTATTTCTGTGCTCAAAGCTGTACATTTTTTTGCATGGAAATATGTTGTTTTGTTATTGTAGGCTTGTAATTCTTAGAAATAACTCACTGAAATCTGTCCGAACAAAAATCTAGTAAACATCCTGGGTATGATAAAATTTGAAACACGAAATCATATATTATAATATATTAAATAATGATAAAAAATAATAATATAATAATAATAAATTTAATTCAATAATGTAATCAAACCAAAAACACTGAAATTTGAACTAGAGATCCAAGTTCGCACATCACTGAGCTTAGTCACAAAATCATTTTCAGTGTCTGATGATGAATTTCCCCACGAATCATTATCACTCAGTTCTAATTTACTATCGCTGTTCTCTAGCTGGTCTAAAATCGTTTTTGACCTAAAGGGACGCTTTTTGGACGCCATGGACTTTTCTCAGTTTCCAGGCAGAAAGAACAGTAAAAATGCAGACAGAGCACAGGACAAAGCACTCGGGACAAAATGTATGTGAAATGGTTTTATATAGTAATGTTATACTATGAGATTTTAGTGTATTGAGTGAATGTCACTTTTAAAATTTTTAAATTTCCCGCCGGTTCTGTCCCCCATACGTCCCGTACGTCCTGACGCTTGCAGGGAACGGAACACGGAGGGAATGGCCGGGGACACTGCAGGGGGGACATCGCAGAAGCGAAGGACAAGGTAAGGGAATCCTTGAGCAACTCTGCAGGGTAATCCCGAGTGTAGCTCAGGGTTACCGCTTTTGGTACTGAAAGTTAACCACAAGCTACACTCAGAAATACTGCCAGGGAGGTTAAGAGCAACCTATGCGAGCCAATGCGGTCCTCCAGGAATTCCAACCAGCCAAACACTTAGGGGTTAATAGCATGGCATATATGGTGCATTCAACCTCAGAAAGACAACCAAAAGAGTCAGCATAGTGTTACACTGACATGCAGGTTTTATTCCACAACCGGGTAGTAGATATACACTTACACGATCCAAGGAACAGAGAAGCACAAAACTAAAAGCACCACACAATCCACAATGGGTGGGTGTGACAACCCTGGCTATGTTATATTAATGTGTTTAATGTTATTTTTTAGTTTTTTTTAGTTTTTTTTATTTGTATCAATGGCTAAGAAATATGAACTATCCCTTACCAGTGAAACAGACAGGTAGTAACAATTTACCAGCCCTACATAGAATTAACGTGTTACACATAAACCACTATGAATAATTGCATCTATGTCTTGATGGCATCAAAATGTAGCTTGGTGGTTGTTAGCAGTAAGCTTGTATTTTGAAGAGAGCGCATTTTTGGGGATCTCCTCATAGAGCGCCAGCCCCATGCTAAAGGTATACAGACTGTTGGAAGTTATTTGGCAGTGGGGATACCAGCTCCTGTGCACTATGGTTTGGAGAAGAGAAGATACATTTGTTTTTCAATGTTATTAGTTTATAAACATTTAAAAAAATCAGTAGCAACAAGACACACCCACGCAGAGGCCATCAATTGCACATAAAAAAATTAATAAAACAGTTCTCTAACACCAACAGAGCAAAAGGTGCGACCACACAGGGGCTATCAATGGCATATAAATGACAAAAACATTGGTATAACATCCACAGTAACTCAAACCAAAGGAGCTATCCACCGCCACACCAAAAACAAACAGAAACAGAAAAGGAAGGAGGAGTACAAAAGGAAAAAGATGACAAGACCATGAGCAGGGTTTTGGGAATGCCAATACCGAGCAACATCACAACCCTAGACTAGCCGGGGGGGAGCGTGGAAAGGGCATATTGCAACCACGGCTCCCATATGTTCAAAAATGTCCATTGGGAGTCATTACAAATACTTGACACCTGTTCATTAAGCATCATTGTGGTCATATGGCCCCGCATCCCCTGAAGAGAGACAAACAGGCGCTTCCATGTCTGAGCAATTGTTCTAGTGGCTGACCAAAACAAATAGGAAGCCAACTTCTGCTGGTGAGCCAAGAAGCCCGATATGGGACAATGAAGCAAAGCGTACCGAGCATCCCGGAGTATGGGGAGATGGAACAGGGTAAACAGGAGGCCAAGCATACGAGACCAAAAACCAATCAGTCTTGGGCATGACCACCAGATATGCAATACATCACCATGATGGCCACAACCCCGAAAGCATCGATCACTGCAGGCAGGGTTTGCCTGGGCCAAACGAGCCGGAACCCAATAGCCACAAAACAATACTTTTTGTGCCGCCTCCAGCGTGGTCGTATTAAAGGAACATAAAAGGAACATTTAGCTATAAATGACCAGGCCCTATTCCAGTCCTCCAGATCCATGACTGCCCCCAGGTTGCGCTCCCATTGAGCGACATATGAGAGAGAAGTATGCGTCAAGCGTCTGTTCAAAGCTGCATAAAGAAGGGTAATAAGGCCTGGGGTGCCCGGACACTGTTGGCAAAGCTGTTCAAAGGCAGATTTCGATACAGGAAAGCGGAAGTGCCCTGCAGTGAGGTCAGCCAAAGCTGCAATTGAAGGTAACGAAAAACTTCAGCTGGAGGGACATCCCGTGACTCTCGAAGAGAATTCCAGGTGAGGAAGGACCGAGGAAGGAAGGACAAAGAAGTCAAAAAGTGGTGCACCTGCAAAAAACCATTGGCCACCCAAGAAGAAAATGCCCTTGGTTGATCTAAACCTGGTGGGAAAAGAGGGTTGTTAACAATTGGGAGCAAAGGTAGGAAAGGTGACATCATGCCACTGGAGTAGCGTACTGAGTCCCACTCTTGTAGGCCAAGCAGCAAAATAGGACTGAGTGTCATAGGGAGTAGGGCAGGGGGAAGCCATAGAAGCATTGATGTTGCAGTAGGGGCACAATTAGGTAGTTCCAGCAGGACCCAGAGAGGAACATCAGAGGAAGCGTGCAACATAGATAGTGGGGCAATCTGGCTCGCCTGATAATACTTAATTACATTAGTCACCCCAAGACCCTGGAGTCTACAAACAAAAAGCGTATTTCTGGAGACTCTGGGGCGCTTATCGGCCAAGATAAAATGCATAATCTTTGCCTGAATCAACTGAAGGAAATGGGGAGGAACCCGCACTGGGAGGGTGCGAAAATAGTATAACAATTTCGGCAAGATGGTCATTTCACTGAATTAACCCGTCCTATCCAAGACAGGTGTGGAAATTGCCAGGAGTGCATAAGAGAGGACACAGAGTGAAGCAATGGATAATAATTTGCAGCAAGCAACGAGTCATAGGTGGGGGTCAAGCAAATGCCTAGGTATTCAGGGAAGAGGAAGTCCATTTGTAAGGGAAGTGGGATTGTAGGCGTGAAACCAAATCTGAGGCTAAAGTAATATTGAGAGTGACAGTCTTATCCAAATTAATAGGGAGACCAGAAATCAAGGCGAAGCACACAAGAACCTGTTGCAAATTTGGAAGCGTCGTCAGGGGATTAGTGAGAGTCAAGTGGGAATCATCCACAAAAAAGGTTCAACTTAAACTCCTGTCCTGCGTATGGAACACCCGATACATTACAATTGGCCCGGAGAGCTAAAGCTAGTGGCTCAAGCGGCAGGACAAAGAGCACTGGGGACAGGGGGCAGCCCTGTTTCGTCCCTCGCCAAATAGGAAAGGGATCTGAAAATACCCAGCGTATTTAACGGAAGCCGAAGGGGAAGAATACAAGGCTTGAATCCAAGAAAGAATAGAATCCCCAAAAACCCAACGAGACAGCACAAACCGCAGATATTCCAAAGAAAGAGAATCAAAGGCTTTATATATGTCTAAGGACAATAAGAATCCCGGGATTTTCCGCTGTTGTAGAAAGTGTATAAGATGGACCACCTTACGAACATTATCACCCGCCTGCCTCCAAGGGACGAAACCTACTTGGTCCCTGTGGACCAGACTACACAAATATTTATTGATACGAAGACTAAGGATCTTGCCCAATATCTTCAGGTCTTCATTAAGAAGAGAAATGGGCTGAAAGGTTTGCGGATCCTGCACATCATCGGTCGTCTTAGGAATCATGGAGATATGAGCTCTAAGAGCATCCGGAGAGGGCAAAGAGAACTGTCGTAACTCATTGAAATAATTAGCCAAGAAGGGTGACAACAGGGTTGCAAATTTCTTATAATACAGACCGGAAAAATTCATCTGGACCTGGGGCCGCGGTGGACTGTAGAGATTTGATAGCTTGAAGCACTTTTGATACGGTGACACCGGTGTGGAGGGCCATCTGTGCTTCCTCGGATAATCCAGGAAGTTGGAGATCTTGGAAGAATGCCTCTGCATGAGCCAGAGGAAAGGGATCTGGTTTAGAGTAAAGGCGCGAGGAAGTCTGCGAAATGGAAAACAATCTGCTGGGGATTAGAAGTACAGACACCCACGTAAAGTCGCAATCGAATCGGTTTGTGAGGTTTCCCCATAGAATTGAGTTTCCTGGCCAGGATTATTAGCACAGGAATAAAATTTATGTTTGGTCCAACGCAGGGCCCGTTCCACCTCTGAAGAAGCAAGTAGTTTAGTAGGGGCAACACAGTGGCTAAATGGTTAGCAGTTCTGCCTGGCAGTACTAGGGTCGTTGGTTCGAGGTGCCACGGCACCTCCTGCCTGGAGTTTGCATGTTCTCCCTGTGCCTGCGTGGGTTTCCTCTGGGTACTCCGGTTTATTCCACACTCCAAAGACATGCTGGTAGGTGAATTGGCTCCTTGCTAAATTGTCCCTACTATGAGTATGTATGAATGTGAGTTAGGGACCTTAGATTGTACACCCCTTGAGGATTAGGGACTGATGTGAATGTGAAGCGCTGTATAAATTGATGGCGCTATATAAGTACCTGAAATAAATAAATAAATAAATAAGTAGGTCCAACTCTGCAGCCAGAGCGTCCCGTACGCGTTTATGGGCCGCGGATGGAAATTACTTCCAATGAACATCCGCAGTGGCCAGTAGAGAATGAAGAAACAAAAATCGGTGCTCCCGCTCCTGTTTGCGAGCCGCCGCCAGCTGTATAATATAACTCCGCACCATGGCTTTATGTGCCTCACACAGGGGCACTGCCAAAGAGACAGATCCACAGTTTTCCGTAAAGCATGTACGTAAAAAAGATTCTATTTGCTGGCAGGTGACCTGCGTGGTCAATAGAGATTCATTAATGCGCCAGAGAAAGGGGCACCATACCAACCCAGAGAGGGCAAGGAGAAGTACCAAGGGATCGTGGTCCGACTAGGGCGAGGAAGGAATAGATATCCGCCTGACCAAGGGAAGCTGCTGGACATGCATGAATATATATTGTGCAATTCTACAAAAACTGTAATGAGGATTGGAATAGAATGTAAAGTCGCGCTCAGTTGGGTGAAGTTCCCTCCAGATGTCCACCAGCCCAGCTGTCTGCAAGAGAGAGTGCATAAGTTCCTCTAGCACTAAGTCATGAGAAGAGGCCGCCCCCCCGGGCATAGAGCTTATCCAAAGCGGAATCCAAGGTGACATTTGAATATCCCAAAAGAAGAAGAAGACCCTTGGATTGTTGGGAAACGATGGTGCAAAGATGAGAAAAAAATGTATGCTGAAAGTGATTGGGCACGTAGTAAGAGACAAAAGTAACCTGGTCCCAGAGGGTGGCCCGTAGGAGCAAATACCTGCCCGTAGGGTCCGCTATATTCCGAGCACAGACAAAGAAGAGATTGTGTTTAAAAGCTATTAATACACCCCGGTGTTTCTCAGATAATGGGGCAAAAGATACCGTGGAGCAGAGGACTGAGAAAACCTGGTTTCCTGCAAACACACCACGTCAATTTGTTGCGATTTGAGGTGATAAAAAAACTTTAGCCCACTGCTGAGGTGAATTGAAGCCTTGAACATTTTGTGAATGTACTTTCAAAAAGGGTGAGGCCATGGCGTTATCAGCACAGCACGCTCAGCAGAAAAAGCATAAGTCAGCCAATGATTTCCACTCCCAAAGGGGGTCGGACTGTGGTGTCCCAAAACCCTGCATAAAACAAAAACAGACAAACCAGAGAAGAAAAGAAAACAAGAAAAGGAAAGAAGAAGACAACACAAGGAATATGTACAATAGTACAATCGTATCACGCCAATGGTGACGTGCATCCTACACTTGAAGGATACTAGTTGGAGGTGGCTCTACCACCGGACACATGGCTCCAAATGAGAACATCAAAAACATAAGCCCTTGGGGGGCAAAAAGGCAATAAACACAACATAACGGTGTACCAAAGTAATAAAAGTATGAGTCCTGGAAGTGAGTACATCCGCAGAGACCTCCCCATTGGAGACCAAGCTAAACTTGGAGGCCAACCCCCTCCAGGAGGACGACTACAGGCTGCCATGGAACCCCACAACACAGCCCAAGTGGTCCCTCACCAACCTCCCAGTAGGACCGACATCCTGGAACCCAACTTGGGCCCACCTTGGCCAACCTCGCACCCCGGAGTCTGAGGGAACTATCAGCCCATTCCACTAACATGAACCCGAACAACGTCACCTGGACCCATAGTAGGCTGCAATGGCAAAAAGTCATAGTCCTAAAGTCCAGGAGGTGATCCCTCCCCCCTACTCAAGGATGGAACCCAAGGGAACACACCAGACCAGGCCCAATCCTGGAACACTAACAAACTGGGGATTCCTTAAGGGCCAAACTCACGGTCCCGTTAGGAAAGTTCAATGGTGAAACACAACGTGGGAGGTCCAAGATCAGCTTCAGCCCGGAGAGGAGCAGGATGGACTGGATTGTCCCTCAGGCGTTTTTATTTCTGCGGTTCACCAGGACTGAAGTGAAGGGCTTCGACTGGCGGCATTTCTGAAGAGTGGTCTGGGAGAGGTCCGCGAAGAGCTGGTAGCGATGCCCCTGGAATCTGAGGTCTGGGTTTTCTGGCCGCCAGGAGGATAGTTTCCTTAGTGTGATAGTAAGTGAATTTGATGATGATGTCTCTCATAGGCCCATCCGGTCGTCTGGAGCCCAATGCACGGTGTATGCAGTCAAATTCGAGTTGGTCAATGGGAATTGCGGGCGTCATCTCCTGAAACAGAGCAGTAGCGGTTGAAGTGAGATTTGTGACAGTTTCTGGGATACCTCTTAAACGCACATTTCCGTGGCGGGAACGGTTTTCGAAATCCTCAAGTCGGATTAGCGCGTTCACCAATTCTTTCTTGAAGGCACACAGATCCTGTTCATGACTTTCAATGACCGTGGCCGCAGCATCCATTTTATCTTCAAGATCGTTCGTTCGATTGCCCAAATCCCGGGTTTCTCACGAAAGATGGTCAGCCAGCTTGGAAGTAGCGGAGGACAATTCCGACTGCAGCATGGACTTGAAGCAGCACAGGAGCTCAGCATCTCTCAGAGCTGGAGTGGGTGACTGCAGGGATGCCTCTGATGCCAGGTCATCAACACCGCTGGCCCATCTGTGGGTAGCAGCAGTGGGGGACCCAAAATTAAAGCCGGGGCTTCAGATGTGGCCTCCAGCGGGTGTCCCGAACTCGAGGCAGGGGCTTTGGATTCGACCTTCAAACGCAGCCTCCAGCGGGTAGGCCGCAAGTTCTGGCACGGCCCACTGAGGGCTGGAGGCTCGGGAGGCTCCAGTCTTCTTGCCCATCAGGGCAGCAGGGAACCGGGGACCAGGAGAAGCTGGAGGGAAGGTAGGTGATCCCCCCCCAAGAGCTAGGGAATCGGCCGATGTGCCCGAGGCCTACAATCATTAGCGCTGCTCACGAGCGCCCCCCAGAGGAGATACATTTAATTAACAAAAATTGGAATACAAACTACAGTAATTTAAAAATCAGCATACTGACAGAGAGAACCTAAAGAGAAAACAGATTGCAGGAGCAGATATGGACATTTGCTTTGCTAATTTCATTTCACTTAGTTTTAACAGACAGTATATTTCTCTAATTATAACTGGACAATGCTAAGGAAGATTTGGATAAGCCTAGTCCTAAATTTTATTTGTTCATATTACATATTTTGCTAAAAGCAACTATATTAATAATAATAGATTCTATTATTGACTTAGAAACTGCATTATGGCTGTCAGTTTCTACCACAGGGCTTGGTGTATGGTTCACACAACTTTCAACCAAGATAAACACATTTCTCTTGAGTTCAGTTTGTGAAATCTGTGAATTTGGTGAAAGTAGTGAGAGTCTTTTGTGAAAACGTGTAAATAGCCCCATTATTGTGTGTAACAAATAACCTTGCAACAATGTGGATGATAGCAAACAATAGGGCAGATGCAGGTTGCCAGTATATTTTATGACCATTTTCTCACTGCCCCTACCTAATTTGTTTTCAAATAATGCATCAGTCATAGTTTGCAAGCATTTATGTATACAGGTGAAACTCAAAAAAATTAGAATATCGTGCAAAAGTTCATTTATTTCAGTAATACAACTTAAAAAGTGAAACTAATATATGAGATAGACTCATTACATGCAAAGCAAGATAGTTCAAGCCGTGATTTGTCAAAATTGTGATGATTATGGCTTACAGCTCATGAAAACCCCAAATCCACAATCTCAGAAAATTAGAATATTACATGCAATCAATAAAACAAGGATTGTGCATAGAACAATATCGGACCTCTGAAAAGTATAAGCATGCATATGTACTCAGTACTTGGTTTGGGCCCCTTTTGCAGCAATTAATGCCTCAATGCGGTGTGGCATGGAAGCTATCAGCCTGTGGCACTGCTGAGGTGTTATGGAAGACCAGGATGCTTCAATAGCGGCCTTTAGCTCTTCTGCATTGGTTGGTTTCATGTCTCTCATCTTTCTCTTGGCAATGCCCCATAGATTCTCTATGGGTTCAGGTCAGGCGAATTTGCTGGCCAATCAAGCACAGTAATCCCACGGTCATTGAACCAGGTTTTGGTGCTTTGGGCAGTGTGGGCAGGTGCCAAGTCCTGCTGGAAAATGAAGTCAGCATCCCCAAAAAGCTTGTCTGCTGAAGGAAACATGAAGTGCTCCAAAATCTCCTGGTAGACAGCTGCTTTAACCATGGACTTAATGAAGCACAGTGGACCAACACCAGCAGATGACATGGCTCCCCAAATCAACACAGACTGTGGAAACTTCACACTGGACTTCAAGCATCTTGCAGTGTGTGCCTCTCCATTCTTCCTCCATACTCTGGTTCCTTGGTTTACAAATGAGATGCAAAAGTTGCTCTCATCAGAAAATAGGACTTTGGACCACTGAGCAACAGACCAGGTCTATTTTTCTTTAGCCCAGGTAAGACGCTTCTGACGTTGTTTGTTGTTCAGGAGCGGCTTGACAAGAGGAACACGACATTTGAAGCATATGTCCAGGATCCGTCTGTGTGTGTTGGCTCTTGATGCACTGACTCACTTCTTGTGAAAGTCCCCAACACTTTTGAATGGCCTTTTCCTGACAATCCTCTCCAGGCTGCGGTCATCCCTGCTGCTTGTGCGCCTTTTTCTTCCACACTTTCCCTTCCACATAACTTTCTATTAATGTTCTTTGATACAGCACTTTGGGAACATCCAACTTCTTTTGCAATTACCTTTTGAGGCTTTCCCTCCTTATGGAGGGTGTCAATGATGGTTTCCTGCACAACTGTCAGGTCAGCAGTCTTTCCCATGATTGTGATTCCTACTGAACCAGACTGAGAGACCATATAAAGGCTCAGGAACCCTTTGCAGGTTTTATGGCTTAATTAGCTGATTAGAGTGGGACACTTTGAGCCTAGAATATTGCACCTTTTCACAATATTCTCATTTTCTGAGATTGTGGATTTGGGGTTTTCATGAGCTGTAAGCCATAATCATCACAATTATGACAAATCACGGCTTGAACTATCTTGCTTTGCATGTAATGAGTCTATCTCATATATTAGTTTCACTTTTTAAGTTGCATTACTGAAATAAATGAACTTTTGCACGATATTCTAATTTTTTCGAGTTTCACCTGTATGTGCAGGAAAGAAAAGATTATAACCTGATGAAAGACTATCATCCAATATACAGCTTAAAGAACTATTAAGCCATTATTATTCATTTTAATCTTGGCTAAACATTTTAAAATGTTTTGTCCTCTAGTCTGTTTGAATAGTAATCAAATAAAATAATTACAGCTCATAAATTTGAACTAGACTACACAGTTAAAGCACCACATCCCAAATTACTATAGATGGAAACCAAGAAGCACACTGGTAAGTGATTTATAGATGATACGCTTTATATATCAATTGATTTTTAGTGAGTAAACACTGATAGATATTATACAACACACTTTTCAAACTTTACTAATCTCCTGATGACCTTGGGATTGTACATTTGGCAATGGAGATGTTCATAAAGGTGTAATCCCATTTTATGTAATTTTAATTATGTTTGCTTTTATTATTTAGGTACGTTTGCTTTTATTATTATTAATATTATTAGTTTTTATATGAGGTCATTATGTTTTTATGCCCATGACTGCTGAGCTTCCCCCTCATCCTCGCACTCAGGGCCGTCCGCAGTGAACTAAAGTAAACAGTCTGGACAGGAGAAGTGACAGTGGCATAGAGTGCCGACAGCGGGGAGGAGGTGTAACAGAAGGTTACACAAGATCGCTCTTAGATATGATGTTACATGACCTGATTACCCACCCCCTTCTCCTCCAAAGACTGCTCAACTCCTGTAAATGTGGGTAGGGCGGGTAAACAAGCCATGTAACATCAGATCTGAGCGATCCTGTGTAACCCTCTGTATGGAGGAGCACTGTTATGACAGGATGAGAGAGATCACAGAGGACCTGCATCTCCTCACTATTCCTGTAGATCCCACATGTAAGACTGGGGGAGGGGAAAATTGTGGAGGATAGGTGGTGGGGGGCTGTTTGTGCTGGTAAGGATAATTGGAGGGGGGGATGTGTTAGTAGGCAGGATTGGGGAGGATTAGTGCTAGGAGGGGGGAATTGGGGAGGATTAGTGCTAGGAGGGGGGCATTGGGGAGGATTGGTGCTAAGAGGGGGAGAAATGGGGAGGATTTGTGCTAGGAGGAGGATTTGGGTGGGCGGGGGTGAGGATTTGTGCCAGGAAGGATAATATGTAGGCAGTTGTGCTAGGAGTGGGGATTTGGGGGGATATTGTACTAGGAGGGGGGATAAGGGGAATTTGTACTAGTAGGGCAGATTGGGGGGTATTTGTACTAGGAGGGAGGGTTAAGGGAGAGGATTTGTACTAAGAGGGGGGATATGGGGGCATATTTGGACTAGGAGAGGGGTTTAGGGGGAAGTATTTGTACTAGGAGGTGTGATTTGGGGAGAGGATTTATACTAGGAGTGTGGATTTGGGGGGGTTTGTACTGGGAGGGTTGTGGAGAGAATTTGTACTAGGAGGGGGAATTTTGGGGGAGAGTTTCATCTTTTTTGCCATGGAAGATTTGTGGGAAATTTGGGGGGATTTAACCTGGAAGGTGGGATTGGGGGGGCAAAGATTTGTGCTGGGAGGAGGATTTGCATTGTGAGGATGGGGAAATTTTGTATTTCTGGTTCAGTAGAATTTGAGCTTGCTTAGGGGGTGAACATTTTGCTAAATGTTGTTTTTTTTTGGGGGGGGGGGGGGAGGTGGGGACACAGTTTGCTAGATGGTCTTGTCCCAGCACTGCACACAAGACACTTAACAGATCTTCTTTTCCCCGCATAACACCTAGCTGATATCGGATTCCCTAACACAATGTGTAGCTGGCTACTATGGTGCAGTTCTGACCTTTGAAATTCCCTGATTGGATTGACAGCTTCGGTAGCCAGCTACACACTGTGTGGAGGGATGCCACTGTGTGCTGTGTGGGAAGGAGGAAATCTCTTAACTGCCCTGCCAGCAGTGACCCTGTCCTCAACTCTGCTGATCACTGTCTTCCACCATGCTGACCCCTGTACCCTGCCCTAGTCCTCTGTCCTGTTGACCCCTGTCCTCTGCCATGCTAACCACTTCACACTGACTAGATAACCCAATGTACTCTGCCCTACAAACTAATGGCCTCTGTACACTGCCCTACAAACTGCTGACCCTATCCTCTGCCCTGCTGACCCCCTGTACATTTCTGTACTGACTCGTATACACTGCCCTGTCGATCTTGCATCCTCTGCCCCCCTGACATTTTTCACTGCACCCCCAATCAGACAGGCGAGATCTGGCCCTGGGTGGAACTTGTAACATGTTCCAGCTCCTATTGCCTTTCCCCCCCTCAGTGTGACAGCAGGCGGGGGATCTTCCTGCACCTGCTGTCACAATTCACACGGATGCATTATACATTAACAGCTTGCTGATGAGCACCCTTGTAGTTCATTTACAAGCTCTGCAGCTTTTAAACTGACAGCCTGTATGGAGTTATGGGCTGAAAGTTGCAAGGCTTGTCTTAAGAAGCCTGACATTGCACCCCGGATCCAATCATTACGTCTGCATGGAGACTCCTGCTGGAAAAAAAATCACTTTTTTCTGCAAAAAAATATGCATTTAATATTTTTTTCTAAAAAGGTGAACTTATCCTTAAACATTTAGTCTATCACATTGCAGTTCAGCTATATAGTAGATACACTAGCACATCTCAATATGCTGATGCCCATAGGTGAACACAGAAGCCAATAGCATGCTTAAAAAGAATCACAGGTCTAGCAGAAGAACTGCAGCAAAGAGGTAAGAATTTCACAGACAGGAAGCTGCAGGCTAAACTGTGACAATTGCATACAACATGAATAAACAAAAAGAAAGAAACTTCATATGAATGTTTTCCCAGTCTCATGTCAAAAGTGGAAATAGCTTTAAAGTGATTGTAAAGGCTAAGAGCCCCAATCCTTTCTTGGAGCCCCGCTGGCAATCCTGGCTGCTCCTCTTCCCAGTGTGCTTGCTATTGTGTCTCACCTGCAGGCTCGATCCTGAGCCATGAAGCCTCTGTCTATAGACATAGACAGCCATGCTCAATCCCACCTCCTGCTCTCTTGTCACAGGCTGTGTTTGACAGCAGCAGGACCAATGGCTACTGTTGCTGTCTCTAAGCCAGTGAGGAGAGAGACAGCAGATCTGCTGTTCTTGGGCACAGTGCTGGATCAAAATCAGGCTCAGGAAAATATTACAGCTCACACAGTAGTTCTCAATGGCTGCAAGAATGCAGCCAGAGAGAAGGAGAAATGATTGCTTTTACAGCCTTTATGCGTGTAAAAGCAATCAGTGTAAAAAAAAAAAAAGAAAATCTTCATCACCCCCCCACACTGTCACATGGTGACACTGTACTGCTAGGGTGACAGTATGTAGAAAAAAACAAAAAAAAACATAAATAATAAAATAAAAAAATAAAATAAAAATGTAAAAAAATTTTTTAAAAAATTATAATTTTTGGTTATAAACTAATTTGTTTTTGTTTTTTTTACTTAAAAGATAACTGAATAAATTTTGGGCAAGATTTATAATGAAATATTATTTATTTACAGATTTTTATAAGAAAAACACTTTTTTAAAACAATGTTTGGACTTTTTCATTTATATAGCAAAAAAAATAAAAATCCCAGTGGTGAATAAATAAAACCAAAATAAAGCGTTATCTGTCTAAAAAAAAATGATAAAAAAATGCATATGGGTACAGCGTTGCATGACCGCGCAATTGTCATTCAAAGTTTGATAGCGCTGAAAGCTGAAAATTGTCCTGGACAGGAAGGGGGTAAAAGTTTCCGGACTTGAAGTGGTTAATGAAGAAAATGCATTAAGGTAAAAACCTTTTGCTTTTATAACCAGTTTAGGTTAGAGGCAACCATAAGAAAATATAATGATTTCCTTAGATTGTAAGCTTTAATGAGCAGGGCCCTCTGAATCCTCCTGTATTCATTTGTATTGTAATTGTAGCGTCTGCCCTTATGTTGTAAAGCGCTGTGTAAACTATTGGCTCTATATAAATCCTGTATAATAATAATAATAATTAGGGTGCCATATATTTTTGCTTCAAAGTGATCCTCAGTAGTAATACTGTAGGGCTTAGTAGCTACTTTGTAGGGCTTTCACCCACTGTAACATACCGTTTCATAACATTTACATTGTAGTTGACTTTTTTTATTTAATGTTCATTATAAATAATTATTCATGCTTGTGTTTTGATATGGTATTTTTAAATATAGTCACTGTGTCTCCTCATGAAATAGGTGCATAAGTCTGTGAACCGGGTTTAGTATCACCCCTACCTCACCAGTTTGTTCACTGTAATACATGATTATTAAATCTCTCTGCAAAAGTTCATGAAAAGCTGTACGTTGGGGCTACTTGAGGGCATTCTACACGATTTAGGTTATTATTAACAGATTTGTATTGGATTTTGGTACAATCCATTTTACTATGAATCTTAGGTTTTTAGCTTTTCCACAAATAAAATATATGTTTTTACAAATGTACATATTTGTGAAAGTGCATCAACCTGAAAAGGTTCCAGCACATATTTCTTTGATTTTACAAATAAATTAATTATCAATACATTTGCCATGTTTACTTTTATTGGGAAATTCTCAATAGGTGTTCATAAGGTGTAGTCTACATACTGTGCTTAATTCATATTGCTGAAATTCACAGACAAATAACATGAAGAGGGAGGATTTCTATACAGAGAAGACATAATTAGAGAGGCATTTTATTAAAGCCGCAAAAAGCAGAGAAGAAAACCACAAGGGATAATTAATAGCAGGACTGAGTTATGGGATCAACATTGTAATTTTCGATTTTCTTTTTGATTTAGGGACCTTACACTTAAAAATAACACAGTTCAGAGAAACACTAAATACAGTCTTTAGTGCCTCTCAGCAACAGCAAAGAAGCAAATTGAAATTATTATGTTCATTACATCCCATCATTACTAAGATAATGTGATCCACAACTAGCAGTTCACAGTTTATCAAGTTTAATTGTTAAATATCATAGGTATTTAATCATATGGGTGTCAATTAACTTTTAAGCTCACAAAAATATCATTTTTAAAACATTCAACAAACTCCTGATTTTGCAGCATAGTTTAATAACTGTAATGTATTGGTGTCACATTAGAGAAAGACACAGGGAGTTAAACTACTGTTTAAGTGTGCTTGAGGCATGTTGTGCTTAAAGCACTAGTTTTTGTTGTTTTTACACAGATGTTATTGCTCAGTAATAACTTACAAAGAGTTCCACATGACATTAATTAAAACATTGTTGGTTTGCAACAATGACTTAATTTGTACACTGTTTTTTTAAATGTTAACGCTTGCCTTTTATTTATAAGGAAAAGCTGGCATAATCTACAGGTACTTTGATTCTACAACAATGACCAGCTGTTTTCACATTCATTTCAGTTGTTGCCAATGTGTGCATTTACTGGAGTATGAAAAATGATATACAACAAATAATTTAGCCAACATGCAATGTTTTTATTTCATAACAATTCCTTTTTTTAATTTGTCTTTCAAACTAGAGTTACATATGGTGTCATTCTTCAGTGCTACCAGACTGAAATGTACTTTATGTAGGGTAAATGATACTATTTTATAAGGGTGAGTTTTAAAGAAAAAATCCAGGAAAGAGTTTTTTTGGCCCGTGCAGTGGGGTTGTGCCGACACTGCATGGGTCAAAGCTCATTTTGTTGTTGGGGAGAGGATGCCAAAGATATACTCACCTGACCTGCCAATCCTCCCTGCACAAGACCTTGGAACTACCCAAGTTGAATGCCGCTTAAATGGGTAGTGCCTGTTCTTGCATTAATCCTTTGAGGGACTTCCACCTATTGCATCCAAGGAGATCTGACTTTTTGTAGTGCACCAACCTGGGCCCCAACAAGCGCGCAGAATATATTTCACTGCAGTTAAAGGGACATTAACCTTCCTGATAAAAGAGCTCTTTCTTTGCCTCAGACTTGAACCTGGTCATCAGCTGCTGAGGGTCCAAAGTAAGCTAGCCTTACTCTTTAATAGCTTTTCTCTGCTCACTGGGGACAGAAACATCTCAGAGCTATAGTTCTTGGTTTCTTTTTAAATTGCAGGACATTCAAAACTGATTGAGATTTTTTGCTGTGTATGTTGACTTTTGCTTAAAGCCACAATTTAAGCAAAATAACCCTAAAAAATGTTTTTTGTTCTATTAACCTCCTCGGCGGTATGATTCTTTCTGATTTTTTGTGCTGAAAGCGGTACCATTTTTTTGCATGGAAATATGTAGTTTTTTATTGTAGGCTGTAATTTTTAGGAATAACTCACTGAAATTTGTCCGAACAAGAGTCTATTAAACATACCGGATATGATAAAATTTGAAACACGAAATCATAAATTATAATTTAATAAATAATCATAAAAAATAATAATATAATAATAATAAATTTAATTCAATAATATAATCAAACCAAAAACACTGAAATTTGAAATACAGAGGCAAATTCGCACATCGCTGAGCAAAGTCGCAAAATTGTTTTCAGTGTCTGATGACGAATTTCCCCACGAATCATTATCACTCAATTCTGCAAGTGGTTCTGATTTACTATCGCTGTTCTAAAACCGCTTTTGACGTAAAGGGACGCTTTTTGGACGCCATGGACTTTTCTAAGTTTCCAGGCAGAAAGAACATTCAAAATGCAGGCAGGGCATAGGACAAAGCAGTAGGGACAAAATGTATGTGAAATGCATTGAAATAGCAATGACAGCAAAAATGACATTTTTAAAAAAATTCAAATTTCCCGCCGGTTCCGGCGCCCGTACGTCCCGACGTCACAGGGACCGGAACACAGAAGCCGGATTCCGGCATCGGCCGGAGGAGATGGCCGGGGACGCTGGAGAGGACACATCGCGGGAGCGAAGGACAAGGTAAGTGCTTTAGGGACCCCCAGAGCAGCGCCGCATGGTAAGCCCGAGTGTAGCTCGGGGTTACCGCTTTTGGTATAGAAATTTTACCCCAAGCTACTCTCGGGATTACCGCTAAGGAGGTTAAAGGAATTTTTCAAAAGACTGGTCTCTTCATTCTTATACTGAATTTAACCCTTTAGTGAATGGATAGGGGTACAAGTACCCCTTACTTATTCACAATGGGGGGCAACATCAGGGTGTTCGCTTATTTAAAGGGGTACCCATATGCTAATGAGCCCCCCTGTCCGCCAGGGTTGTGGGTGAGAGGCCCTTGTCCTCATTGGCATGGGGGTACCTTCCCTATTCTGAGGGCACATGGCCAGGTAAGCCGCAGGGAGGGGGAGGTGCTTGGTCACCCCCCCTTTCTTACCCTGCCAGGCCTGTGCTCAGATCAAGGGTCTGGTAGGAATTTAGGGGGGACCCCATGCTTTCTCCCCCCATTTTTTGGGGATGGGGTTCCCCTTAAAAGTTCTACCAGGCCTAAAAGGCCTAGTATGGCTTTTAGGGGAACCCCACAAACTTTTTCAACTCATTTTCGGGAAGTGGGGTTCCCTTTAAAATGTTTACCAGGCCTAAAGGGCTTTTAGGGGAACTCCAAGCACTTTTTTTTTTTACTGTGGGCTCCCTTCTAATCTTCCTATCATACCTAAAAGGCCTGGTATGGATTGGTGGTGGTGGGGGGGGGGGACCCACTCTGTTTCTTTTTTTTTTCATAAAAACGTAATTTAAAAAAAAAATGGTAGTCCTGCTACAGCAGGTTCTATACATTGTGCAGATGTGCAATTTGTGTAACTGTACTTCTTGAATTTTTTTTTCACTGATTCATGTTCCTCAGGGCAGTTTGAATTTACAAGTTTGAGTCCCATAGACTGACACTGAGTTTGAAGTTTGTGGTCGAACGTTCATTAGGCTTAAACAGCCAACCATGAACCGGGGCGGACTGACCATTTGGAAACTCCGGCACTGCCTGAGGGCCCAGGGTCAGTAGGGGGCCCCATGAGATGCCCCTGGTACCTTTTTCATAGGCTTTTTTGAGTTTGGGCAAAGACACAGGGGCCCCATGATCCCCTATTGCCTGGGGGCCCCATGAGTTGCCAGTCCGCCCCTGCCCTGAACTGAACAAGGGGGTGTTCGACCCCTTCACTACTCTATTTCTGTGAAATAATTATATAGATTATATTTGGGTACAGAATTGCATGACCAAGCAATTATCAGTTAAAGTAGCACAGTGCTAATGCGTCAAACCAGAGCTAAAAGAGTCCCTTTCTCTTTGAAGAGCCCTACTCTATTTTAACCTCTGTCATTCTGTCTGGCATGACAGCCTGTAATACAGATGTTTCATACGGCCTGGTTCACATCAGTGCAATTTCAGAAGTGACTTGGGTCACACAGAATCTCATGACAATGAAAATCATGTTCTTTTCAATGGTGCTTTGTCACATAAATGTAACACAACTGCAATGCGACTTTGGGGAAGGGTCTTGTGCTACTTTAGTGCAATGCAGTGCCCCATAGTCTTCAATGCAAATTCATCAAAAACACATCTAAATTTTTTATGCAATGCCAGTGCATTTTTCCTTCAACTTCTCATCCCTCCTTTTCCTCCAGGAATCACAGTAGTATTGAAATAGCATCAAAAAAGCATCAAAAATAAGTAAAATATGCACTGTGGTATTGCAGTTGTACTACATAATTGCATTGTAAATTGGAAGAAATTGTAGTTGTACTAGTGTAAATCAGGCCGAAAATCCAAAAATGCTACATCAGGTACTGTGAACAATTTCTGTTTAAATATGTGATGGCAGCTATTCTGTGTGTAAAGTGTTAACTGCAGTTAACTGACCCAAGCGATGATCACTCATGATGTAGGATGATGCTGAGAGTACCATCACTACATATTGGTAGCAGCAGCTGGGTTCTGACCCTGAATTCATCACAACATGAGATTAGCCAAACATGTTCGGTTCAAAGCACGTTTGCAGAACATGACCTAATTTTGAAGTGTCAAATCTGTCCCTGCTGAAATGAATGTTAAAAAACAGTAATCACAATTTGAAGGTTTATAGGCAATGGATTTGCAAACAAATGGCATGGGGGGGGGGGGGGGTGACTTGGCACTGCCCTGGGGAGCATGTAACAAATCAAACAATTTTTTTTATTCTGTTTGGCTGGGAGCAGCAATTTTGATAATAATTTTAATAACATTAAAAAATGACATGTCTGAGGGATGCCCTTGATGAGTCTGGTAGGGATGTCAAGAAACCAAAAAACCTCACAGGGTCCTATCAGAACCTTAGCTAAGCATGACCATATTTGATCAATGAGGTCACTTTGGAGACACCACCCCTTTGTTTACTTTAGCAGCAAAGACTGAGAGATTTCATTCAGTGAGACTAAAGTGATGGGATCAAACTTGTCTGTTAGTCATATTCCTTCTTCAGTGGGCATTGCTCAATATGATTGACGTTTACATACATTGCTGGACCACCTGATTGACAGTAGATTCAATTATTGTTTTGTATTTTTTTAATTAAACATTTATTAAAAACGGTGTGTGTGTTTAATTCACCTTTCACTTTTTTGAATGAGTATTAACCACTGTATAAAAACGGTTGCAGGGCGGCACGGCTGGGCAAAAGCACGTTTTAAAACATGCTTTTTCAAAACAGGTAGGGGGCGCGCACGAGGCGCGCCGCTACCCTACCTTCACCGCCGATCTCAGCCACGGGTGTCAGTCACAGGGTCACAGCCGGTTATTGTCAGCTGTGTCCCGGCGATTAGCGGCAATCAGTGACAGAGAGCAGGACTGCAGTAGCTCTGCTTTGTGTCAGTTCCCTGACAGCTCCTGACAAGCTGACCAGGAGAAAAGAGTTTCTCTGTCCCGATCAGCATGTCTGCATGCAGTACACACCCCCGCCCCCTAGTAAAACACTCCCCTAACACAGTTAACTCTTTCAGTGCAAAAAAAAGTTAATCCCTTCCTCCCCAGTGCCATTAGTACAGTGTCAGTGTTTTTTTTTTTTGCACTGATCACTGTATTGGTGTCACTGGGGATGTCAGTGACCCTAAGTCAGTTCCCCCCCAGTGTCAGAATGTCCGCCGCAGTCCCGCAGTCCTGCAGTCCTGCCATAAGTCACTGATTGCCGCCATAAGTCACTGATTGCCGCCATTATTCGTTTAAAAAAAAATTAAAAATCCCAGTATCTTTCCCACCATTTGTAAACGCTATAACTTTCACGTAAACCAATTAATTTACATGTATTGGGTTTTGTTTTAGCAAAGACATGTCGCAGAATGCATTTTGGCAGAAATTTATGACAAAATTTTATTTTACATTTTTTTACTGGACATGTTTTATAGCAAAAAGTACAAAATATTGTTTTTTTTTCTCAAAATTGTCAGCCTTTTTTTATAGTGCAAAAAATAAAAAAACGCACAGGCGATCAAATACCACCGAAAGAAAGCTCTATTTGTGTGAAAAAAAGGACATAAATTTCATTTATGTACCGTATTGCATGACCGCGCAATTGTCCGTTAAACTAGTGCAGCGCTGTATAGCAAAGAAATGTCGTAAATTGCAGTATCTATACCATAGTTTGTAGACGCTATAACTTTCACACAAAGCAATCAATATACACTTATTTGGATTTTTTTTACCAAAAACATGGAGCAGAATACATTTTGGCCTAAATTCATAACTAACTTTGAGTTTACTATATATTTTTTATAGCTGAAAGTAAAAATTATTGTTTTTCTTCAGAATTTTTGGTCTTTTTTTGTTTATTGCGTGAAAAATAAAAAGCGCACAGGTAATCAAATACCACCAACAGAAAGCTCTATTTGTGTGAAAAAAAGGATGTAAATTGAATTAGTGCAGCGCCGAGCAGCAAAAATAGGCCTGGTCATTAAGGGGGGTAAATCCTCAGGAGGGCAAGTGGTTAAGTACCCTGTATTATTTGACACGAAGGGTCCATATTTGAAAAGGAAGCTTCCAGAATCTGCTAATTCCCCAAACTAGCAGGCCCCCACAATCACTAGGCTGTTTTCATCAATAAAGAGACAAGGTGCTTTGCCAGGGTAAAGTACCCCCCCCCCCCACCCACCCCCATGGTGCCATGATGAGGGCATGTGGCTACAATTTCCTTCCTCCTTACATGACCTGTCCAGTTTCATGCTCAGTCAGGGTCTAGTATGGATTTTGGGGGTCTGCTTTTTGTACACAATCCCCTCCCCTTTGTTTGCATTCCACCAACAATCAAGAATTCTTGGCTCACATCTGATTAGACCAGACAAGCATGAGTCATGTATGTTAGGATTCAGACAGTAGCCTGCTTCCTAACAACTAGCCAGAGGGAGAGATGTCAAAATTAGCAGTGATAGTAATACAGCTGCTAAATGTACAACTGCCCTCAATAGTTTAACCCAACCCACGTACACCTCCTGGGGAGTGAGAGGGTTAAAACTTCCCCCTTGTAAGCATACCACATTTCATCCTTCCCACCAGCACCTTAACCCTACCTGCTTTCTGCCTTGGAGGAATGGACTGTATTGAACTCCCCACAGTCTATCTTCATTCCAGACTCACACAGATACTCTTTAACCGCTAGCCTACAGGGCACTTATACCCCCTTCCTGCCCAGGCCAATTTCCAGCTTTCAGCGCTGTCGCACTTTGAATGACAATTGCGCGGTCATGCAACACTGTACCCATATGAAATTTTTATCATTTTTTTGTGACAGGTAGAGCTTTCTTTTGGTGGTATTTAATCACCTCTGGGTTTTTTATTTTTTCTTAAACAAACCAAAAACCACTGAAATTTTTGAAAAAAAAAAGTTTTTTCTTAGTTTTTGTTATAAAATTTTGTAAATAAGTGATTTTTCTCCTTCACTGATGTGCGTTAATGAGGCTGCACTGATGGGCACTAATAGGATGCACTGATGGACACTGAAAGGTGGCACTGATAAGGAGGCACTGGTAGGTGGCACTGATGGGCATTGACAGGCATCATTGATGGGCACTGATATATGGCATTGATAGGCGGCACTGACTGGAACTAATAGGCACTGACTGGAACTAATAGGCACTGACTGGAACTAATAGGCGGCACTGACTGGCACTGATAGGCAGCACTGACTGGCACTGTTAGGCGGCACTGACAGGCACTGATAGGCGGCACTGATAGGCAGCACTGACTGGCACTGATAGGTGGCACTGATTGGCAGCACTGCTAGGTGGCACTGATTGGCATTGATAGGTGGCACTGACTGGCACTGATGGATGACACTAAAATGCAGCTCAAAAACTGATATGTGGCATTGATGTGCACTGGTAGGCACTGATATGTGGCATTGATGTGGCACTGATGTGGCACTGGCACGAGGCACTGATGAGCACTAACACAAGGCACTGATGGACACTGACAGGTGGCACTGCTGGGGCTACACTGATCATCAGGGCACACTGATCATCAGTGCCCTGATGATCAGTGTACATGTCCCCTCCGCGGAAAGCCGATTACCGGCTCTCCTCTCGAGCTGTCAGTGTGACAGCTCGAGAGGAGAGAAATGCCGATAACCGGCATTTCCCTGTTTACATGTGATCAGCCGACATCTTCTGCTTTTTCCGTGATCGGTGATCCGCTGTGTCCGAGGGACACAGCGCACCACTGGTCGCCACGCTGCGCGCTCCCTGAGCCGCGCATGCGCAGTGAGAATGGGAGGACGTCATATGACGTCCTCCCAGAAAGAGAGAACCACCTTGCGCCCGTCATATTACTAATGGCGGGTGGGAGGTGGTTAATGGCTTACAACCTCTGGTGAAACAGCTATAGCATGGCCATATCACATTCCAGTGCATGCATGTATCACATATGAGGTGGTTGGCATGCACCTTGTGTTGCTGCTGCATGTCAGCCAGACAAACACTTGCTAAATATGACCATCTGAAGTAGTTGCAACCTCCTCTAGCCCTGGAAGCTATGGTACCTGACCAGGATCTGCTTTACCACCATGTTCAGGAAAACATATAAGTGTGAACATTCAAAAAAATGGCAGTTGACTAGTGCAGAACCGCTTGGAAAGTGGTTAATTAAATCCTCAGCGGAGTAATATATTACTACAAATGTAAATGCAATGTTGTATTTATTCGATCACTTAGATCATGAAAAAGATCGACAGAGACAGAGTGAACATGTTGCAATCACATTAAAATCAAATAATTAAAATAAAGAACCGTTCGTCTTCAAAAACGGCTGTATAGGCAAAAATGACCAATATGAGGCAATGGAATTGAACTAATCAATAAATTGAACCCTAAAAAAATTGACAAATCACAAAACCAACCAGTAAAGGTTCATAACGAAATTTGGACAACAGTGGAATGAGGTCAAAAAGATCCTAAATTCACATAGGCATTTACTTACTTTGAACCCAGGAATAGCGCAAATTGTAGGTGAAAAACCACTGATGGTAGCTAAAAGAGCCTCTAATCTGAATGATCTATTGGTTCAGTAAGAATTTAAGAAGGTCCCCAGAGATAATTGGCTGACAAAAATGAATAAAACGGTAGGCATGTTTCCATGTGGCCATTGTCAAGTTTGTCCCTTTGTACATAAAACGGACCAATTTTTTAATACCGACAAATCTCAAACTTTCCAAATAAGAAATTTCATTAATTGCTCTAGTAGTAAAGTGATTTATATGATAGAATGCCCATGTAAAAAGATTTACATAGAAAAAAAACAAAAGAACATTGAGAACAAGAATTGGTGAACATTTAAGAGATATCAAAAATGATAATAGAAATAGAAGTGAAAAGGAGAGAGAGAATCCCCTAGCCCAACACTTTAAGGATGTACATAAAGGGAGAACGGAAGGCTTGACAGTAAAGGGAATCTTTTTGTTGAATATCTCCTCAAGGCGGGGTGATTTTGACAAAGTACTTCTTCAGAAAGAAAAATATTGGATTTATACCCTGGGTACATTATTGCCACAAGGATTAAATACAGAACTCAATTTCAAAGTATTTTTGAATTAAGAAGGAGAAAAGAATTTGTTAGACCTAATAGGATTTATTTACTAAAGGTGGTTCACTCAGAATCTCATGTACCTGTGCATGGCAGCCAATCAGCTTCTAACCTCAACTTGCTCAGTTAAGCTTTAGCAATAAAACCTGGAAGCTGATTGGTTTCTATGCAGAAGTGCACAAGATTCTGAGATACCAGTTTTAGTAAATAAACCTCAATATGTCCACAAGGCTATCTGATAAATATGATTATACTATATGTAAAATATATCAAATAGAGTTTAAATACTGTCTAAAGTAGACTCTGATTAAATTGGGCCATTTCCCTAATGTTCTTTTACAATCATATGCTTTTCTATGGGATTTTTTATTTTAATGTAGTGATGACATTTCAACACAAGAAGGCGACATATGCGGTTTAAAAGGCGCAATTAAGGCACTATATAAGGTAATGGATGAGTTGTCCCCTCCCAGTTCTGACGAAGTCTGCGATGATTGGTGGACGAAACGCATCAACGTAATGACATCATCACGCTAGGCGTCTTCATAGGCTGCGGTATCCACGAGGGGAAAGAAGTAAGCATTGCAGATCCATCTTGGATAAGCATGAGGCCATATAGAAAATAATAAGGCGACCATTCTGAGGAGATTTTTTGGCGATTCAAGTGGCTTTACTCACTTCCACCCGTGGCAAGTAATAGTGTGTTAAGCTGAGTCACTCTAGACTACAATTTTTACAAACGAGAGTCATACCCTATTTATCTATATGTTTGCTTGAAGCCCCAGACTGAGGGGAAATTTTGGACTCACTAGGTATATACTATATACCATGTGTTACACAACTAGCGATATGGGACATCTGTCTCACACATCCATATAGGAACTGCACCAACTCTGCAAAAAAAAAGAGTCATTTTTGGAACCCTTAGAGGGGCATGTATTATAGGAACCATTGATGTTTGAATGTCCTCTATTGAAATATCCATACTAACTACTCTGGATTGAAACTCCTTTACCAATATACCAATGTTTTTTCACATCTACAGTGAAGAGAATTTTTTCTGAACTTCCTCATGGTAATTCACATTAACTTATCTCATGACACTATAGCACCATTGCTATTTACTTCTCATTATCTAATATTTATTCACTTTTAGAGTCACTTCTTATTGTGGATTCACTTCCACCTATGTTGGCTATCCATGAAGGTCTATACCCACTATGCACACAGCATGGCACAGTCATTGAGAAGGTAAAGAAAGATATACAGTATACTCAATTAATCTGAATATGTGCATCCTATTAGGCAGATGTTAAGTTTATTATCCCCTGTCTCCTTTGTATTCATCATTATCCATTATTCAATTTCTAGGAGTTTATTTATTTTTACTGTGGTGTTCATGAAGGAACAGCTAAAGAAGGAAACGATTCCACTAGGCTACTATATATGGAACTTCACTGCAGATGAATACAGAAAGGAAATTCCATTGCCTCATATTGGTCATTTTTGCCTATACAGCCGTTTTTGAAGACGTCGAACGGTTCTTTATTTTAATTCTTTGATTTTAATGTGATTGCAGCATGTTCACTCTGTCTTTGTCGATCTTTTTTGTGATCTAAGTGATCGAATAAATACAATATCGCATATACATTTGTAGCAATATATTACTCCTCATAGCATTTAATTAACCACTTTCCAGGCGGTTTTGCACTAGTCAACTGCCATTTTTTTGTGTGTTCTAGTATTTTTAGGTTTATAATCCACACTTTTATACAAGTGAGTCGGAGATACCATTAAGATACGATTATCGTACCAGCTTGGATGGCATTTTTTCTTTTCTGAGTGTGAACATTCCCTGCTGAACGGCGGACAGTAGGTGGGTGCCATAGTTACATATGGCCTGGCCTTAGATGGTGTGGGGGCCAGCCACCTCTTGGCTTGACCTTAAAAAGCTTCCAGAATCTATGGCTCAGTGTGGCTCTTCCTAGGCATACCAGCTTCAAAATAGCATGGCATCAATTTCACCAGCCCACTACATAGGCTCTTTGGGGAAGACCGGTTGTTCTCAGTATTTAGAGGATGAGACCATTTAGGGAGAGGCAGTATGGGTGGCTGAGAAGTCACCTACACTAATGTTCAAACATGAGGCTGCATCACCAGCTCCAGTGGTGTGCCCCATTCTGCATCCTTCCAAACCACCACTGAATTTATCCAGTGTGCCATGAAAGAGATGTTATGTACCTGCCCATGCTTGTTGGACCATGAGTTAGCACAGTGTTTCTCAACTCCAGTCCTCATGGACCCCCAACAGGTCATGTTTTCAGGATTTCCATTATTTTGCACAGGTGATTTGATCAGTTTCACTGCCTTAGTAATTACCACAGCTGTTTCATCTGAGGGAAATCCTGAAAACATGACCTGTTGGGGGTCCATGAGGACTGGAGTTGAGAAACACTGAGTTAGCAAGACACACCACCGACAGTATGATCCAGTGAAAGGGACACATTAATTTCTACATGCTGTTAGTCAAGAAGGGATAGCCATCTGGGCACATGCTGTACCCACCAACCTTTGTGGTTTTGATTTGTGTGTCTGCTCAAGTATGTTGTAGCAATCTGAATGTTAGTTTTACCACAACATACAATGCATGCAGAAGTGCTTCTATCAGCAGCAGATATGTGAAAAAGATTCAAGTTGCAGAACTCTATAGACTTACCTCGGGGACAGCAGTGGTCTGTATCCATGGAACAGTTCCATTTATTGAAATTGAATTGGCGCTCTGATCTGGAAAGAAGTTGAGCCGCTCAGCAATTTACCCTTTGACGATTCCTTGGTGACCATCCCAGTGCCTGGAAGAGGTTGTATCCATTGTGTCACATCTTTAAAGAGGACTTCTGGATTACCATCATCCTCTTACCCAGATGAAGGCCACCTAACTCGGGCTGCATCCAGTACCATTCTAGAAGGGATTCCTGGCAGATCACCATTTATTGTTTACACCGCGCTTTAATAATGCACATCTGGTGAGTGTGCATTTTACCTATACCCCGCACTTCACCTGAATATTGAAGTACGCACAGCTGGGAATAATCAAGTCACCTTTGTTCTAATCATTAATGTCTATTTGTATTTGGATTATATCCATCTGAACGTTTATCCTTTTATAACATCAGAACTTTTCATTCAAATGCACATAATCTTGATGATTGGATGCTCTTTTGATACTTGATATGTTTTATTTGTGATACTTTTTAGTGCTGCACATTTATGCTATTTATTTTGTAGAAGGCATATGGTTTCCTTTTTTAGTGCATAGCTGAGTTTTATATTTCCTGTTCCAATGTGACTGCGCACCAGTTCCATAAAGATATGGTTGAGCGAGTTTGGGGTGGAGAAAATCAACTGGCCTACACAGAGTCCTGACCTCAACCCGATAGGATGAATTAGAGTGGAGACAGTGAGCCAGGCCTTCTCATCTGACATCAGTGCCTGACCTCACAAATGCGCTTCTGGAAGAATGGTCACACCTTCCCATAGACACCCTCCTAAACCTTGTGGACAGCCTTCCCAGAACAGTTGAAGCTGTTAAAGCTCTAATAGTTTTTTTTTTTTTTAAATGTTTTTAAATTCCATAACTAACTCTTTTATTTCAAGAAATGCAGTTAGTCAAACTCAACTCGTCTGTAATTATAACATTTAGAATTCCTTTCTCAGAGGTTAAGATTCAACCTGTAGTTGCAGGCGGAAGTATTATCATCACTTTAAAGGTAACAGCTTCTTGTTAGGGCTAGTTGTTAGGGGGTTGGAAGCAGCTGGTGTCCTAACAACCGGTGGGTCATCCTTGCGTGTCCCATTCAGCTATGGGCAGTTAGTGTACAAAAAAATACATGGTGTCCCCACAAAATTCATATAAGACCCCTCAGGTCTGGTATCAATTTCAAGGGGGACCCCACACAGAAAAAAAAAATGACATGGGTCTTCAAAATTCCTTGTTGGATATAAACACACTGACACACTTTTCAACAAGCCCTTTATAAAAAAAAAAATTCCCACAATGTCTATCCATTACCAACCACATCATTCAGTGACACAGTGCAGATCCTTTTCAATCACAAATTACACCACCTACCAGCAAGTAAATCTGTCCACATGTCCAATCACGTCACTCACTCATCACAAATGACAGCTGGACCCATTAGTAGATTGTAAACAAAGGGTATCCTGGGTGACATCATTGACCGAATTTGAGCATGAAATCACGAGGGATCTCCAGTGACATCTTTGGCTAAATATGGCCTAATACACAGAAAATGTTCCCTTCAAATCCATATGTCATGGTCAGGGGTCAGGCTCAGAGACCAGTAGCAGTAGAGAGGTTCCCTCTGAGCAGCAGGATGGGTATACAAGCAGCTCACCCTGGCAGATGATGTGAGCTCCCCCAATATATGGGGTCTACACACTAACTCGTATTCACCAGAGCTTCTGAGGGTGGAGATGGAGTTTGCTACATGTTAGTACCATGTTGCCGTTCTAAAGATCACTCCAACAGGAGGTGAGCAAGCCAGGGATCCAGTAGCAGATATAGCAGATAGGGATCAAGAAGAAGCATAGTCAGCAAACAAGTCAAGTAACAAGTTTCTATTAGTAAAAGGTCTCTGTTTGTGATTAATATGCCATTTATAGGCATATCAACCACAGAACATCATCATTATATCCCTCATATACTTCTTGCTTTTTTGGCAATTAATTCTTTATTAAAATTCTCCCATTGTTCCTCGAGACTTTTATCTTTAAATATAAAATCAGGAGGAGTACATTAGGAGTGTTCTGTGGGTACAGCTGCCTGATCTCACCATCCACATCTGACAATTCTTTTTTATAGTGTTCAGTGAGGATCTCCATCCCGTTACTTGAACATTTTTGCAAACTGGACTCCCATAATACCTTCAACCAGTTCTTGACCATGCTATAGCCAAAATATGGCTACAGAGTGGTTGTCCAGTGCTGGAGGGCATCTATAGACATTCTCCCAGAACCATGGCTTCTGTATGCCACCATGACCGGCGCGCTCTGTGATAGCTGTGTCATTTTTCTTTGTTAACAAAAAATAAAAATAACCAGTGGTGATCAAATACCACCAAAAGAAAGCTCTATCTAAAAAAATAATAAAGTTTCATTTGGCTTCAGTGCTGCATGACCGCGCAATTGTCATTTAAGGTGCAACAGCACTGAAAGCTGAAAATTGGCCTGGGCAGGAAGGGAGTGAAAGTGCCCAGTAGGCAAATGATTAAAAAAAACACAGTCAGCCATGACACCTTCTCCTAAGAAACATCTAAAAGGTGAGAAATATTTTAAAAAATGTTGTATATAATCGTTTTGTTCTAGATGGCTTTACATTTGTAAGTGAAAAAAACCCTCTGAGTTTATTTAGCAGTTTTTTGGTAAAACATTCCTATGTCTTCCCATGTCTAATTTAGTTATTATACCAGAAAGCTTTTATTAGGGATTCAACCTGGAATGTTGCCATTTGTGTTTGATTTATCCATCTGAGAGGGTTTCAAACTAAATGTGCAAAGGAGAGAGTTCTTTTGGTTCAACTCTAATTTCATATTATTTTGAGTGTGATACACTGTAGTGAATCACTACAAAAATAGAATAATTTTCTTATTACAGATTTTTGCATTAAGTTAATTAAACTTAATCATGTATTATATGCACTTTAAGAGTACACTATGGTCTTGCATAGGAATTCTGGCATCTAAGCTAATGTTTCATTGCCCCTGTGCTTGCCTCAGAGATTTTTTTATCAGTTACATAGTTGGTATAGTTGATTAAAGACACCATTCCATCCATTTCAAACTATATATGTGAATGTGTGTTTATGTTGCTACACATTTCTATATTTATGCACAATGTGTTCAATGAGAAACACATCTAAAAGTTTATACACTACACTCTCCATGGACACCACTAGCTGTGGAAGGGAGTTCAATATCATTTCCACTCTAACAGTATAGAATCCCTTGGGACGTTTAGGATTGAACTGCTTCTCATTCAGCTTCATTAAGTAACCCCATGTCTTCTTTGGAGACTTTATACCAAACTGTTTTATTCCAATGCTACAATCCCCATTGAAAGATGTGTATATTGTGGTCATATCCCCTATTAAAGTGCCATTGGCTCCTGCTGCTGTCAATCAAATGCTGTGAAGAGAGAGTGAGTGGCAGAGCCTCACTGTGTGTGTCCATAGATGCACACAGCCTGGCATGGGAGCAAGCCAGCTGGTGTGCTGCCATAGGAAACCACTTCCAATGGAGGCACACAGAGTAGAGGAGGAACACCGCCGGGGCCAGAGAAAAGGAGGTTTGTGGCCACTGTATGCAATATCATTGCACAGAGCGGGTAAGTATACTATGTTTCTTATTTTAAGAAAAAATATAGCCTTTACAGTTACTTTAAGTGCCTCTTCTCCAGGGATAATACATTTTCCATTACTGATGACATTTAGCTCCTTTATTTGTATAATTGTCCTTCTCTAGACACTCTCCAGTTCAAGGACAACCTTCATGAGGATTGATGACCAAAACTGAAATTCATACTCAAGATATGTCTAAACACAAATTTTGTAAAGTGGTAGAATTATAGTTTTATCTCTTGAATAAATAACCTTTTTAATGCATGCTAATAGTATGCCAGCCTTGCTAGTGCAGCTTGGCATGACATGGCATAGTATCGCTGAATCTATGATCCCCAGTGGTTCGCTCTCTTGCAAGTAACTTGCTTGCATATTTTTAAATCCCAAGTGCTTTACTTTACATTTTTCAGTGTTGAACCCTATCTGCCATATAGCTGCCCCTATATTTTCTTGTAAAGTTGATAAATCCTGTTGCAAAGTTATTGCCCTGCTTAGCTTTGTATCATCAGCAGTCACTGAGATTGAACTATTTATTCCAATCTCTATATCATTTATGAACAAGTTAGACAGAATTGGTTCCAAGACAGAGCACTGGGGCACACCGCTCACAACTCTAAATCATTCAGGAAATGGGCCTTTTATCACTACCCTTTGGACAAGCTCCTGTGACCAGTTTTATATACATGTACATAACATTTCATCAATGTAAACAGACCTTAATTTGTAAGTTAAGTGTTTTTGAGGTACGGTCAAATGCCTTAGCAAAATCTAAGTACACTGGGTTGACTAACTTCCCTTTATCCAAATTACTGCTCACCTCTTGGAATGGTAAAAGTTTGGTCTAGCAAATACAGTTTTTCATAAACAAGTGTTGGTTACTATAATGGTGTGACCCTCCTGCGCTCCAAATGTGTGTTTAAACAAACTGAAATAGTAAATAAATGAACCCCAAACAGCTGCTAACATTAAATCATATACCAGTGATCAAGTGAATATAAACCATATAAATGCTGCGCTACATTCAAACTAATTAAAGTGAATGTGGAATTCAATATCTCAAAATTAAAAATAATAACAATAATAATAAATAAAAATGTGCTTGATGATTACAAAAATAATGACAGAACACAAACTTAAATCCATACGCATGTGCATAAAAAATGCACATACATATATTAAATCACACGTGCAAAAATGTGAAGTGGAATGAAAACTAAATAATAAACGCAAACTCAAAGTCCAATAGTGGAATATTAAAAGTGAAAAAAAGTCCAATAATGGAATATTAGAGTGAAAAAAACTGTAAACTGTGTTTCCAATAATACTGTAAAGTGACCACAGGTGAAACAAATCGTGCAGATATCTGAGTGTAGATAGAGCTTGTGAATCCAACCACCTTCTGGATTAGCCTCTCACCTCATCTCTTCGACCCTTGCGGGTCAAAGAGCAGTAATGGATCCCTCTCACAGATCCTCCAGGCACCAAGGCACTCCAAAACCACTTCTCAGGATATAATATTCCCACTCAGCTCTTCTCCAAGTATAGGTGAAATATCAATTTCTCAGAACAAAAAAGAGGGATCCTCCCATAGTGTAGTAGGTTTATTATACCATAGGAACATCAGATATTTAGTAGAAATACATTATGTATTTCTACTAAATATCTGATGTTCCTATGGTATAATAAACCTACTACACTATGGGAGGATCCCTCTTTTTTGTTCTGAGAAATTGATATTTCACCTATACTTGGAGAAGAGCTGAGTGGGAATATTATATCCTGAGAAGTGGTTTTGGAGTGCCTTGGTGCCTGGAGGATCTGTGAGAGGGATCCATTACTGCTCTTTGACCCGCAAGGGTCGAAGAGATGAGGTGAGAGGCTAATCCAGAAGGTGGTTGGATTCACAAGCTCTATCTACACTCAGATATCTGCACGATTTGTTTCACCTGTGGTCACTTTACAGTATTATTGGAAACACAGTTTACAGTTTTTTTCACTCTAATATTCCATTATTGGACTTTTTTTCACTTTTAATATTCCACTATTGGACTTTGAGTTTGCGTTTATTATTTAGTTTTCATTCCACTTCACATTTTTGCACGTGTGATTTAATATATGTATGTGCATTTTTTATGCACATGCGTATGGATTTAAGTTTGTGTTCTGTCATTATTTTTGTAATCATCAAGCACATTTTTATTTATTATTATTGTTATTATTTTTAATTTTGAGATATTGAATTCCACATTCACTTTAATTAGTTTGAATGTAGCGCAGCATTTATATGGTTTATAAGTGTTGGTTACTACTAATAACAACATCATTTTCAAATTCTTGGATTTTGTTCTCTTAATATTCCTTCTAATACTTCTCATTCTATTGATGTTAGGCTGACTGGTCTGCTGTCATTATTATCATGAATTTCTAACTGAAGAATGTATTGTAAAAGAAAGTGTATGGTTCTTCTTTTGTGATGTTTTTTTTTCAGTATTATGTTCATAGCGCTCTTTTTCTGAATCTGTCTATGATTATTATAGACCTACATCCATTTTCCTCATGAAGCAGACCTAGCTTGTCTGAGAGATGCACCAAGAGCGGCCTCCAACCAATTGAATACATGTCATTATAACATAGTATATATAACATTGGATGATGCAAACATGCTTTCAAATTACTTACCTTGCTAACTTGTATACTAAGCAGGATGGCAGTGTATGGGGTAGTGTACAAATGAGGGTATCAGTACTATTTGTAAAACATATGTTTCATCACAAATTATTTTATTATATTTTTTTATGTAAGGTCGCATGTCATTGCACGGAATAAAAATGTGCTTTCATTATTTTGCTGCATCTTGGTATCTTTAAAGTCCCACCATTTCATTCTTATGACAAAAAGACAAAATAAAAGAAAAAAAGTTAAAACGATTGTAAACCTAAAAAACTCAAATCAATCTAATCCTACAGTTAAATAGAGTTTACCTTTACTAAGCATTTGAGCTTAGTTTGGTATCTTGAAGCAATCTCCTTCTCCATAAATCCACCCCTGCACTTCTGAACAGAATAAATCTGACACAAGCAAAAAAATTGTGTCGCCAATCCCCTTCCCCTGTGAGTAACAGGCTGTGCTGAAGACGAGACCAGCATGAGCCTCCATGTAATACACTGCAAAGGGGTGGGGGAGCGGGTTCCCTCTCCCTGGTGGTCTCTGCCTTCACAAGCTTGAGAACTCAGCACCAGTGATTTATGACATAGATCGGCATCACTTCAGTAATGCTGTAGTTATCAAGGTAAGTCTGCTGATGGCTAATTATTGTCCTGCTCCATTCTCAGCACCTAGCTTGTGAATTGCTATTTACAGAGTTTACATGAGAATGTTTCCTGGTCCACATTGCCACTTTAGGCTGCAGGATTCCTAGGATTTATAACATTAACCTCTCCCTACCAGATTTCTCCTGATATTACAGATCCTGTGCTGTAAGCAGAGCTGGCACCTGTGTATTCCCCTGAATGCACTCAGGAGACATGCTTGCAGGCATAGAGATGCTGTACTTGGTGCTATGGAACAGACAGACTCAGGGACTGTGCCTGCAGTGCATATTGGATGTGGAATTGTTTTTTCTTTTTTTTTGCAACTAGTTTGGATTTCACACAGCAGCAGCACCCCGATCTGAATAATATCAGTTTGTAAAAGGATTTTTATAGGTAGCATAAAAAATGTAATTTGCTTTTTCACCAAATGTTAATAGGTTAATTTTAACTGGTAGATAGAAATTGACCAGTAGTGTGATGTGACTGATCTTTTCTCTGTGATGCCAAAAACTGTCCTGCTGCTGGCCAGTTTGTAACAAGCTCTTATTATGAATTAAGAGACTGCAGGTGATACAGCAGTGTAAAAATGACCTGAAGCAGGTCAATTTGAATGAGGGAGAATCAGCCAAAATGTGCTAGAAAAATAAGAGTACACCTAGGTGCTGTACTACAAGAATAATGAGACCACAGATAACACAGCAGTGTAAAACTGGCAAGTAACAGGACCAGGAAAAATTTACCAAATGTAGAGACAAAGACTACAAGAATAAAGAGACTGAAGATTCTACAATAATATAAACTTGCCCAGCAGCAGGACAATTTTATTAAGCAATAATAGGCCTAACTGGCGTATTCCTAACTTTTATTTTATCTATAGGGACATGAGGGCATGTTAAATGTGAGTGATATAATGTGAAGTGGTTTAGGTGCACACTGTTCTTGCATTTTTACATAATTTCCTTTCAAAAGATGCAGAGATATGCTGTGAAAAAAAATAGTCTAAAGCGGACCTAAAAGTATAGATTTAATTGTTTCCCAAAACAGTTACATTCAAGGTATAAACAAAACACATAGTGCTGCAGGTGGATTTCACATATTGTAAACTGTCTCCACTACTCTGTTAATCCAAACTGAGCGTGCTGAGAGTGCCAACTCCTCATCCAAGGAGAAAAGTCCAGGAGTCCAGGACATCCCCACTTCTCATATGCTTTTATTGAAGAAAATGTACTGTACACATCACATCACAGAGGGAGTCAAGCAAGAGATAATACATTTTGTGCTTAAGCTAGCACCTACTCATATTATTAAGTGCTAGCTTGAACATGAAAAAATGTTATCTCCTGCTTTTCTCCTCATGTGATATGATATACACAGTGCATTTTATTCAATAAAAACATATGAGGAGTGCAGCTGCTCTGGACTTTTCTCTTTGGTATACTAAAGATATGCTGTAAATGATAACTGTCACTGTTGCTTGTGCTCTCACCTAAACTGTCAAGCCATCAAATGGCTTGTGTTATAACTGATCATATGTGCATCACCATGTTAACTACAGATAAAAATATGGCAGCTTCCTTGGCTGTAAAGGACAGGAGGGTTTGGTTCCACATTAAAGAACAAATGGTCAATAACAAGTGAATGCTATGTTTTATGTACCTGAAACATAAAAATACCCTATCAACATATGTAAAGAAAAGCCTGCATATTACAAAACACCGCAAAAACACCAAAATTCCACCCCTAAATCAAAATCTCAGGAAAACTTTGCAGAAAAAAGAAAAAAACAGTGTAACTGAAAATAAAGCCCTATCAACATAAAATAAAAATCAATATAACCCCAAAATAACTAAAAAAATTCCTAAGTACCATCCCCTGAAACAAAAGACATTTTAAAGGGAACCCCTGCAGCAAAAAAAAAAAAAAAAATGAAAATGAAAGTAAGATAGCCCGCAATAAAAAAAAGGTAGAAAATGAGTTTATTGCCCAAAGAGATTGCACTCACAATTAAAGTACGGTTTCCTAACTGAACTTAAACTTTCCCTATGCAGATGTTCTACTTTTTCTATCCTTTCTCTACAGTAGCTCCCAATATACTTACACTGTGGTTTTCTGTGACCCCCCCTTTTATAGTTTAGGGGCTGGCTTATTGAAAAGACCCCTATTGGCCCTTCTAAGCCTGATGGCCATAGTTCAAAGGCCATGCAGTGCATTATGTTTAGAAATAAAATTCTACTGCTTGAATCTGCACAACAATTTTCTGAGATCATGAATCTCAATCTCACAGGAATTGCCTTGAACCCATTGTAACTGTGAAGCCAAACTCTTATCCCTTCTGTTCGGGCTTGTACTACATATAAACCATACAATGCAAGGGGAAACCCACACAATATCAAGCTGTATTCTCATAGAGTTATTCAGTAAGGATGGATATTACATTATAGGCGTCTACATAGGACTAAATCTTGTTATCTTAACACAAGGCTAGATTTCCAATTTGGCTACTATTGTCTTTAGAAAAGATAGCAAACTGGATCTAACTTGCAGAGAAAAAGAAGCAGAAGGCAGAGATACATGGCTATAGAGTTCATCTTGATCCCATAGTAGCAGTGAATTCAAAGCCTTATCCCTTCTGCTTAGATTTGCACTATATGTCTATAAAGCAATGCAGTAAACGGGGTAAACTTAACAATGTCAAGCTGGACTTTTATAGTGTTAGGATAGATATCACATTATATGTATCTAAATAGGATACAATCTTGTTATATTAACACTAGATTGTCTTAAAGTTCTTCATTTGGCTAGTTTCTTACATAGTATATGACCAATACTAGTGGCATCGGCAACACTGAAAAGATTATTTCAAGCAATATTTAAAACTGGAAAACAGAAAAAGGCTAAAACTGGCAAAAGGACAGACATTGGATGATGGAAAAGGGTATTAAATAGAGATTGATCTGAGGTGTGTGGATTAAGGACAAGCAATAATGCAGGATATTGACAGGATAAAATGATGTTGGATGAGTGCTTGATGCCTTCTGTCAATGTAATAATAAGGGGCTGATTTGGTGCTAGTAAAGTGGGAGATTTACAAACAATGTCAGGTGTAATGGACCAAATAAATGACACCTTTATTTTCCAACATCATGCTACAAATGTTATAATGCAGTAGGTCAAGTATATAAACCATCCTTCTCCGCTGTGCCAAACCTATTTGGTTAAAAACAGGAAGCAGAGTACTGTTTTTGAAAGACTGTCCAGCATAATGTCTGGATCTCAATGCTATGCAAAATGTTAGAAAATCAGCTATAAATATAATGTAAATAAAATATCATCCTATATATAATGTATAAAAAAAAACTGTATACATGTATAATAACATTCTTCTCCCCTGCCAGCTGTTTTTTTATTCGATTTAAGCTATGCAAAAAAATCTCTTTGAACTATCATACTCTTAATATTATGCAATTAAAGCTAAATGTGTTTGTGTTTACTGTGCTAACAATGACAGACTACTGTCATCTATCTTTATTATTTACCACTGGGAATTACAACACATTGAAGTAATAAGTTTGTTTGGTTTCACATTACTGTACAATAAATGCCTCTGTGCTGACTCTAAAAAAATGGGCGAGATTTAATTAATAGCATAAGCAGCATCCCATATTATTCAGATTATATGGTAGTTAGTCTGGAGCTACTGCTTTCACAGATTTCCAAAGCTTTGCCTTTTTTTAGTCTTCACTCTGAGCTCCAAGCTTTACTGCTGTTATAAATATGTAATATGGGGATTCTGCTGGTTGTCAAAGAATATTCCACTATTTAATGACATTTCTCAAAATATATGATTTGCAGAACTTGGAAAACTCATGTCTTGCAACCAATGGAGGATCATCACACTCTCCCTGTTTTTATTAGAATAGTTCTCTATTTTAAGAAAAACATTTTCAGTCTTAATCTGAGCAATCTCTGAATTTCTAAAATAAGTGCTGCTGCAAATTCCAGACAGGTATGATGTTACTGAGATGTTTCAGCCAGTCTCTAAAGCATAAGTAGGCTATAAATATATCATATAAATAAATTGTACATATATTTCACCTGCAATGAATTTTTCATTAATGTGCCATCTCCTTCATCCTGAAACAAAATCATCCTTAAAGTTTGGAGTTCGTTTTTCCATTAGTATTATTACAACATATGCAAAATGTTTCCCATTTAAGCAAAATTAGACATGTAATTACTGTAAAAACTGAAATTCTGTTAATATAATGCACAATATTTATCTTTACAATAAATTAGGTGAATCAATAAAAATATATTTAACCACTCCTTTGACAGATCTGGGCAATTCACTGCATTCAATGATTAAATTATTTCTATTTACCACTTGCATATCTGTTTATTTGCGATCGTACATTTGTGTGCCTTGTGCCGTTACCTAGAAAGCAAGGGAGATTGTATCACTTCTGAACTACAATTATTTTTAATATTTCATTTTGATCTTTATAGGATTTAGAGGGCTTTTTGCTTTTGTACTGTTACTGCAAAATAATTATGTTGAATATATACATTTTACACTTCTGCTGTTAGTAGATGCACATTTACATTATTCTGAGTATCATGGCATTTATAGTTTATGTCTATATCTATAAATATCTTCCAAATAAGTAGCTATTAATTTACTGTTAAAAGTGCTAAATGATTGAATTAATAAATCTATTTATTACACAACTACAGAAATAGATTATAATCTAACAGTTTATCTCCTGTCTTACATACCATAACCATGCTTTATATACACAAACAACAGCTTCTACAAAAATTACCAAAATATCTTCTTTAATACTAGCTCTGGGCTTTTGACACCGAAAAGCAAAAGCATCTAAACTGCTCTACATATATCTCTTATAGGTAGAGAATACTTTGGCCAAGATGTGGATCTGCAACATTCAGAGTTTGAAGTAATGAACAGGGGCGGACTGACCATTTGGAAACTCGAGCACTACTCGAGGGCCCGGGGTCAGTAGGGGGCCCCATGAGATGCCCCTGGTACCTTTTTCATAGGCTTTTTTGAGTGTGGGTGAGGACACAGGGGCCCCATGATCCCCTATTGCCTGGGGGCCCCATGAGTTGTCAGTCCGCCCCTGGTAATAAAGGCATCATGTTTACAGCCAATTTGTAAGGACAGGCCATCTTTTAGATATAAATTACATTCAGTTCCAACATTTATGCCTTCTTCCAAGCCAAGTCTTAGTTTATACAATCCATTCTACAACTCTGATAATGAATGGTGCAGCATTATAGACATAACACTCTTAACAATACACATGCCAACAGAAGCCTTTTCCACATATATTTTTGAGAGATACAATAGAATAATCAATATGCACCACAGTTTTGTGTACAAAATGTTGACACTTTACTTAAAGTATATGTTGCACATATGGTTAACAATTCCACTATGTGAAGGATGGGTTGAGTGAATCCAGAAGTGCTTTATTAGGAACGGCTGTAATAAACACAGGGAACTCTCAATGGCATGAGACCGGATGTTCACTGTAATCACGGTCCTGCCGGAAACAAAGTGTTAGATTTTCAGTTCCCTCCAGGATGTAGTTCTGCCATCTTGTGGTGATACAATAAAAATGTAATCACTAGTATCTTCTATTGGCAAAGATAGATTACTGTTATATTAGGTATTAGTATTTGGATTTTAATTTTATGGGGCTGCCTATTTTCTACATCTCTTACACTCTCCCCCACAAAATTGTTATGTCATCTCTAACATACACAGGATCTTATGAAGAAAGCATTCTTTTACTTGTCTTGTAGTAACCATAGGAAGCCAAGGGTAAGTAGTAACCAAGCTACTTGAGGAAACATCCTCCCTGTGACATCTACTCCCTATTACGTCACAGCTTCCCACCAGGCCCACAGCGCTATACTACCTGGCAAGATATAGTTGCTTGTAACCAACTATTTAGTAAAACCCCTTTCTATACATATTTGTATAGGTTACTAAGTTTAGACAAAGGTGATGAGAAACTAGGGAACATTTTATTACTTTTATACACGTTTTTAATTTTATATCATAATGGCAGAATACCCATTGTACATCACCAATGCAGCATAACGTTGCCACCGACTGCTCTGTACTTTTATCGGCCGACTCTGTCTCTTTGTAACATCTAGTTCTCTCACCTAAAACTGTTTCTGCTTGACCTACAATATCTGCAGTACAAATGCAATTACATTTTTCCTTACTTTAACCAACAGAAAGTAACATATAATTATTCTGGTTTAGGTAACTAACTTTGGTATAGTGTCCCAAATAGTAAACAGTGGATCACTTCTACCAACTTCTATAGTCTTCAGCAAAACATTCTGTACTGAAATACCAGCTAGAGTCAACAGGTAATGTAGTAATACTGTCTATGACCTGTATAGATGAAACTCTGGTAACACTACTGGGTTGACCTAGTGGCCCTGATTTACTAATGTGCTTAGGCGCATTTCCGTGGGCTAACGTCTACTTTTCAATAGCGACCATCTACTTTTAGATGGCAAAGACATTTACTAAAGAAAGCGTCAACAAGTAGACGCCAAATTGAATTTACTAACCAGGCACAATACAGGAATCAGTCTAAGAAAGCAGACGTGCTAAGAAGCATGTCTAACACAATGAAAAATCACTGCAGAGACATGTTCACATTGAAATTTGCTTTCACAAATATCGGGACTTCACTTTAAACAATATCTTACATTTCAAAAAAACATTTAAATGTGTAAAAAATAGTTTTTTAAAGGAATTCATGACAGTCAAGAACTAGACGCTTTTCCAGCATCTATGCACGGATATAAATGCGCATGTGCAGAACACATTTTAGCCGTCTGCCGTGGGTGCTTTCTTTTTTGACGTTGTTTAATAGTAAATCTCAGTGTGGAGTCCACTGACAGACGGCACTCGATCGCGTCTACTGTGTTTAACAAACAGCACTATTTGTAGCTAGGCATATCTTTATGTATTCTAATTTGATTTCCCTAGTTCTATGGATTCTGTTTTTGTTTCTTATCCTTTATAATTATTTCTGTAATGATTTTACATATTTTGAAGGTCTAGATAATATATATTTTGACAGCTGAATCTAAAAATAAAGGTCGTCAATTAAAAAAAATTTAAAAAAATGGCGTGGGGTCCCCCCTCCCATCCATTGCAAGCCCTTCGGGTCTGGTATGGATCTTAAGGGGCAACCCCATGCCAAAATTTTAAAAAATGGCGTGAGGTCCCCCCCAAAATCCATACCAGACCCTTATCCGAGCATGCAGCCCGGCAGGTCAGGAAAGGGGGGGACGAGTGAGCGCCCCCCCTCCTGAACCATACTTGGCAGCATGCCCTCAACATGGGGGGTGCTTTGGGGCAGGAGGGCTCCCCCTCCAAATCACCTTGTCCCCATGTTGATTGGGACAAGGGCCTCTTCCCACAACCCTGGGTGGTGGTTGTAGGGGTCTGCAGGTGGGGGGATTATCGGAATCTGGAAGCCCCCTTTAACAAGTGGGCCCCCAGATCCCACCCCCCCTACGTGAATGAGTATGGGGTACATGGTACCGCTACTAAGTCACAAAAAAACAAAAAAAGTGTAGTGTAAAAAAACACAGGACACGGTCTTTGACAAGTCCTTTAATAAAAGAAAAATCTATAAGAATGTCCCCTCGAAGTAGATCCAGCGTCAATCACGAAGCCCACTGCCGGCGACCCGAAAAAAGAACAAAAAAAAAAAGGTTCCGTTCCCGACGATGGCTGCCCAGCCCTCTGCTGTGAGCCTGGTTGACAGTTCTTAAATATGTAAGGGGCGGGGCCACCCGGGGATATCACACATGTGGCCCCACCCCATGTGACATCATTGATGTCACATGGGGTGGGGTCACTTGGATGATGTCCCTGGGTGGCTCCTCCCCTTACATATTTAAGAGCTGTCAAACAAGTTCACAGCAGAGGGCTGGGCAGCAATCGTCGGGAACGGAACCTTTTTTTTTCTTGATGGCGGGCTTCGTGATTGACATTGGATCTACTTCGGGGGACATTCTTTTAGATTTTTCTTTTATTAAAGGACTTGTCAAAGACCGTGTCTTGTGTTTTTTTACACTACACTTTTTTTTTTTTAGTGAATTAGTAGCCGTACCATGTACATCAACATGGAGACAAGGTGCTTGGGGGGGGGAGCCCCCCTGCCCCAAAGCACCCCCCCATGTTGAGGGCATGTGGCCTGGTATGGTTCAGGAGGGGGGGGGCGCTCGCTCACCCCCCCTACATTCCTGACCTGCCAGGCTGCATGCTCGGATAAGGGTCTGGTATGGATTTTGGGGGGGGACCCCACGCCATTTTTTTTTAAATTTTGGTGTGGAAGTTCCCCTCTAAATCCATACCAGACCCGAAGGGTTTGGTGTGGATGGGAGGGGGGACCCCACACCGTTTTTTAAATTATTTTTTTAATTACCTGCAATGCTTTTACATTCAGCTGTCAGTGGGGAACTCCGTCGACAGCTAAAACATGAACGCTGCATTGGTTTTCATTACTAAAACGCTGCATGATAATTCATGCGGCATTTTAGTAGTGACAACCATGTGTTAATGTTTCAGCTGTCCCGCATACTAGCAAAAGTGAATTGACATTTTCAGTATTGCATGCGAGATGTGGTCATGTGACTGCCTTAACTCATGCAATAATCTGGAGTGAATTGTGCCCATAGTGCCAATAAATGTTGCCATGGGGTTCCCCTTTACATCCCTGTTCAATGTTCTGTTGTATGCTGCACAGATGCACTTCACTGTGGCTTTCTTTCTGACTCTGATTTGTGGGGCCTGTATACCAAGGGTTAACGTAGGTGGGAAGAGTATTCATCAGGTGCAAACACTTTCTCTGACCAAATAAATGACAGTGGTGGGTGTGGCCTTCATTATATTATATAAAGAGTTGCAGTAGTGGGTAATTTTTCCTTGTAATAGGCCAGGTTATTTTCAGCAAGTCCTTGCCTGTGGTGGTTAGGGGAGGAAGAGATATTGTGATGAATTGCCCCAGACCACACTCACGCTGTGTTTTGATGTGGGCTGTAAATGTTTTGCATTTTTTTTCTTCTAAGGTGTGTTTGTGTGTTATTGTACAATGATTGTGTGTTTATTATCTTTGCATTGTAATCCTAACACATGTCAATTGCTCTGCTCTTCCAAATCTGCACTTGGCTATAGTTTGCTTGCTTATTTAGACTGAAATGAAGTTTTCGGACCAGGGGCGGACTGACAACTCATGGGGCCCCCGGGCAATAGGGGATTATGGGGCCCCTGTGTCCTTGCCCACACTGAAAGCACACCCAAAAAGCCTATAAAAAAGGTGCCATGGGCATTTCATGGGGCCCCCTACTGACCCCGGGCCCTCGGGCAGTACCCGAGTGCTCGAATGGTCAGTCCGCCCCTGTTTCGGACAAACCTGATGAGAAATGTATGTGTGGGGGATTTGGGGAGGTGGGAGGTGTTTTATTTTGGCACGTATGTATTTTTATATTGATATTTTGATCTGCAGCCTGTTTTGTGGATATATAAGCCTACTGATTCATATTAACCATTTGTTTCCTGCTGTAAGTTGTGAAAGCACAGTTCATTAGAAGTATAATCTTTTAGATTGTAAGCACTTATGAGCAGGACCATTCTATTTTAGCAACATCAATCCTGCTTTTTTTTCCCACCAAGAAATTGACTATCTACTTGTTGCTGCTGTCCAAATAAATGTGGAATATGCATTTGATCAATAAACGTTATGACTATGCATATTTTTTGGGGGGGTTATTTCATATTCAAGTTCAATATACTAGCACCCCTAACACTTATATTTTGTGAGCTATATAATATGCCCAAATCTAGCTTGTTAGCGTGCACATGTGCAAGTATGTCCAAGCTAACAAACCAAAAACCCCCTATTGCACCACAAGACCATGTTATGTACCAATGAATGGGTCGTATTCAATGTGCAGCTAGCAATTTTTTTTCTACAATCCTCTTAACAGTAATAAATTAGGCCCCCAATTTATGTTGACTTTGGGCCTTTACCGGCAAACATATATTCGCCAATGCCAAATACACAATAAAGCTGCAAACATATATTCACCAATGCCAAATACAAAATAGAACTGCAAACATATATTCACCAATGTCATATACACAGTAGAGCTGCAAACATATATTCACCAATGTCATATACACAGTAGAGCTGCAAACATATTCACCAATGCCAAATACACAGTAGAGCTGCAAACATATATTCACCAATGTCATATACACAGTAGAGATGCAAACATATATTCACCAATGCCAAATCCACAATAGAATTGCAAACATATATTTGCGAATGTCATATACACAATGGAGCGTGGAAAATTGCTATGGTGCTCAAATAAACGCCAAGACGGCTGTTGGAGGAGGCGCTAGAGCAGCTGTCACACCGGAAATACGTCATGACGTTTGCGGAAGGACGTTTGCACACACCCGGAAGTGGTATGGGGAGTGTTAGTGGATGGGAGTGTGGTTAGGAGAGTTTAGTGGTAATTTGCAAGTCTATTTTTTAGCTTTGTGAATTGTTCTTTTTTAGCTTTGTGGAATTCCAGACCACATCTGAACATGGCGAGATCACTGTTCTCGACCAAGGAGCTGATCCTCATTGCAGGGGAAACATTACTAATAATTGTTGTATTTTCAGTTGAAAACATGTCCAATTCCTAGATACATTGAGGTACATAACAGAGGTTCAAGGTATTCCATAGAAGTTATTGTTCTTCCTAACTATACAGGTGGCACAGACACAAGCATACACCCAGGGCCACTGTTAGATATCACGGGGCCCCATACAGCATACCTGACAGCCCCCCACCGCCAGAGAAAATATCCAAATTATATTTATGGTAAAAATACACTAAAAACATTATTAATGGACACAATACCAACCATATCCATGTGAAATCTAAATGATAAAACTGTACTGAGTTAATAAATAAAGCTGTGTGTGTAATTGAGGTCTTGGGGCTCATTCACATGGGTGCTGTGGCCTGTAGAGTGTGAATCAGTGGTTTGTTTTTGCGGCTGTCGCCGTTTGCAGGCAACCTATGTTACACTATGGAAATGCTGCAGTTCCTAATTTGACAAGCATATGGTGCAGGTGTACAGCCCTAAACACAGACAGTGAGCATTGAGGGCCACTTCCCCACGCCTTCACACCTGTCAGATTAAAACCTGTGTTCATACAGCTGCTGTGTCGCCATAGTGTAACAGGTGGCTCTAGCCACATGAACAACCCCCCCAGAGGACCTATGTGAATGGGGCATTTTTAACTTTTTTTCCTCAGCTCATTAATTTCAATGGGCTGCCTAACATGTGGGAACATGCAAAAATACTGCAGGCATATTATTTTAAAAGTGTGTTGCACCTAACCGCACAGTAGTGTGGTGCCATGCATTTTGTTGGTTGTGAATGCGTCTGTGTTTACTAGACGTGTGGAGGTGCAATTAAGTTTTCATCATGGTACCCGCGCATATTTACAGAGGGCATTGCATTTCTTTGCTGTGCAGGAAAATGCGTTCTCTTGCATGCGTTTCTGCACCACAAATGGTGTGAACAAGTCCTAAGGGCCAGTTCACACTATAGAAACACAGTCTAGATGTGTTCCAGATGCGCTTTTGCATGCACTTTTTTGATGCATGTTTAGCATGTTCCAGTGCATTTTGGCTGCATTTTTTAATGTGTTCCAGTGCATTTTGGATGTGTTTTTTATGTGTTCCAGTGCATTTTTTTATGCATTCCAGTTAATTTTTTCCCCTCTCTTTTTCTTCAATTTAATTAGGGACATGTGAGTTTTATTGCATTCCAGGGCATTTTACCATGTCCAAGTACAGTTCTATGTATAAACAATACAGCCTGTTTGACTTTTTTGGCAGCACCTGCAACACACTGGAACTGCAAGTGCTGATGTGAACTATGACATTGACAACCATATAACCTTCTTTCTGTGCGTTTTGGATGCAAAAAAGCAACTGAAACACATGTAGTGTGAACTGGCCCTAAAGGTTATTACAGGTGAAACTTGAAAAATTAGAATATCGTGCAAAAGTTCATTTATTTCAGTAATGCAACTTAAAAGGTGAAACTAATATATGAGATAGACTCATTACATGCAAAGCAAGATAGTTCAAGCCGTGATTTGTCATAATTGTGATGAAAATGGCTTATGACAAATCACGGCTTGAACTATCTTGCTTTGCATGTAATGAGTCTATCTCATATATTAGTTTCACCTTTTAAGTTGCATTACTGAAATAAATTAACTTTTGCACGATATTCTAATTTTTCGAGTTTCACCTGTAGGTAAGGGAACTGGACTGACCAGGAATTGTGAATTCAATCAGACTAGTGGTGAATTACACTTAGGAATCTTATAGTAATGTGAGCTCTGAGCTGTAGGTGATAGGAAATGAGACACATTAACTTGATCAGTAAATAAATAATTAAATGAAAAGAGTGGGGCGGTGATACATAGATTTGTAGATGGAAGAGGTGATGACAGGGGGGGTGGGGGAGGGGGTCAAGTTGTATAAGGAGAGAGGTTTAAGGGCTCCTTCACACTTGACTTTATTTCTAACTCTTGCCAAACGGCCCTATAGCGTTTGACAGGTGTTTGGGAAGCGGTTTTAATGTTCCTCAAATGCTCCTCAAACGCCCTATGCACGGTTTTGAGGCACCACAAATGCCTGTAATGAAGTTAAATGGCATTAACGCTCCGCAAAAGCCTCGCAACTGCATTGTAACCACATTGCAAACGCCTGCCATAGACTTGAATAGGAGGCTTCAACTCTTCCTGACTCGACATGAGGCGCCAGTTTTGCTGCGACGCAATGCTAACGCTTCAGTGTGAACAGCACTGTGTGCTGCCATGTGCAGAATTTTCATAGGCTTTTGGGAAGCGTTAAAAACACTTCCCAAACGCTTGTCTGACACTTGCTGACAAAGCTTGTGTGAACGTAACCATAGAGAAGATAAAGTTGTAATGAAATATAAACTGAAGGAAAATTTAAAGTTTCAAACTTGTCAGAATAACAGGACGCAGGTAAGATTCACTCCCATTGATTGATCAAAATTCCTGGCACTGACAGAACCCTGGAAATTGATCTCCATATTTTGGGCATTCACAAATGTCAAGGAGCTTACAAACTAAGGCCAGAAACTCAGACATATACTAGGCCAAATTAACCTAACAGCATGTCTTTGGAGTGTTGGCAGAAACACATCTGTGCAAATTCCAGACAGGTCAGCTATGACTGGGATTAGAACCCATCACCCAAGTGCTGTAAGTCCTGAGTACTAACCACTAAGCCACTGTAGGAGACAGAGTTTGAGCTGGAATGTAGAATAGTTACATGATTAAAAATAATGAAGATATATAATTATATTGGGTAATTAGAACTAGACATTCAAATTATTTGAGATAAAAGTGTGAAAATGTTGACATTTGAAAATAGAATATATGACATTCATTAGGAAATGCATTAGTTGGCCAATCATTTTTTGGAGAAACAGCAAAAAAAAAAATTATAATATAGGTGTGCTTTTTATTTTAAATTATAAATATTCTCATATGCAAACAGAAAAAAGCCAATGGGACAAAGCCCGTGGTTGTGCGCCACCTAGCAAACATATCCGGTATTGCATCTAGAAATGTGCCTGACGTGATTCTGGATTTACTAACAGGAAAGAGTCTACAAAGTAGACTCTTTTCTTTTTTTTTTTGTAATAACAATTTTTATTGATTTTCAAAAATATACAAACAGTATGTTTAAGAAAAAAAAAAAAGGATAAGAAAAGAAAACAAGCAAAATAGAAAGTTACATCGATGGCAAAACTGCGTAAGGACAGGACCAACAAAAACATAAAATAACAGTGTGAAGGTTATCAGGACCTTACATTTTGGGCCGGCATAGAGGAAATGAAGGTATCCCATGGGAGCCAAATCATCTCAAACACAGCAAACGAACAATTATGTAGTGCAGTCAAGTATTCCATCTGTCTAACATCAGCAATAAGTTTGTACAGAATCGCCATTGAAGGAGGGGTAGAAGATAACCAACACATAGGAATGCTTCTCCTAGCCGCGGTCAGAACATGTACAGCAAGTTTTCCGGATGGTTTAGGTAAACCCGGAAATGGTAGACCTAGCAAAAAATGTAGTGGATCAAGTGGGAGAGAGGTACGCATTAGTGATTGTAACAGAGGGAGAACATCTTTCCAGAAAGGAGTAATGGAGCTGCATGTCCAAAAGATATGGTAGAGAGAACCCTGGTCTCCACCACAGCGCCAGCAGGCAGGAGAAGCATTCGGATTATAAGCATGAAGAACTTCAGGTGTTTTGTACCATAACATCATGAGCTTGTAAATATTCTCCTTAAAAACCACACAAACAGAAGATCTAGATGCATTTTCCCAAATTTTCTTCCACGTTAATAGATCAATATCACATTGTACGAATTGAGACCACCTACGCATGTAAAGGTGAGTGGCATTGGACAAGGAGGGGGCATCTAGAAGTAGTTTATATGTGTTAGAAATAATACCCCTTTGGTGGGGGCCCTGCATACATAAACGTTCAAAGGAAGTAGGCTTCCCCAGGGTTAATGAGGGTGATAAGGTAGAAAAAAAGTGGCGTATTTGAAGGTAAATATATAGGTGTTGAGAAGGTAGAAGAGATTTTTTCTGGAGATCTGGGAATGAGTGTAACTTACGAGTCACCGGGTGTACCAAGTGACGCAATTGAAAAAGGTTAGCTGCTACCCAAAGAGACATCCGGGACATGGCCATATTATCTGGAAGATTAGGGTTATGGAGAATGTTTGTCAGTGGGGAGCAATCAGAGGCCAGTGTAAATTTAGCCTTACATTTCCGCCAAACAGCCAGAGAAAAGTGCATGGGACCAAGGAATAGGTGGCGAAAAGAAGAGACATCCACTGTTGAGGTCGACCAAAGGAGGGAGCATGGATGAGCCGGAGACAATTGTAAAGATTCAATCTCAGCCCACGTGTTGGGAGGATAGTGAGTAGACCATGACATAAGAAAACGAAGATGAGTTGCATAGTAGTATGTTATTATATCCGGTACCCCCAAGCCCCCCCTAGAACGCGGAGAAAGCAAAACAGAACGTGCAATCCTGTGCCGCTTGTTGTGCCAAATAAAATGCAGGAAAGATTTCTGGAGGGAGTGAAGTTTGGACATAGGAACGGGAACGGGGAGAGTCGCAAACAGGTATAACAGTTTGGGTAACACGGTCATTTTTAGTACATTAATGCGTCCGAGAAAAGAAATGGGCAGGGCATCCCAGTGTTTCAGAGAACGAGAAATTGCTATAAATAATGGGGGGAAATTGGCCTCGTATATGGATTGGTAAGAGGAAGTCAGATTAGTACCTAAATATTTTAAAGAGTGGGTGCACCACCGGTAGGGAAAGGCTTCCTGAAGCGAGGATAAAACGCCAGAAGGGACATGTATCGGAAGTGCCTCAGTTTTAGACGTGTTAACTTTGTAGCCAGATATGGCCCCAAATTGTTTCAAGGTCTTATGCAAAATCGGTAGGGAGGTATGGGGACTCGCAAGCGTGAGGAGGATGTCATCAGCAAACAGCGATAATTTGTATTCATGGTTATGGGATCGTATCCCGCGAATATCCGGATTCGACCTTATGGCGATGGCTAATGGTTCCAGACAAAGAATGAACAGTAAAGGAGAGAGTGGGCAACCCTGACGTGTACCATTTGACATCTGAAAGGGGAGTGAAAAAAAAGAGGCTAATCTGACCTGCAAAAAGGGGGAAGAATAAAGGGCCTTCAAGGCTGCTACAAATGGACCCCTGAAACCATATCTTTCCAAGACCATGAACATGTAAGGCCAACTTAAACGGTCAAAAGCTTTTTGAGCATCTAAACTTAATAATATAGCGGGGGTGGAGGATCGGTTAATCAAGTCAACCAGATCAATGGATCGCCTGGTGTTATCTGCAGCGTGTCTGGCAGGTACAAAGCCCACTTGGTCCCTGTGTATGAGTTTGGAAATAATTCCAGACAGTCGGTTGGCCAAGATTTTAGTGAAAATCTTGTAATCGGAGTTAAGTAGGGCAATGGGGCGGTAGTTGTCTACTATAGAGTGATCTTTATCGGGTTTGGGGATAACCGAGATATATGCTCGGGAAAATTCAGTCTGGGGTGTGACCCCCTTGAAAAGATCTCGATAAAAGGAGAGGAGATGAGGGGCCAGGATACCAATAAAAGATTTATAGTAGGAGTAGGGCAATCCGTCCGGTCCTGGGGCTTTACGAGAGGGAAGATGTTTAATTGTGTCAAACAATTCCTCTGGCGTAATATCAGCGTTAAGGGTGGCAATGTCTGAGGGTGAAAGACTCGGAAGTGACAGGGGGTCAAAAAAATTATCAAAAGATAACTGTGTGAGGGGCGGGTGAAGGTCTGGGGTCAAACAGTTATAAAGATTCTTATAGTATGAGCCAAAAAGGGATGCCATGACCTGAGGATCATAGGTAGGGCTTCCATTTGGTTGGATTAAAAGATCAGGCATCGTGGAAGGAGACTGAGCTTTGAGTCGATTGACTAACATACGATGAGGTTTGTTGGAAAATTCGTAAAATTTTTGCTTAACCCATAAGAGGGATTGCGCAGACTTACTAGAGTCAAGAGTTTTAATGCGGTCACGTAGAGATGTTACCTTCCGGAGCCCAGAAATGGATGGCTTGGCCAACAACTGTCGTTCTGCCAAAGACAGTTGATGGATGAGAGAAGCCCTAGCACTCACTGAAGATTTTTTTAAACGAGAACCCATAGAAATACAGAGTCCTCGAAATACCGCCTTATGAGCCTCCCATAGGGTTGAGGAAGAAGCTACGGAGCCAACATTGTGGGTGAAATAGGTATCAAGTCCCCGTGACAGTTCATCCCTAAGATGTTCTGTAGAAAGAAAGGTCTCATTAAGGCGCCAATGACATGGTTTGGGTATAATAGGAGGGAAAAAAAGGTTTAAAGTCAGAGAGGCATGGTCAGACCAGGTAATGGGGTTGATTTCAGAGGCGACCAGGAGTGGAAGAAGTGGGGCAGAGATAAAAAAATGATCTAGGCGGGAAAAACTACGGTGAGGGGTGGAGTAGAAAGTAAATTGTTTATGGAGGGGGTGTTTAATCCGCCAGGCATCAAAGAGACGATGCTCCCTTATCAGTCTACGGAAAGATTTTGAAGAGGAGCATTGCCGCTTCGAGGGTGTGGACTCGAAAAGAACTTTCCTGTCTTTATGGGGGGAAAAAACCAAGTTGAAATCGCCCCCAACAATCACATGCGAAATGGGAAAGGAATCTAAGTTGGCGAGTGTTTGTGAAAGAAATTGCAATGGACCCGAATTTGGGGCGTATAGATTCAACAAAACAAGGGGAGTGTCACCAAGCATACATTCCAAAATAATAAAGCGACCCTGTTGGTCAACCCTGGAGGAAACAACCCGAAGGGAGCAGTGAGACCTAATCAAAATTGCCACCCCAGCCTTTCCGGAAGGATCAAAGGCCGAATAGGCTTGAGAAAAAAATCTCGAGGCAAAACGGAAGGAGCCAGTTGATTTGAAATGGGTCTCCTGGACAAAAATAATGTCTGCTCCTGAGGATCGAAATTCCCGCAAAGCCATCCAACGTTTTTGAATGGAATTGAGACCCTTGACATTATATGACAAAAACCTCAAAGCCATTATAAAATAATAATAAATTAAGCACATGTATTAGCCTGAGAAATGCATAATATACCATCAATGTAAAAAAATGGAGAACAAAAAACATTAAACTAACACAAGAAAGAACAAACACAGTAGTTGACATAAGTATCCGCAAGGATATAAACTTGGGAGCAACAATTTAGCCCAAGTCGTCTAGGCCTATGGCTAGACAAAATCGGGAGCAACACGACAACCAAGACATCAGGGAGATCGCCAAACCCGGCCAGAAAAAACAAAAGTGAAAAAAAAAACAAAACAAAAAAAAACAAAAAAAAAAAAAACAAAACACCCAACAATGGTTCGGCCGGCCAGAAATGAAAAACCTGTGGAAAAAAACATGTATAAACCAGGAGGGAAGGATCGGCATCGAAGTCACTTCGGAGAAGCACCCCAGGGAGTCATCAGACAGGCGGATCAGTTGTCCGAGGATGTCGTGAACGTTGTGGGGTACGTGAGAGCCTCTTCCGGCCTCTGTGGACTGGAGTACAGATCTTGTTGGGGGTGGCAGATGGACGGACTGGAGTGGGTGGCAGAGGGGTCATGTCATCTGACAAAGGTGGAAGTCCCAGGCGCTTAAAAAAAGAATCCGCCTCATGAAGATCACGGAGCACAACTTGAGTATTGTCCCTAGTTACGATCAGCCTGAAGGAGAACCCCCACCGATAAAGGACACGGTGTTGCTGGAGGTGTGAGGTGATCGGCTTCAGAGCTCGCCGCTTGGCCAGGGTAATCGGGGACAGATCGCAGAAGAGTTGGAGTCTGTCACCTTTAAATTCCAGAGATGGCTTGTGGCGAACTGCTGATAATAAGGCTTCCTTGCTTTGAAAAAAATGGAAACGAACAATGACGTCGCGAGGTCTGGTGCCTTCAACAGGTTTTGGGCCCAAGGAGCGATGAGCCCTGTCCATACGCCAATCAGCTTCTGGAACCAAGGGAGCAGTTGCGGTGAAAAAGGATAATAGGTGACGGTGTAGTTGTGCATCATCAATAGATTCGGACATACCGCGTATATGGATATTTTGGCGCCGTTCCCTGTTTTCCAAATCCTCTTGTTGGAGCTGCATTTGGGACATGGAATGTTTCAAATACGCGTTGTCCTCTTCCAGAACATGAACGTATTGCACCAAATCATCAAACTCAGTTTCCAATTTATCCGTGCGGTAACCAATCTGCGCTATTTCCCCTCTGAGATCCAACGCCAGTTTTCCAATTTCAGTGGAAATGGATGCGGTGATATTGCGTAAGAATATTTGCAATTTATCATCTAGCGCTGAAATTGTGAGAGAAGATGATGTGACAGCCTGCTGGGAAATCAGGGTGGAGGGGTGTTGATTGCCTGAGGCAGGATGAACTATTGCCCCCCCAGTTATATTCTGGGGATCAGGATCCTCCATCTGGGGCTGGAGCAGGGCAGAGGCAGTCAGAGGAGCTGTAATGTTTGAGGGTGCAGTACCCTCCGTGACCACCGGGAGTCCAGGATCGTTCCCTGGGTTCCTGGACATGCCAGAGGCCGGGGATTGCGGCCTGGATAAGAACCGCCAAAGCGGTGACGGCCGCGGATCCTGTGGCTGCGGGGAGGGGGGCTTCCAGCGCCCTATCTTCCCCATAAAGGGCTCGTTCTGGTGCCGTGCCAGGTGCAGAGGGTGTATGACTCACCCGGAGCTGAAGGAAGGCAGTGGCGCGTGACGGGTGAGTCCGTGCTGGCCGGGGATGAGCGGAGCTCAGGGATTACACAGCCGCCATCGTCCCTGGTCGCGCATGCGCCCCAGACTCTTTTCATTGAGCTTGCTAGATGCCTTTCTGATGTCTGACAGGTCTAGATTGATTGAATTGAGTCTGCCTGAATGTTCAGCGTCTGCTGGTAGACTCAATTCTTAGTAAATCAGGGCCAAAGTGTCATATGTCAAAATCTTTGGTTGTCTCCTGTTCCTGTAGGGTTGTATTCTACTTTGAGGAAGTGAATCTGAAATGTCCTTATTCTTCTCTACATTACTTTCAACAAGATGTGTGGTGTTCTCTGTTGCTGGGCATTCTTCTTCTATATCTTCAAATGCATACTCAGTTTGTTCGATTTGATCTATAGGCTCAGTCTCTGTGACTCCTTGTAAATCATACTCACTTACTTCCAGCTGACGTGGGTAGAACTCAATAGCTTCTGGGTTTAGCTCTGTACTTTCCTCTGGGTGGTCACGCTGGGTGACTGGGATGAAGGCTCTCCAGTGTCTTTCTTTGTGATCTGATTCATTTTTTGATTCTCCCTCGGATGTATGTGTAGGTTGTTGAGTTGTATTTCGATCCTTCCCTTGCTTCCTTGCACTGGTTCTTTTGGGTATCTTTTGACCTTGGTGGACAGATAGATAATCACATGGCAATAGTAAGTTGCGATGTAAAATCCTTGTTCGGCCTCTTCCAGTTTCTGGTTTGACATCATATACTGGACTGCCTGCACACTTCTTTTTAAGAACAACATGTATGGTATCTTCCCAAAATGATGTCAATTTCCTGGACCTGCTCTTTTGGTAACATTTCTGACTAGAACTTTGCTACCGGCTGGAAGTTCAGCTCCATGAATTTTCTTGTCATAGTGTTCTTTTCCTCTTTGTGCAGCTTGAGTAGCTATTTTTGAAGCAACCTTATAGGCCGCAGTCATACTATCTGTCCATGTGTTCAGAGTAGGTCTTGTATTTTTCAGTTATTGGAGTGTTAAACATACTATCAATGGGTAGTCTTGGATACCTTCCAAACAGTAGGAAGAATGGAGATTGTCCTGTAGCTTCACTTCGATTACAGTTATATGCATGGACTACCTTTGCCAGTGAAGTTTTCCAGCCCTTTTTGGAATCTGGTGACAAGGTACAAAGCATTGATAGCAGTTTACGATTAAATCTTTCAGCTTGCCCATTACCTTCTGGGTGGTATGGAGTTGTGTGAGAATTTTGGATGTGGCAGTGCTTCCCTAATGTCAAAAACAAGTGATTTTCAAACTCTCTACCTATATCATGGTGAATTCTGGTAGGAAATCCAAATTTCAAGGTAAACTCATTGAATATTTTGGAGGCAATAGTTTTTGCGGACTTGTTCTTGGTTGCATATGCCTGAGAAAATCTTGTAAAATGATCGATTACCACTAAGATATACTCATATCCACCTTTACATTTCTCAAGATGAAGAAAGTCAATGGAGACCATCTCAAAAGGATAAGTTGTCACAATATTGTTCAATGGGGCCCAAACTGGCCATTTGTCTTTCAGATAAGTTCATTGGCGGGTGATGTAATGCTCAGTGGCCCTTTGCATATGTGGCCAAAAGAATCTTTCTCTGATTAAATTTACAGTCCTTTCTACTCCTAAGTGTCCCATCTCTTCATGTAACTTCTTCCATACTAAGTGATGGTACAACTTGGGCAACACTAGTTGAGAACCAGATGATGTTTTCTGTCTCAAACGTTTGGTCCATTGTTTCATAAGTATGAAAAGATCAACAGGTTCACCTTGTTGTTCCTGTTTGGATGGAAGCTTGTTTTGGCTCTTGTACTTTCATACTTGTCCAATCACAGGGTCTTCTTTTTGTGTGGTTCTTATTGTCTCTTTTGGTATTTGAGTTACCTTCTTTGGTGCCGCATCTGTTGTTGTAGTTGTATTGGCAATCATCATTGGACATAGCCAAGGTATCCTTTCTTTTTGATGTGCTTGAATTGCTTGGGTTATGCAAGTGATGACTTTAGGGTCTAATTCTTGTGAACATTGTTACATGTATTGTTCAGGACTCAATGGCATATGAGAAAGTACATCTCCATCAGCATTTCTTTTTCCGGGACAATATTTAATAGTGAAGTTGAAGTCAGCTAGTTCTGCAACATGGCCTGTTGCATTCAATTTTGCTGTAGTGAGGACATAGGTTAGTGGATTGTTTTCAGTATATACCACAAATGATGGACAGTAATATAGGTAATCTCGGAATCTATCACATACTGCCCACTTCATTTCTAGAAACTCGAGCTCCTCCTGTTCTTGGTATAATGCAGCTCCTAGTCCTTCTTGTGAGGCATCACAGTGAAGAACAAAGGGTTTGGAATAATTGGGGTAACCCATAACTGGAGGATGAGTTAACACTTCAATGAGCTTGTTTAGTACTACCTGATGTTGGTCAGTCCAGGCTATAGACTAATAGGATGGAAGTTGACCTTTTGACTTTGGGATTGGTTTCCTCTTCTTCTTTGTCTGGTTAGCAGGTGTTGAGGTTGTGGTAGGTGTCAAACCTGCTGACAATAATTCATAGAGAGGTTTGGCAATTCTGGAGAAGTTGTGAACTTAAGGACGATAGTAGGAAATAAATCCTCTTGGTTTCCTGAGTTCTCCGTCAGTCTTTGTTTGGTTGTTTCTTAAGGCAAGAACAGGTGCCGTGTCTGGTGGGTCCTTAGAGTGGCCTTCTTTTGACACAATCTTGCCCAGGAATCTGACTTTATTTTGAAAAAGTTCACACTTCCTGGCTGTTAATTGGACTCTGTGTTGTTGGTAACGTTGGAGTACTGACCGGACATGCTCCACATGCTCCTGGAAGGATTTGCTATGGACGAGGTTGTCATCTAAGTATGGCAGGTAAATCTCATCTCTCAGGCCCATTAAACATGTCTCCATAATGTGTTGGAATTTGGCTGGTGCAGAGCTCAGACCAAAGGGTATTCAGATCCATTCATACAAACTCCAAGGTGTAATGAATGCTGTCAATGGTCGACTGGCTTCTTCCACACATCTTTGATGGTATGCTTTCCCCTGGTCTAGCACAGAAAACCATGAACTTCCTCCTAGACTGTCCAGCATGTCTTGGATCCTAGGAATTGGATGACGGTCAGGATTATTTCAACTCTCTATAATCGCAACACAGTCTTAAACTGACATCTTTCTTTCTTACGCACACAATGGGTGAGGAGTATGACGATATTGATTATGCAATCCATCCCCGATTTATTAGATCCTGCAGACATTCCTTTACTTCTTGGTGCAGTGGTTTCGGCACAGACATGTAGGTTCTTGTGACTGGTGTGATGTCTTTGAGACAAATCTGTAACTGTAAAGAAGGAATACATCCTACATCAGAGTCATCTTTGGCAAAAGCATTACATTCTTCCCTTAGCATTTTTTTGACGATTTGTTGATCCTCAGCAGGGAGGTGTTTCAGAGGCACTGGCGGATCCCAGAGCTCCTGATTGTCATCCCCCACCCACGGATAAGTCTCTTTTGGATTTCCAATTTTCCCTTTTGGTCCTATCTTGAGTGTCTGTGGTTCAGAGGTCACCGAGTTAGTAAACACATTTGCTGATTGTTTCAATTGTACTTGAGCTGGATATGTTGTTTTTATGGGTTCGACACCTCCAATCTTCTTTGACCTGGTAACACAATGCCCTGTTTAGTTGTATTCCAAACTGGAATGGTTTGGAGAAGTGTCCTTTTTGAAATGAGACTAATGTCTCACCAATATGCAGTCCATCCGGCAGGTGATAAGCTTCACTCGGTGTAAACAAAACTGTCTGGGCCTGCAAGGACGGTTTGGTGTGAGCACTACACCAGATGTATGTTACAGGAGTTGCAGGGATTCTTTGGTTCTTAGTACCAAACTTTACGATAGCACCACTGGTTTCCCTACAGTTAGCTTGTAGTTGGCTTGTAGTAAGCTTACAAGGACTTCTGCTTTGGGGGTTGGCAGTTCCAAAGCTGTTCTTAATATGTCCACAAAACCTGGGATAACTTTCTTCCCATCAGCAACTGTCTCTTTGAATGTTTCTTCAATTATATTATAGCAGATAATTGGCTTCTCAGCTACTTTCTCATCCTCAGAGACTACTAGTGGTACTAATAACTGCTTGGTAGTATTACTGCTTGATGTAAGCTGAAAGGTTACCTCAATCCAACCTGAGAACGGAATCTTCATCTCATTGGCTGCTTTCCCTTGCCCCAGCAGTTCTTCAAATGATTGGAGCACAGTGTGTGGTAGTACTCGCTTTCTTCAGCCCTCATTGATAATGCTAACCTGAGAGCCAGTATCCCATAAGGCCTGGACAGGAGTGTTGTCTATTTTACAGTTCACAAAGCATCTCTTTCCAATAAGACCCAGTAGCTTGTTGTGCTATTTCAAGGTGATGCCATTCACGTTGGTTGGCAATTTTTCAGCTGTCGGGGATAACCTTTGAGCAGGGCTCTGATGATAGGTTGGGGACTGGTTTCTTTACTACTGACACAAGTTGCATTTTGGTACGCAGGTTTGATTCTGGCACATGTTACCGTCGGTCCCTTAACAGCAACCCTCTCCTGTTTAACTGATTTTGCTTGGCCACTCTGCATTGTCTCGCCCTATGTCCAGGTTGACCACAGTTAAGACAATGGTCACATGCAGTTCTCTGATCAGTCTTTTCTCAAGATTGACAAGCCCCTGTCCTCCAAACAACCGTTGCTCTAGGTCAGTGATGGCGAACCTATGGCACGCGTGCCAGAGCTGGCACGCAGAGCCATCTCAGTGGGCACGCCAGGAGGAAGAGAGGAAGAGAACGCGCTCTCCTGCGCACCTCCGGGGGCGCGCACCGGGCGATCTCCGTGATCTCCTGGGACACGAAGGAAGCTCTCTGGCCTGCCCTGATGCTTGAATTCGTTGTATGAGGGGAGTTATTGGAGTGTTACTTACTGCCTGGAGGAGGATCAAGGTCGGTGGAGGCAGTGGAGGAGATTAATATCTGGCAGAGATATATATATAAAAAGCTCTGTGACCCGCAAGGGTCGAATGTGGAAGGTGAGGGGGCATTTCTGCTATTGAGGGGAGTCACGTCAAGATTTTCACGAAGAGCACTATTGTAGCATGGAGTGACATTATTTGAACACTTTTCTATAATTTTGCACAGTGTGGCATCACTATTTAATTTATTGTAATTAATATTTCATGTAAATTGGTATTATTAATTGTTTTTTAGTATCACTTTTGCACAGTCTAAGAGATATTAGTTGTTTATCACTATATCACCAGGGATATATTATGTATATATGAAGATATTGCACTAGTTTTTCATTCATTATTATTTATATTATTATTATTTGTATATCTGCATAGCTTAAGAGTTATCATTTGGGTATCATTATACCACTAGGGATGTGATATTTATATATGGGGATATTGCACTAGTTTTTGATTATTTAAGTTGAGCGCTTCACCACTTATATTATTTTTGTTTTACATATCTTGCGGTATAGAGAATTAGGTGATAGCAGCTAACTCACTAGGTTCTGTGGAGCGCAGGGGGATTTCTGTATATTTAGATCTCCGTGATCGCTGTGTCCTGCGGACACAGCTGATCACGTGACATGGTAAAAGGCCAATCACAGCGGCCTTTTACCACGTGATCAGCCGTGTCCAATGACACGCTGATCACCGGGAAATGCAAATGCCGGTTCTCGGCTGCACTTTCCTCACGCTGTCAGATCGTGAGGAAAGTACTGCCGAAAGCCGGCAGTTGTCAGAACAGGGATCGGCACCGATCATCAGGGTCACTGATCATCAGTGCCCTGATGATCGGTGCCCACCTGTGCCACACACAAGTTCCGCCCACTTGTGCCCAGCAATGCGCCCACCTGTGCTCAGCAGTGCACCCACCTGTGCCAGCAATGCGCCCACCTATGCCCAGCAGTGCGCCCACTTGTGCCCAGCAATGCACCCACCTGTGCCCAACAGTGCGCCCACCTGTGCCCAGCAATGCACCCACCAGTGCCCACCTGTGCCGCCCACCTGTGCCCACCAGTGCCACCCACCAGTGCCCATCAGTGCAGCCCAGCAGTGCTGCCAGTCAGTGCCACCAGTCAGTGCCCAGCGGTTGTGCCAGTCAGTGCCCAGCAGTGATGTCAGTCAGTGCCACCTATCAGTGCTGTCTATCAGTACCCATCAGTGTCGCCTATCAGTGCCACCTATCTGTGACACCTCATTAGTGCTGCCCATTAGTGCCACCCATCAATGATGCCCAGCAGTGCCGCTGGTCAGTGCCGTCTGTCAGTGCCGCTTATCAGTGCCGCTTATCAGTGCCCATCATTTCCTGCATATCAGTGCATCATCAGAGCCTCCTCATCAATGCTCACCAGTGCCGCCTCATCAGTGCTACCTATCTGTGCCGCCTCATCAATGCCCATCAGTGCTGCCTATCAGTGCAGCCTCACGAACGCACATCAAAGAAGAAATATTACCTGTTTGCAAAATTTTAGAATAGAAGCAAAGGAAACCTTTTATGTTTTTAATTTTTTGCTCTTTTTTCATTTATAGTGCAAAAAATAAAACACCCAGTGGTGATTAAATACCACCAAAAAAAGCTCTATTTGTGTGAAAAAAAGATAAAAATTGCATATGGTTACAGTGTTGCATGACCGCACAATTGTCTTTGTTAAGTGTAACAAGCACTGAAAGCTGAAAATTGTCCTGGGCAGGAAGGGGGTAGAAGTGCCCGGTAGGCAAGTGATTAATTCCAGTGTTGGCACTTTGAAATAAAAAAGTTGGTTTTGTGTTGCAGTTTGGGCACTCGGGCTCAAAAAGGTTCGCCATCACTGCTCTAGGTCCTCTAATGCCATGCTCTTGTCGAGTTCTTGAAATCTTGGAGAAGTGTTTTCATATTGAATATTTCTTGTTGCAACTGTATTACTACCTTTTCAAGGTCAGAGTTATTCTTTGAAGGCTGTTGGATTGCCAGACTACTTGCTTGTGGTGGAGGCAAAGGGAGGATGCCTGGTTCCTGAGAACAATGGAGGATGTTGGCCTGGCACTCTCTTCCCTTTGTCAGGTTACTGTGCTGAGATTTCTTTTGTTTATGCTCCCTTTCCATCTCCATGTTCTTAGCCTCATCCCTCTTTTCTATGAGCAACTCATCTGAGACTGTAGGATCGTCCAAGTGTTGTTTTAGTTGGAATTTGATATGGTCACTTCGCAGTCCGTTGCCCACCGACCTTAAGAATTTCTTTTGTATAAATTCAGTCCTGAAGTGTTCATCTGAACCTTCCGCTTGTGAAACAAACAGCAAACAGTCCTTCAATGCAATGGCCCTAAATAGGAAATTCTGGGGGGTCTCTTTACTATTCTGTGATATATTGATCAATTGTTGGTATAGTTCAGAAGCATTCTCCTCTTTATAATGGCTTTTTAGGATTCTCTTGAGTGGCACTAGGGTCAGCCCACTCTTCAGCTCTAGCATGCCTCTGAGACTTGAACCAGGACTAATGGCTTTGACCACAGCTTCCACAAGCTTTGACTCAGGATATCCCTTTTGCAGTCCCATGTCAATCTGGTGCACAAGGTTAGTATAAGACAGCTTGTCTTTCTGTTCCTTTTCACCTATCTGACCAACAATTTTAAAGTCCTTTCTGTTTGTAACTGCTGGCAAGTTAGTATGGGAAAGTCTCTGAGCAACTAGAATAGGGTCTTGTTTTGCAGGACTTCCTTTTGAGTCTTTGTCTTTAGTGCTAAGTTCTTTCATCTGTTCTCTATCATCTTGGCTGTTTCTTGTTTTTCCTGTACACTGTGGTATTGCCGTTTTAAATCCTTTAACTGTTGTTCCGCTTGAGGGTCTTTGCCACTATCGCTTGGTGCTTCCATGTTATCTCTTTGCTCTAACTCACCAATGAATTTCTTAGTTGCCTGAAACAATTGAGTACTGAGGTGATGCTTTTTTTATTTGCACTAACATACAATTTTGAGGACAAGCTTTCTGGGTATTAAAAAAAGTATCACGTCAGTACTCAATTGTTTCTGTCGCAAGTGCACTAATACGGCTACAATCACCTCAAGCAAAATGTTAGTTGCCTGAAGAAATTGTGTCACCACTTCTTCACTTTCAGTGTCTACCAGTTAATCTAACACCTCATTCACTATCCGCATGTAATGGCGCCAGGTTTTTCCTTTTGCCATACTTGCTTTGAAGGCCTTTATAAACTGGCAAGTCTCCATGAGATCATCGACTGGCATGTGAATCAGGTGTTCACTGATTTTGTCTTGCAACTTTTCGATATCCATACTCCTAATGTTTTTCTGTAACTTCACCACGGATAGCGTAGTCACTCCTTTTCACTTCTGTGACCTTTCAGCTCTCCTTTCACCCGGCCCCACGTTGGGCGCCAATTTTGTTGCACATACAGTTAATAATTCCACTGTGTGAAGGATGGGTCGAGTGAAACCAGAAGTGCTTTATTAGGAACAGCTGTAATAAACACAGGAAACTCTTAATGGCATGAGACCAGATGTCCACTGTAATCAAGGTTCTGCCGGAAACAAAGTGTTAGACTTTCAGTTCCCCCTTCTGTGTCCTTCTATTATATACAGGATGTAGTTCTGCCATCTTGTGGTGATACAATAAAAATACAATCACTAGTATCTTCCATTGACAAAGATAGATTACTGTTATATTAGGTATTAGGCTTTGGATTTTAATTTATGGGGCTGCCTATTTTCTAAACCTCTTACATATACAAAACTCTTCTCCAATTAAAAATTTCCATCTATTCACTTGCCCTTTCATGTCTTTACATTTGATTGACTTTCTTTGGGCTGTTTTGATGTACTTTACTTCCACTACTTGCATGCATGCATTTGTCATCATTCACTGGCCTGCTTTGAGTTGGGGGAGATTTCTTACATATACTGTACATTTCTGACTATTTATTCATCCCTTTTTTTAACATGTTGATCTCACTCACTTTCTATATTCAGTGTGTTTGTTGTTTCTGATTGTACTTTCCTGTTTTTCACCGCTTTTTTATTTGTATTTGTTTGCATTGGGTCTACTTGCACTTTATTCACTAGTCACTGGATAATTCCAGTCTCCCTCTCAATTTAAACAATTTTTTAGTGTTGACCCTTTGTTTGCATTTCCTGATTTTTCTGGCTCACATTTCGCACCTATCACTTTGGCTTCTTTTCCTGTCAGTGTTTCTTTTTTTTTCTTTTTCCTTTTTTTGTTTTTTCACCTGTTGTGCCTATCCTCTGATGGTTTCCACCTGTACCTCCTGCTGTATGCCCCTAGCGGGCTGCTCCATTCCCCCTCACGGCTCCTGGCCAGGACAGTCATTGCTGGGTGGTTGTCCTCCAGTTGCCATCGGGATGACTTTCAGCCCTTTATTTGTGTATTATGAATTTGAGTTAGGGACCTTAGATTGCATACCCCTTGAATGTTAGGGACTGCTGTGAATGTCCAATATATATATGTAAAGCGCTGCATAAAATGACAACGCTATATAAGTTCCTGAAATAAGTAAATACTAAAGGCAAATAGACCACTCTGGGAGATCGCCAGCTAGAGCATTACACTGAGCAGCAGGTTGCCGGCTCTGCATGCCGTAATGTGAGGAGAGATTTGGTGGTTCTGTGAAATGTGTTTCATGCTTGTATCAATGTGAGTAGTTTTTGTTTTAATAAATCTTTGTTTTATATATGGGATTACACTATTGGACTGCTTCTTTCTTTTATTATATACCAACTGGATAAGGACAATTATACACAGCGATTTGAGGGGGTAGAGAGCCTGTCCAAAAAGGATAGATGATTACCTGGAGAACTTGGAGTGAAAACTGGTATGTATGAATATTGCACAAGAAGAGACAACACCAGAGCACTTTGTAAATGGAACTTTAATGAAATTAACTTTTTATTATAAGAACTCTTTGCACAATAAAACACAGTACTAGGGCACTTTATGCTCGAGAGGAGGTTCAGCTCGCTTCTTCACCATCTACCTCGGAACAGTTTGGGGTTTATCCCTAAATCGCTCTTGGCTTTTCAATAATTTGAAAGCCAAATAGTTCAGGTAAGCATCCTAACTCACTTTCATCTTAACTGGATCTCTTAGGTGTTTCCCTTCAGCCCTATTGGATGAGCGGGTGGCTTCTTCTTTGACTTCTGGAAGTACTTTTTGCACTTTTTGTGGACTTTTGTTGTTTAACACTTAAGCAAGATTAATTTGCATATGTTGGACTTTACTTTTTATAATCTCTTTTATCTTTATTTTTGTTTCAATTATTGGTTTAGAATAGTGCTTCACTTTGTGAATTCCATCTTGAGAGGTTTTTGTATACAGTATGTTAACTTCTGCCAGCAGCTGTGTTTCCATCTATAAACACAATAATTTTCTTAGTGCAGAATTATGCATGTTTATAAATAAACTGTGCACTTTGCAAGTATAGTTGCACTCATTTTCTCCAGAGATTAGTGAATGTGGTGAAATTCTGCCAATTTCCATCATCCAATCATGTGCAAGCAAAAACGCTATAGTTTTCCTTCCACCCAATAGGCTATTTAAAAACAAATCCACTACCACTCTCGGAGTTATAAATTTAAAGCAGCTGACATCTATTTGTGATAGCAAATGAACATAAATATATAACGTTCAGTGCTTATCTTGGAAAATATTTTCAAATTATAAGTGTACAAGACTGAAAAATATTTTTTAAGTTCAAGTGAAATAAAAGCTCAAATGAAAATATTAGTGGATGTAACAGAGTAAATCAACAAATGTTCCAAAAGTGCGAATCCTCTTCTTAAACACTCGCTTGCCAAGTACATATGACCAAAGATTATAATGATCACAAAATGAACACTCTCTTCCAATCCCCACTGGCTTCCACTCACCCAATGAATAAAATTCAAAATACTGACAACAACTTACAAAGCCGTCCACAACTCTGCCCCCAGCTACATCACCACCCTGTCCACAACTCTGCCCCCAGCTACATATCAACCAAACCACTCTCCGCAATCCTCCCAAGACCTTCTGTTCTCTAGTTCCCGTGTCACCTCCTCCCATGCTCGCCTCCAGGACTGCTCCCAAGCTTCACCCATCCTATAGAACTCCCTACCCCAATCTGTCTGACTATCTCCTAATCTATCCACCTGTAGAAGATCACTGAATACCCTTCTCTTTAACTGCTTCCATGCCGCCCTATAGCAGAAATACTGCTACAGGGTGGCACGGGTGTGCAAAATCACGTGTGTATATATATATATTTATATATATATATATATATATATATATATGTGTGATTTTGCAGTTACGGGTAGGGGACATGCGCATGCCGCACGTGAACCCTACCTGCGCCACCATTCGCAGCCTCGGCTGTCAATCACCGTGTGCTGGACAGTGATCTCCGAGGATTTCCGACAGGGGAGAGACCTGTATGTAAACAATACAGATCTCTCCCCTGCCAGCTCTTGCACACAGCCTCATAGTAAAGCAGCACACAGTTAACCATTTGATCGCCCCACATGTTAACCCCTTCCTGCCCAGTGCCATTAGTACAGTGTCAGTGCTTTTTATTAGCACTGATCACTGTATTGGTGTCACTGGGGATGTCAGTGACACCAAGTCAGTTCCCTTCAGTGTCAGAATAGCTGCCCCAGTCCCACTATAAATTGCTGATCGCCACCATTACTAGTAAAAAAAAAAAAATTCCAGTATATATACTGCCATTTGTAATTGCTGTAACTTACATGTTAATCAATTAATTTACAAGTATTGGGATTTTTTTCTTAGCAAAGACATGTAGCAGAATATATTTTGGCCTACATTTATGATGAAATTTAGAAAGGAGGAGGGATACAATACAAGAGGTGCATCCATCCCTGAAAACATAATAGAGAAGTCCTCTTGGTGGGACTTTAAGGCACAGATTTATCAAATAATGAACTAATAAGTCAACAGTTAAAAGATAACAATCAATTTTTATTTTATACAATCTTAAAAAAGACATAACAGGTTGCAATACAAAGTGTGGCGGTATTATCAAGAGCTGGTAACTCAATACTGATAATGTGAAGATCAGTCATGCATGTGTTGCACATAAAAGTGCAACCTAAGGTGCAACACATTCATGACTGATTTTCATTTTATCCAATCATGTGCAGGCAAAAACGCTATAGTTTTCCTTGCACCCAATAGGCTATTTAAAAACAAATCCACTTTGGGTTGGCGGCGATAAACTGTTATGCATATAAATTGCTTTGATCCACAATCAATTCATACAGATCTTCCATGAAAAACAACTCCAAAAAATTAAAGGGAGTATTTAAATTTGCTGTTTCCACCTGAATTCCGGGTTGGGCAGTGAATGGGGGAAGTATGGGTGCTGTAGAACTTGTGGGCTGCCATTTGGGATGTGCAAGAACGTCCAGAAGGATACTAGGGGCTCTACAGGCCTGTGTGCAAATTCTTGGTGGCTGTGGGACACTAATTGGGCTCGCCACCGCACCAGCTTGTACTGCTCTTATGGGACTCGCCACGTCACCAAGTGATACTGCAGTGCTGGTATGCTCCCCAGTTAACCAAAAGGTAAAGCTGCACTAGTACTGGTACTCTGCTGCATATGAGTCATTATGTGATTGTAACATCTCAGCAACCTGAGAACAAGGTCGGGTACACCTGATCTCAGCAGGGACCTCTTCTCCATCATCTGATCTATCTGTCAGGGTGCTGCTGATGTCTACAGGTTCGTATTCTGAGGCTGATTGTGTCAGGGAGGCTTCCCCTTCGCTCTCACATGACATGCTCAGAATCCTGCAGGCCTCTTCACTAGAGTACCTTTCCATTGACATTTTGGCCACTAAATTTATAGGTACCTAGTGCAATTTACAGGAAAAAGAGCACCTGGGGGACAGGGATTGCTTTAACCGCTACAAAAAAAAAATGTACCGGCAAGTGCTAACAGAGAGCAGGCTTGATTCTGTGAACACTGTGGTTTTGTGTGCAATGTATCAAGTGACAGTAATCTACTGACACTGCACTTGCTGGGGGAGAAGGGGGGGTAAGCGTAGGGGCTAAACATAGGTGCTGTCAGGTGCCGGTGCTGATCCCACTAATGCTGTGTTTTGGGGGACACTATGCTAACGTGAACGCTGGTATAGTGCTGATCTGTTAAAGGTATTGATCCGTTCAGGCACTATACTAGCAATGGAGGTTTATTGTGTATGTGAGTGTGTTCCTGGCAATCGAGGGGTTAAATGTTATTACTGGTGTACTGACTGGCAATCTGATGCTATCTGGGAGGGGCGCTAACTGATGCTAATGCTATCTGAAGTCACCAGCGACACTAATACAGTGATCAGCAAAAAAATCTGTACACTGTACTAATGACACTGGTGACAGGGCAGTGAAGTGGTTAACTGGGGGGGGGTGATCAAGGGGTTAAATGTGTCCTAAAGTGTTCTAACTGTGAAAAGTGTGCTGCTTTTACTCACTGTGTCTCGATGCTTCTCTCTCTGGGATGGAGTGTGTCGACCATCACTGGTCTAAATCGGATGATTGATCCTTTGGGGATCACATCACGGCACCCTGTGGGTCGGGAAAAACCACAGGAGTGAGAATCCTGTATATATACACGTGATTTTGCGCACATGTGCTGCCCTGTAACAGATTTCTGCTATAGGGTGGCTCGGAAACGGTTAAAGAAGCCTATCCTGCCTCTAACTAGTAAACTGCTTTTTACTTCCTCCATAAGCTCATCTCCCACAGCTATTAACCTTTGTATCACTCAACCCTTCCTCCTAGATTGTAAGCTCTAACGAGCAGGGCCCTCTGTTTCCTCTTGTCCCAAATTATATTGTAACTATAATGTCTACCTTCATTTTGTAAAGCGCTGTGCAAACTGTTGGTGCTGTATAAATCCTGTATAATAATAAAAAAAAAAAACATTTTCACATGTCTAGCCAGTCCCTTTGATGATGCTGTCTCCAGCAAAATGCATTGGTAGGGCCATAGGATGTGACATGATCATGCATGCAATCAGTGATCAGACCAAGTGGTGTTTGAAACACAGGCGCACCTGCGATCCTTATTAGCTGCTATACAAGACTCACAGTGGGTCACATTGCCACTGTACTGGGTGATCACCTGGTCTTGTGCCATGTGATTGCTGTGTCCAATCACAGAAAACACATTGTAAACATAGGAACCAGAAGTAAACATAGGCCAGGTGTGAGAGCAGAGAGAACTGTTACTGCATTCTGTGAGTATACAGCAGCCTGTCACACTGAATGTACACTCACAAACTGCAGTGCCAACCTGCCCCAGTGTCCCTCATCAGAAGTATGGTCCTTAAAGAATTGAGCTCTGTCATTTCAAAGCCATTGTTTCTAATTTTTAGGGACTCTTTAATGACTGGCATAGTACCACTGGATTGGCGTAAAGACAATGTCTTGCCTATATTTAAAAAGGGGTCAAAATCTTTACTAAGTAATTATAGACCTGTTAGTGTAACTTTCATAGTTGGGAAGATACTGAAGAGTTTAATAAAAGACCACAAAGATGAGTTCTTGCTGGAAAAAAAATATTTTAAACAACAGACAGCATGGATTCATGAAAGACAGAAGTTGTCAAACAAATCAGATTTCTTTTTATTAGGTGAGCACAAAAGAGGGGTGACTGTGGACGTGGTATACTTGGATTTTGCAAAAGTGTTTGACACAGTTCTCCACAGATGGCTAATGTGTAAGGTAAAGTCTACAAGCGTGGAAAAATCAGTATGTAAATGGATAGAAAACTGGCTAAAAGATCGTATTCGGAGAGTAGTGGTTAATGATTCATACTCTGAATGGTCTAGGGTTGTCAGAGGTGTACCCCAAGGCTCAGTGTTAGGACTGTAGCAAACTTGCTCATCAGAGTGGGACGCGGAGTTCCCCTTTTTTTTTTTAAGTATTCCTCAGTCCTTTATTCCCTACCCCCTCCCTTCCTGAGAGGCAAACGTTATATCCTGACAGATGGTGTGGGTAAACCCAGGTGAAGGCATCCTTAGTCCGATGCCAGGCAGTCTGCGAAAGTGTAGCCTTCCTCACCTAAAGCCCTGATAAGGCCAGCGTGACCCCAGAACTTGCGTAGGCTCACCCATCATAAAACAGATAAGGCAGTTTCTCCCTGGAATTGAAAGAGATTGTAACCTCACAAAACCTAACAGTTAAAGATGACAGAATGAAATGAACATTCCTCAAGTCAGGTTTTTTCCCCTGTTGGTTCTAATTCAGAGTTCTCCCGACTGACCCCTCCCAAAACAGCGTAGTGGCCAGTGTTCAGAGCCGCCCCCCCCCCCCCTTCCCTTGCAGAGGGATTTCAAAAAGACAGGCTGACGAGCCTAAGGTGAGCAAAACACATCTCCTGACCTTAACATCGTAACAGAGGAGATCAAAGACCCTTTCTGCTCTGCAACTTGGATCTGCTTACAAACCAAGGCGTGTTGGCAAGTAACTTAATCCTTTAACTTCCTTCCTATTATCTCTTTGCTGTGTTGTGGGTCTTTATATGCACATATATATATATATATATATAGTTACATTTTCTTTGTAAATATTTTATTGCACCTGTTTGACTCTTTTAGTAATAAATGTTTCTTTCTGAAAATGTTAAACTGTTTCTAAGCGCTTACTTGCAATTCACAAATTCCTGCCTTTGAAGAGACGCTACTGTGTTTGTTTAATCCTCTGCCCAATCGGGCTGCGGTGACCGTACTGGACAGGTGACTTTTCAATCATTATAGTGTATATTTGATAACGGGAGTTTCCCAGTCTCTGACAAAAGTGGTGGTGGCAGTAGAGGGTTAGTTGCGTAATTAACCCGACCCAGTAACAAGTGCATTCAGGCTGCAGGCACCGATTGTAGCCCATTAGCTGGACAATTGCTGTGCAGGGTGCAGCTGGGTGTGGCCTTGTTATGCGCGTCACACCGCGGTTTTTAGATCGGCCGGTCCTTTGGTCACGAGTTTGGTGAGAAGGTCTGGGGTCTGACACCACGGGCGTGACGTATTATTGTTGGTCGCGGTCGTGCAATTGTCACATGTTGAGGGTGGCGATCGTGCGATCGTGACAAGGACCCTTACTTTTTAATATATTTATAAACAATATAGGGTCTGAGATGTAAACTACCATTTCAGTCTTTGCAGATGACACCAAGCTGTGCAGTGGAATAACATCCTTACAACTTACAAGCCGACCTCAATGCACTGTTTAATTGGGCAAATATGTGGCAAATGAGGTTTAATGCTGATGAATGTAAGATTATGCACTTGGGGGCTAAGAATATGCATGCATCATACATACTAGGGGGGTACAACTGGGGGAATCAATGGTGGAGAAGGATCTGAGAGTTCTGGTAGATCATAAGCTTAATAATGGCATGCAATGCCAAGCTGTGGTTGCTAAAGTGAGCAAAATACTCATTGTTTCAAAAGAGGTATAGACTCCAGAGAGAGAGATATCATATTACCCCTGTACAAAGCATTAGAAATACCTAATCTGGAATATGCAGTTCAATTTTGGGCACCAATTCATAAAAAGAACATTGGGTAACTGGAAAAAGTACAGAGAAGGGCAGCCAAACTGATAAGAGGCATGGAGGAGCTCAGCTATGAGGAAAGATTAGAGGAACAGAATTTATTCTCTCTTGAGAAGAGGAGATTAAGGGGGGATATGATCAACATGTATAAATACATCAGTGGTTCATATAGTGAACTCGGTGTAGAGTTATTCATCTTGAGATCATCACAGAGGACAAGGGGGCACTTGTTACATCTGGAGGAAAAGAAATTTAATCTCCAAATACGGAAAGATTTCTGCACAGTAATAATTGTGAAAATGTGAAATAGACTCCCTCAAGAGTTGGTTCTGGCCAGCTCACTGGATTACTTTAACCGCTTTAGCTCCGTCCCATAGCAAAAATACAGCTGCAGGGTGACAACTGTGAGCAAAATCACTTAATTTTGCATTTCCGGGTAGGAGACACGTGCACCACCTGATACAGATTGAACCCATGGTCCCATGCACATGCTCAGTTTGGAGCATATTGCTAGAGAGCAGGGGCGGACTGACAACTGATAGGGCCCCCGGGCAATAGTGGATCATGGGGCCCTTGTGTCCTTGCCCAAACTCAAAAAAGCCTAGGAAAAAAGTCCCCTGCAGCATCCCCGGCCATCTCCTCCGGCCGATGCCGGCATCTGGCTTCCGTGTTCCAGTCCCTGTGACGTCGGGACGTATGGGCGCCGGAAACGGGGGCAAATTTGAAAATTTAAAAAAAATGACATTTTTTTTAAAACAATTATTTCATAGCAAAACATTCCTGTATCAAAGCATTTCACATACATTTTGTCCCTACTGCTTTGTCCTGTGCCCTGCCTGCATTTTTACTGTTCTTTCTGCCTAGAAACTTAGAAAAGTCCATGGCGTCCAAAAAGCGTCCCTTTAGGTCAAAAGCGGGTTTAGATCAGCTAGAGAACAGCGATAGTAAATCAGAACCACTTGCAGAATTGAGTGATAAGGATTCATGGGGGAAATTCATCATCAGACATTGAAAACGATTTTGCGACTTTGCACAGTGATGTGGGAACTTGGCGCTCTATTTCAAATTTCAGTGTTTTTGGTTTGATTATATTATTGAATTAAATTTATTATTATTATATTATTATTTTTTATGAGTATTTATTAAATTATAATTTATGATTTCGTGTTTCAAATTTTATCATATCCGGAATGTTTACTAGACTCTTGTTCGGACAGATTTCAGTGAGCTATTCCTAAATTACAGGCCTACAATAAAAAAAACTACAGGTCGGCCTGAGGAGGAGCCTAATCGTGGCGGTGTGAGAGAGAGCGATGTGAGCGCTCTCCGCAGGATAACCGCCCTCCTTCCCTTGACGTTCCCCATGGAAGCTGCTAAACTCCCCGCCTGAGATCTTACGGTAGAGGGGGGGTCCTGAGAGTGAAGTGGAGGAGACGGAGCTGCGGGAGTTCTGGACGGTGAGACGGCTGGGAATCTCTCACCTCTGACTGCTGGGAGTGCGGGTGACGGGAGGTGGTCACGTGACCCGCCGAAGGGCAGTACTGGGAGACGGAGAAGCCGGCCGGCTTCCTGAAGCAGAGGGAGACCCCGGCTTTCCGACCCAACAGAAGAGGAGGGAGAGAGAAACGGCTGGCTTCCTTTGAAACTGAAGCCGCTCGGGCAGAGAGATTTACATGACCGTCGGTACCCACGAGAGAAACGGAGAGAGAGAGAAGAAAAGAGCCTCGGAAAACCCCCCCTTCACCTCTCCCCCCCCTCCTCTTCTAACCCCTCTCCCCCCCCTCCCCTCCTGAGCTGAAGGGAAAAGGAGCAGAGCCACACCAGAATGCTGACAGCCTCACTGGAACGAAGCAGCGGGAAGGAGGGTGAGTGAGACTATCTGGATTATATATTAAATCTGTTTATGGATAGCTTCTTGGTGTGGCAGAAGAAATATATATAGAGAAAAAGGGGGAACCACCAAATAGCTTGAAGAAAGTAGAATTTACCTAAAGGACTTATTATCAGTATATATCTTAAAGTTTAAAAAGAGAACTCGGATACAGTTAAAAATATGAAGAGCAAAAATAGTAAAGGGAATGCCCCTAAACACGCCCAATCAGGAACAATTAGAAAATTTACATCTCAAGGTAATGTGACCCCAGAAAGAACTCAGGGGGCAGGTGAAAAAAGTATAATGGAGAACAGTATGGATAAAAGCGCCAGATCTCCAGTAGAAATGGATAATAATCAACAAATATCAGGAGAAATAGAGTCAAAGGAAAATGAAGGAGAACTACAAATCCCAAATAAAAAGGAAATGGCGGAAATGTTTAAAAATTTGGAAAAATCAATTAAACAGGAAATGGGAATTATTCGGAAAGATCTGGGACATCTCTTGACTAGAGTAGAAGATACAGAAGAAAAAATCAATAAACATGCTCAAACTCTTTCTGAACTGAATAATCAGATACTAGAGATTAGGCAAGAACAAAAAAAACTGGGATATAAACTGGAGATACAAGGTAACATACACAGGAAAAAAAATCTCAGGATAAAAGGAATTCCGGAGCTTATACAAGATAAAGAATTAAGAGAGACGATACAAAAAATCTTAAACTCCATTATGGGTAGACCTAGAACAGAGACATGCATATTGGACAATATATATAGATCAGGAAAGGCCCAACGAGATCGGGCGGAAGAGAGACCGAGAGATGTAGTGGTTCAATTTAATAAAATTGGAGAGAGAGAAGAAATATGGAAGAAGACAAAAGGAAGATATAATATTGAGTATGAAGGGAAAAATATACAAATCTTTGCAGACTTGACACCTGAGACATTATGGAGAAAGAGATCACTGAGACCCTTAATAGAACAGATGAAAAAACAAAACATACAGTATAGATGGAGCGGCTCAATGTGTCTAATCGGATGGAAGAATGGAGTTACTGCATACCTGAGATTTCCTGAGGATTTGAGAGACTTTTTTGACAAACTTAACATTCAAAAAGTAGAGGTTCCAGGTTGGGAGGTTGAGGGAGGGGAAAACGTCGAGGGAAAAGAGCAATGGCAGCAAATTAGAAGAAAGAATAAAGAAGGGATAGAAAGGGGAACATCGAGGGAAATGGAGGGACGGTGAACCGTACAAGGTTAGAGTTCAACCTCAGGGCCAAGATCCAAATGTGACAGTAAGCTCACAAAGGATTAGATGGTAAAAAATAGGCCTGATGGGAGGGGGGGGTTCGAGGGGGGAGGGAGGAGGGAGGGGCAGGGGAGGGGGGAGGTGAAGAGGGAGGGTAGGGGGGGGGGAGGAGGTAAAAGATGGTATAGGGGGAAGGTTTTAAAAATACTCTGCATAGGGACGAGATGTACTCAAGAATTATGGAAGATATAAAATTTATAACATATAATGTAAAAGGGTTGAATAGTCCTGGGAAGAGATTTAAGCTATTTAAGGAGTTACAACACAGAGAAGCCTCGGTAGTTTTTTTACAGGAGACGCATTTTGAGATTAAGTCAAATATCAAATTAAATACTAGAAACTATCCAACATGGTTTTATGCAGACTCCCCAATTAAGAGAGCCAAAGGGGTGGCAATTGGGTTCGCTAAAAACGTAAGGTGGGAGGTGGAAGAGAGAGAGACAGATCCTGAGGGGAGATTCTTGTTTCTGAGGGGCAGATTACAGGAAATAGAGTGTACAGTGGCGAATATTTATTGCCCAAATAAGAGACCGGAGGTATACCTGAAAGGGATATTAAGAAAATTGAGGGACTTTAAAAAGGGAAGACTGATAATGGCGGGAGACTTGAATTTATGTCTAGATCCACAGATGGATACAACATCTCGTGTGCAACGAGAGGGAGGTAGGTCTATGAAGACTTTGAAGAAGGAGATATATGAAGGGCAACTAGTGGATATATGGAGGATAATGCATGGAAAGGAAAAAGACTATACTTTCTTCTCTAATGCACACGAGATTTATTCAAGACTGGACTATATAATGGTAGAACATCAACTTATCGAGAGGGTGGCCAAAGTAGAAATAGAGACAATGACTCTCTCAGACCATGCCCCAGTTATAATGAAGGTGAGATGGGGGAGACAACTGACAAGGGGGGTGGGATGGAGATTAAACGAGGCCCTTCTATTAGATCAAGAGATCGATCAGCAGATCAGACGGGAAATGGAAAGATATTTTCAGGAGAATGAAACAGGAGATGTTTCAATGGCCACTGTCTGGGAGTCCCATAAGGTATATACAGTCATGGCCGAAATTGTTGGCACCCTTGATATTTCTCCAGGAAATCATGTATTTCTCACGAAACGTATTGCATTAACACATGTTTTGCTATACACATGTTTATTCCCTTTGTGTGTATTGGGACAAAACAAAAAAAGGGAGGAAAGAAAGCAAATTCGACATAATGTCACACAAACCTCCAAAAATGGGCTGGACAAAAGTATTGGCACCCTTTCACAACTGCGGATAAATAAGAATGTTACAAGCATGTGATGCTCCTGTAAACTCACCTGGGGCAAGTAACAGGTGTGGGCAATATAGAAATCACACCTGAAAGCAGATAAAAAGGAGAGACGTTCACTTAACCTTTGCATTGTGTGTCTGTCTGTGCCACACTAAGCATGGACAACAGAAAGAGGAGACGAGAACTGTCTGAGGACCTGAGAACCAAAATTGTGGCAAAATATCAACAATCTCAAGGTTACAAGTCCATCTCCAGAGAACTAGATTTGCCTTTGTCCACAGTGCGCAACATTATCAAGAAGTTTGCAACCCATGGCACTGTAGCTAATCTCCCTGGTCGTGGACGGATGAGGAAAATTGATGAAAGATTGCAACGCAGAATAGTCCGGATGGTGGATAAGCAGCCCCAAACATGTTCCAAAGACATTCAAGCTGTCCTGCAGGCTCAGGGAGCATCAGTGTCAGCGCGAACTATCCGTCGACATTTAAATGAAATGAAACGCTATGGCAGGAGACCCAGGAGGACCCCACTGCTGACACAGAGACATAAAAAAGCAAGACTACAGTTTGCCAAAATGTACTTGAGTAAGCCAAAAGCCTTCTGGGAAAACGTCTTGTGGACAGATGAGACCAAGATAGAGCTTTTCGGTAAAGCACATCATTCTACTGTTTACCGAAAACGGAATGAGGCCTACAAAGAACAAAACACAGTACCTACGGTAAAATATGGTGGAGGTTCAATGATGTTTTGGGGTTGTTTTGCTGCCTCTGGCACTGGGTGCCTTGACTGTGTGCAAGGCATCATGAAATCTGAGGATTACCAAAGGATTTTGGGTCGCACTGTAGGGCCCAGTGTCAGAAAGCTGGGTTTGCGTCCAAGATCCTGGGTCTTCCAGCAGGACAATGACCCCAAACATACGTCAAAAAGCACTCAGAAATGGATGGCAAAGAAGCGCTGGAGAGTTCTGAAGTGGCCAGCAATGAGCCCAGATCTAAATCCCATTGAACACCTGTGGAGAGATCTTAAAATTGCTGTTGGGAAAAGGTGTCCTTCCAATAAGAGAGACCTGGAGCTGTTTGCAAAGGAAGAGTGGTCCAAAATTCCGGGTGAGAGGTGTCAGAAGCTTATTGATGGTTATAGGAAGCGACTGATTTCAGTTATGTTTTCCAAAGGGTGTGCAACCAAATATTAAGTTAAGGGTGCCAATACTTTTGTCCAGCCCATTTTTGGGGTTTTGTGTGACATTATGTCATATTTGCTTTTCTGCCTCTGTTTTATATTTGTTCCAATACATACAAAGGGAATAAACATGTGTATAGCAAAACATGTGTTAATGCAATACCTTTTTTGTGTGAAATACTTGATTTTCAGGAAAAATATCAAGGGTGCCAACAATTTCGGCCATGACTGTATTAGGGGTATATTGATTGCGTTAGGAGCAAAAAAGAAAAGAGAAAGGAGTAAGAAAATGACAGGGCTCTTAAAAGATATAAATGACCTGGAACAGATCCATAAAAACAGAATAACATGTGAGATAAGACAGAAGATAATAGGAAAGAAGAAAGAATTGGAGATATTAATGGAAGAAGAGATGAGGAGAGTACTTAATAAAGTTGCAGTGGAGAGGTACAGATGGGGAGATCGTCCAGGAAAATATATAATGAAGGCCCTGAGAAAAAAGAAAACTAGAAATTACATAGAAAAAATAAGAAACCCCAAGGGAGAAATGGCTCACTCTACTAAAGAGATTGGGAAGGTGTTTGAGGAGTATTACAATAAGTTGTATAATATTAAGTCTCAAAACTTAGTAAATAATAGTGAAAATGAGAACAGAGAAAAAAGAAAGGCATATCTAAAAAATGCAGAACTACCAAGGATAGATAAAGATCTATTGAAATCCCTGGAATTAGAAATCACACAGGAGGAAATAAAAATAGCACTAAAAGACACTAAGGTGGGGAAAAGTCCTGGCCCGGACGGATACACCGTGAGGTACTATAAAAAATATAGTGAACTATTGATACCAAAGTTGAAGGAATATATGAATGCCCTGGGGGGAGAAATGGAGATTAGACAGGAATCCCTACAAGCTCATGTAACACTTATACACAAGGAAGGGAAGGATCCTACTCAATGTTCAAGTTATAGGCCAATTGCACTCCTAAATGTAGATACAAAGTTATATGCGAAGGTCTTAGCAAATAGGATCAAAGACTTAATGCCAGAATGGATCCAGGGAGATCAGGTTGGCTTTGTGTCAGGGAGGGAGGGTAGAGATAACGGAATTAGAACTCTGTTGTTGATCCAGAAAGCTAAGAAAGGGAAAACCCCGGCAGTGATTCTCTCGATCGACGCTGAAAAAGCTTTTGATAGAGTAAACTGGAGCTTTATGATGGACACTCTAGAGATCATGGGGGTAGGTAGTAGAATGAGGGAATGGATAGGAAAATTGTATAAAATGCCATCCGCGGTTATTTTGGTCAATGGTGAAAAATCGGCACCTATAAGGATGTCAAATGGCACTAGACAGGGATGTCCACTGTCCCCTTTGTTGTATGTGTTAACATTGGAACCCTTACTAGAAACAATTAGGAGGAATGCAGATATAAAGGGAATACAAATAGGGGAAACGGAACATAAGGTGGCAGCTTTTGCAGACGATCTGTTGTTCTATGTGGGTAATCCTAGGATAACACTCCCGAATTTAATGAAAAGCTTAAAGGAATATGGAGAAATATCAAACCTAAAAATCAACCTGACAAAAACTGAGATCTTGAATATAAATCTCCCGAATGGTGAGAAAGAAAAGATAAAAAAAGAATTCCCTTTTACATGGAGAGGTAGAGAGATAAAATATTTAGGAGTCAAACTTTCTGCTTCATATTCAAAATTGTATAAATTAAATTATATTTCCCTTTTAAACGAGATTAAGGAGGAACTGAAGAAATTGGGAGGAGGAATCCCCTCCTGGTTAGGACGAATAAATCTGATAAAAATGATAATTGTACCCAAAGTTTTGTATAAATATCAAATGATCCCAATAAAACTCCCAGAAGCATTTTTTAAAGAAATTAAAAGGATGATAACAAAATTTATATGGAAAAATAAAAAACCTAGAATATCGTATGATTTGATAAGTAGACGAAAAGAGAGAGGGGGACTGGGAGTGCCAGACTTTGGGAGATACTATAATGCTGTAGTTTTAGCAAGAATTTATGATTGGACACACAATAAAAGGGGGAAAAGATGGGTAAAGATAGAGAATGACTTGAGCGGAGTTGACCTGAGTAGAAACATATGGGCACCAACACAATATAGAGGTTTAAAAGAAACCACGAGCGTGTTTACATTGAACGTTTTAAGGGTTTGGGATAATTTACACAAGTATATGCACTGGGATTTTAATTCACAATTAATGTCACTAAGGAATATAGAATACTTCCCACCAGGTATTGAAGGGAGTATGGGAAAATGGATTAAAAAGGAAGACATTCAACTAAGGGATATTATGGACGGAAAGAAGTTGAAAACATTGAAAGACTTAAAAAAGAGTGGAAGGGAACTTTTTATTAAGATTGATGAGTGGAAATATCACCAATTAAATCACTTTGTTGAGAGTCTTCCGAAACCCATAAGAGGGAGAAAGGAGTGGAACATGTTTGAGAGGTTACTGGAATCACGGGGAGACGGAAAACGGGGCACGGCAAAAATTTATAAAATTCTTACCGAGTTAGCTACGGAATTAAAACCAAGCTATATAGAAAAATGGGAAAGGGATTTAGGAGTGGAGATAGATGAGGATAAACAGAGGAAGATATATAGACTCACGCACGAGAACACTAGTATGAGAGAGGTGGAGGTAAACTATAAAAGTTTAGTAAGATGGCACATTACACCAATTCTAGAGCACAAAATAGATATAGAGAAAACACAAGAGTGTTGGCGTGGTTGTGGAAAGATTGGTACATGGTTTCACATCTGGTGGGAGTGCCCAAGGATACAAAATTTTTGGAAGATAACAGTCAACTTAATTGAGAAAATCTCAGGAATAAAGATAGGATTAGACCCACAAGTGTGTTTACTACATAAAACAGATTTACCAGTGAATAAATATAAAAACTCGGGTATATGGTACTTTGTGAACGCAGCGAAGGGGTTGATACCCAAATTCTGGCATAGCTTGGAAGTTCCGAAAGAGAAGGATTGGGTAGAAAGAGTAAATCAGATTAGTAGGATGGAGAAACTATACTATACCCAGGAAGATAAGATGGAGATATATAACAGGAGATGGGAAAAATGGGAAGATTTTGTACACCATAGGAATATATATGAAGAAATGCCAGGAGAAGATTCTTAATTTTATATAGATGGAAGTAAGAGAAAAATGCAGAGTGGGAGGGAGGAGGGATGGGGTAGGGCATAAGGGTAGAGGGAAGGGAAAGGAAGAAAAAGGAGGTAACAGAAAGAAAATAAGAGTAAAAATATTATATGAGAATGTAGATGAAATGCATTATGCTCTTCTTTTATGTTCCCCTGTTTTTTTTTCTTTTTTTTTTTTTTTCCTTTCTCTTTTTATATGTAATTATAAATGTGAAAATTTAATAAATATTTGAATAAAAAAAAAAAAAAAAATAAAAAAAACTACATATTTCCATGCAAAAAAATGGTACCGCTTTCAGCACCAAAAATCTGAAATAATCATACCGCCAGGGAGATTAATGGCCAAGAGGCCTGATTTTGTTCATACAGAAAGGTCTCCACCACCTTGATGCCCTGCTCATGGGGGATGTTCTGCTAAGGGTTCCCTGAGTAAGTGGAATATTAAGGGGTAAAGTGGCCATCCTTGTTGTGTACTGATAGTTATCTGGAAGGGTAGTGACAACATATTTGAGCTGTATATCTTTTCTGAGGGAGATGTATGTAGGGCGACTATCGATTTAAGATTCTCCCTTGAAATCCAAATTTGAGGACTACAATCTGGAGGTTAGTCTAATGTACACTGTCGAATGTGGCCTCTTACTCGTAAGTCATGGCCGACTATTGTCCAGGTCCTCCAAATGGCGGTGGAGGTCTCGTAGCTGCATAGTGTGTGTGTCCACAGTTTACTGCACCTCGTGGATGGTGGTGTCATGGCGGGTGTTACATAGTTTGTCTGGCTGAAAAAAGACAAAAGTCCATCCAGTTCAACCATTAAGAAAAAAAAGTTATAATCCTATACCCACAGTTGATCCAGAGGAAGGCAATCGGATATTGTTATAAATGTTATTATCCAGTTATATTCTGTGTAACTAAGAAAGAATCCAGGCCTTTTTTAAAGCAATCCACTGAGCTGGCCAGAACCAACTCTTGAGGGAGTCTATTTCACATTTTCACAGCTCTCACTGTGAAGAAACCTTTCCGTGTTTGGAGATTACATTTCTTTTCCTTTAGACGTAAAGAGTGTCCCCCTTGTCCTCTGTGATGACCTCAGGGTGAATAGCTCTACACCGAGTTCACCATATGAACCACTGATGTATTTATACATGGAGATCATATCCCCCCTGGGTGGAGACTTCCTCTACCTCTTCTAGCCTTGTTGCTACCGCCTGAATATCCAGGAGATCAGAGATCACTGCTGAGAGTGTTATTTTTATATCTGCAGCTACTGCTTGGATATCATCCAGGCTGGGGGACTTAGCTGCAGGCGGAGTGGGTTTAGATGACTGTGTATGAGAGAGTCTAGTTGTGCTACTGCTCATGGCTCTGGTGGAACTGCCTGAGCCCTGTGCTGAGGATACCACCTCCCAGGACTGAGATTGGAAGATATTTTGGCCCAGGGTGAGTGTAGAAGGGTTTCGCTCAGATTTACCCATCATTGGTGAGCTCATCTCCCTCTAAAGCTGAAGAACGGACTACAGAGTGTCGGGGCAGGAGGTTCAAGCTGTCATCTTCGTCCATGTCCAGGCAATGCCCCCACCTCTTGCTAAATATCTTGAACTATCTACTTTCCAAAAAGGTGTCATCTGGGGGATATTTGTACTGTCCTGGCATTTTAGGGCCTCAAGAAATGAGAAGCAATCATTACATCAAAATTGATCAATTTTCATATACTGTGTGTGTGTGTATATATATATATATATATATATATATATATATATATATACATACATATATACACACACATACATACATACATACATACATATACATACACACACACACATACACAGTATATCTCATAGTTTGCAAACTCTACAACTTTCACACAGACTAAATAATATACACGGTTTCGGGTTACTTTACCAAAAGAAGTAAGGATATGTGTTGGCCTAACTTTATGAAGACAAATTATTAGCAAAGTTTTATAACAAAAATTAAGAAAATAAGTGTTTTTCATCAACATTTTTGGCATTTTTGTTTATAAAGCAAAAAATGAAAAACCCAGTAGTGATTACCTCTAAAATAACATTTTATTTGTTTAAAACAAAATGATTAAAAATTTCAATGTTCAATGAAAAAAAAAAACAAAAAACACAAGAGAATTTTAATGTGGAATTTAGTCAAATTCAGGAATTCTGTTTTGGTGAAATATTTTTTAGGAGAACACATAATGAGGTAAAATGGGGTAAGTAGTGGCAAGGAATAACATATTTATTTTTCACAATGTAGAGCTTTCAGTCACATTGTTATTTTTAATGAGGGAAAAGAGTAGTTCTCAAAAGTGGGTAACAAGGAGCTGTACAAACTTTTTTCTGTTCAAATTTTCTGCTTGGAAAAGTAACAAATTAAACGTATAATTCTCCTTAAGTACTACAGAACTATACGTCATTTAGACTATGTATTCCTGATTACCACAACAACATTCATAATTCCTCTTTAATTTATAAATACAGAAATAAGGTCCACCCATATGCTAAAAAAATGAAAAACCACTTCTTAGGTTGCATTTTTTTACACACATTCTAAACTGAATTCAATAGAAAATACATGGGTTACTTTATACAGGTAAACATCACATCAGCACTCAAATCAGGATGCTCCTTGTATTCCACAGTGTATGCCACTCGTTCAGGTGCAGCGCTCCACAGATCAGGGGGAATCTTCAAATCACTACAAAGAACTGAAAGTTTCTTTTCTAACACCAGTGTTACATTTTCCAAAAGAATATCTAACTGATTGAAGGGTTTACTTCTGTTGGTAAACAATACAACATGGCATTATAATAGATGGCTGTTGACTAATGGACAATGAAAATTACTGAATGGTATGGGACTGCCAATAATATATTCACAATAACAGGGGTTGTGGGAATTACTACAGTTTTAGTTAGAGCAACTTTAACATGCTTTATATTTATTTTTACATCAACTGTTGTCTCTCTTAAAAAACTCAAGTGAGATCTATGAGATTCATTCATGACACAAAGTGAAAAGACATGTAGGTTCTCTGAAGGGTCCATTTAAGCTCCAGTCTTTAGTTACATACAGTGGGGCAAAAAAGTATTTAGTCAGCCACCAATTGTGCAAGTTCTCCCACGTAAAAAGATGAGAGAGGCCTGTAATTGGCATCATAGGTAGACCTCAACTATGAGATACAAAATGAGAAAAAAAAATCCAGACAATCACATTGGCTGATTTGGAAAGAATTTATTTGCACATTATGGTGGAAAATAAGTATTTGGTCACCTACAAACAAGCAAGGTTTCTGGCTCTCACAGACCTGTATCTTCTTCTTTAAGAGGCTCCTCTGTCCTGCACTCATTACCTGTATCAATGGCACCTGTTTGAACTTGTTATCAGTATAAAAGACACCTGTCCACAGCCTCAAACAGTCACACGCCAAACTCCACTATGGTGAAGACCAAAGAGCTGTCGAAGGACACCAGAAACAAAATTGTAGACCTGCACCAGGCTGGGAAGACTGAATCTGCAATAGGCAAGCAGCTTGGTGTGAACAAATCAACTGTGAGAGCAATAATTAGAAAATGGAAGACATACAAGACCACTGATAATTTCCCTCGATCTGGGGCTCCATGCAAGATCTCACCCCATGGGGTCAAAATGATCACAAAATGATTCCAAATCAGCCAATGTGATTGCTTGCCAGTCCAGAAAAACCTTTATTTATCATTTGTTCAGACCTGAATTTCTTTAGAATTATTGCAGGATTCCATGTAAAACCTCATTTAGTATGTGGTTTTTTTTTACATTTATACTATACTAAGCATTTTATACTCACCTAAGTCATAGGTCGCATTCATTTTTTAAAAATGCTTAATTATAGTGATTAGTAAGCTGGTGGATTGGGGGAGGGCAGCTTAAACTTTAGCTTTAATATCAATTTATGACGCTATTATTATTTGAGCATGAAGTTTCATATCACTTGAATATTGTGACATCGTAAGGCCAAATAAAATGTCCAGAAGAATTAGCATGCCATTATATTGTTTTAATAACACTGATCATTATTTAAACGGAATGTTAAACATTTAATATTCAGGGTTAAAACTGTTTATTTAAAATTATTAAAGAAACCCTGTCAGTCACTGCATGAATTCTAATGTAATTCTGTAGCTTTTCCAAGAAACATGGAATGCCTGTGTTCCCCACCACACACTGGGGGAGAATTACTAAAACTGGTTAACTCAGAATCTGGTGCACCTGTTCATGGTAGCCAATCAGCTTCCAATCTCAGTTTGTTCAAGTAAGCTTTGGCAATATAACCTGGAAGTGGATTGGTTTCTATGGAGAAGTCCACCTGATTTTACACTCTGCAACTTTAGTAAATAAACTCCATAGTGTTCAGTCTCTGAACCCTACATCAATATTGTGTCCTGTAGTGACATAGTTGTTGGAGAATAGGTCTACAGGGAATGGTGGGGGACACAGGCATCCAACATTCCCAGCTCTGTGGAATGCTACAGAGTCTCTCAGAGGATGAAGTGCTAGAGTGGAGCAAAGGTAGGAGAAATGAATATGACTCCTTTTTTATTGTAAGCAACTGACAGGATCTCTTCATTAATATCAAAAAAGCAAATTTATCTGTTTGTGAACTCCAATACAGTGCTGACAATATAAACAAACCAATGTCCAAAGAAAGCAGGCAGCTGTAGAAAGATATATTGTGGAAGTATTAAGAGCATAGCCAGTGTGTCAAATGAAAAACATTTGCTAGTATTGTTTACACATTAGTTTTTATTGTGCAGCAGGAAGTCTTTATAAATAAATGAAGTCTAAAGTAACAATTTAAAGCAATACTTCTAGTACCGGTAGCTTAAAGCGGAGTTCCACTCAAATGCAGAAGCTCTGCTCCCCCCCTCCACTGCCATATTTGGCACCTTTTGGGTGGGGAGCAGATACCTGTTTTTGACAGGTACTCGCTTCCACTTCCGATTCAGTTCACCGCGGCGAAGTGAGCCGGAAGTTTGGCCCCCTCCTCCCTCCTGCAGCCTCCCGAAAACTTTCACATGTCCCAGAAGACTGCCGGACCAATTAGGAGGTGCAGGTGAAGGCGGAAAGAAGGGTGAGAACAATCGCTGGACCCTGGGACAGGTAAGTGTGTGTTTATCAACCGCTTAAGGACCGCCCACAGTACATTTACTGCTACAGGGTGGCCCCTGTGCACAGGGTCACATAAATATGTGATTCTGCATTTCCAGGTAGGGGGCGGGTGCGAGCTGCGTGCGTGCCCTACCCGTGCCGCCGGCTGCATTGTTTACCAACAGCCCTCCTCCCTGTCAGTTTGGGCACACTGCTTAGGATGGCTGAGCAGAGCCATCCCGATCAGTGTGCTTACAGTGAAGCACACCCCCCGCCCCCTAGTAAAACACTTCCTACACACAGTTAACCCTTTAATTGCCCCTCATGTTAACCCATTCCTGCCCAGTGCCATTAGTACAGTGTCAGTGCTTTTTGCTAGAACTGATCACTGTATTGGTATCACTGGGGATGTCAGTGACACCAAGTCAGTTCCTTCCCCCCCAGTGTCAGCATGCCTAAAACTAAAAATTTGCAGATGTCTATACTCTCCAGCAAAACATCTGCGTTGATGAGTCCCTCATTAATTATTCTGACTGCCTTGCATTCAAACAATTTCTCCCCAGCAAGTGTGCCAGATATGGGGTCAAGATGTATAAGATCTGTGAGAGGGCAACAGGCTATACTTATAAGTTTCAGATTTACAAGGGAAAAGATAGTCACGTGGAGCCCCCCGGATGCCCACACCACATGGTGAGCAGTGGCAAGATAATTTGGGACTTGGTGTCATCCTTTTTCCATATGGGGTACCACTTATACGTGGACAATTTTTATTCAAGCGTGCCACTATTTAGACATTTGTACAATCTTGGAATTGGCGCATGTGGCACTGTGCAACCTAATGTGTGCCCACCATTAGTAGTGGGTGGATGCAGGGAGGTATATTTTAATGGTGGGCATACCACACACTTTTTCTGGCAGAGATTTCTCCTCTTTTTTTCATTCAGCCAGAGGCTGCATACAAAAAAAAAAAAAAAGAACATAGCATATATGCCCAACAAGGACCAGTGATGTACTGGTACATCACTGGACTTTGAATGGTTATACCAGGATGATGCCTACAGCTGCAGGCATCATCCTGGTATACTTTTTTTCAGCTGGCGATCGGCTTTCATGTAAAAAGCATTCCTAATGGCTAATTAGCTGCAGGATTGCTTTTACAAGCAGCAAGAGACAATGCCCCCTCCCCTGCTGCCTTCCATGGCCTTCTCGGGCAGTCCCGTGCCATCGGGGGAACCTGAGAATGCAGCCAGTGTTTCTGCCAGGTGTCCATAGAGCTGATTGGAGACCAGAATGGTGCCAAACATCTCTATAGTCTAAGAAAGCATAAGCTACGAGCATTTCAATACTTCAGTTTTGCAGGATATAAACAGCGCCATTTGTAAATTGGGAAAGCATCTGATCACACCGATCTTGATGAGATTAGATAACATAGGACCAGAGGAGATATCTAGAGTCTGACAGACCTCGGATTTCTCAAAAAAGAATATATGACAATGCCCATTGAAGTTATAGGGGATATTTTCCCTGTGATATGATTAAAAAAAAAAAAATTAAAAGGGACAATGCAAAAATAATAAAAAAAAAAATCAAAATAACATAAAATAAAAGCACCCTCGCGCCCCCGCACACCTGCGTTCACATGCGTTGACCCTGTGCCGGTATGTAAACAGCGGTTGCACCATGCATGTGAGGTATCGCCTCAAACGTCAGATAAAGGGCAGTAATGCTAGCACTAGACCTCCTCTGTAAATCTAAAATGGTAGCATGTAAAGGCTTTTAAAGATTTGACTATGGATATTAGAAATATATGCAGTTTTTCGACAATGCACAGGGCATGTGTAGTTTTAAAGCATGTCATGTTTGGTATCCATTTACTCAGCATACCATCATATTTTATAGTTTACCAAATAATTGGCCAATATATTGTGTTTTTGTGCATTAAAAGTAAAAAAAGTGTATTTTTTTTTCAAAATATTTGCGTTTGAAAAATCGCTGCGCGAGTACTATGATCTAAAAAATTGCAGCACCCACCATTTTATTCACTATGGTGTCTGCTTTAAAAAAATACATAATGTTTGTGGGTTCAAAATAATTTCCTTGCAAAAAATACAGATTTTTTTTCATGTGAACAAAAAAAGTGTCAAAAGGCTTGGTCTTCACGTGGTTGGAAGAGTGAGTGATTTGTGACAAACTTCTAAGGCTGGGCATAAAATGCCCCCACCCCCAAAACAACCCCTTTTTGAGAAGTAGACACCCCAAACTATTTGCTGAGAGGTATTTTTTTTAACCACAAGTTTTTGGAAAATGTCAAATTGTTTTGTTTTTTTTTAATACACAGAATTGTCACTTAAATGATTTATTGCTCACATGTGCCATGGGCATATGTGGAATTACTCCCCAAAATACATTCTGCTACTTCTCCCGAGTATAGATATACCACATGCGAGAGACGTTTTGGCAGTCTAGCCAAGTACAGGACCCCAAAATCCAATAAGCACCTTCAGGCTTTTAAAGGGCTTTATTTCCTCATTACACTTCCTGACTACCTATCACAGTTCTGGAGGCCCTGAAATGCCAGGATAGCACCACCCCCCCCCCCCCCCCAAATGACCCCTTTTTGGAAAGTAGACACACCAAGTAATTTGATAAGAAGCATGGTGAATATTTTGTAGATCTTGTTTGTTGCCACAAGATTTTGTAAAATGAAAAAAGAAAACATTTTTTTTTCTTTTTTTTATATTTAAAAACCTTGTGAGAAAAAAATGAGATCTGCAAAATACTCACCATGCCTCTTTCTAAATTCCTTAGGGTGTCTACTTTCCAAAAAAAGGTCATTTGGGGGGGTTTGGTGCTACCCTGGCATGTCAGGGCCTCTGAAACTGTGATAGGTAGTGAGAAAGTGAAATGAAGAAGTTACGCACCTTCAGGCTTTCAAAGTGGTCACTGGATTTCAGGCTCCTGTATGTGGCTAGGCTGCCAAACATTCTGACAAATGTGGTATCTTCATACTCGGTAGAAGTAGCAGAATGTATTTTGGGGTGTAATTCCACATATACCCATGGCTTGTGTGAGAAATATATAATTTAAATTTGTGTAAAAAAAATGTTTCTGTCATTTTCCAAAAACTTGTGTAAAAAAATAAATCTTCCATGGACTCAATATGCCTCTCAGCAGATATCTTAGGGTATCTACTTTTCCAAAAAGGGGTCATTTGGGGGTGTTTGTACTGTCCTGTTATTTTAGCACCTCAAGAAATGTGATGAGCAGTCAGAAAGTAAAAGCTGTGTAAATTCCATTATCTATAGCATAGTTTGTAGATGCTATAATTTCACACAAAGCAATCAATATACACTTATTGGGATTTTTTAACCAAAAACATGTAGCAGAATAAATTTTAGCCTAAATTTATGATGAAATTTGAGTTTTTTGGATTTTTTTATGACAGAAATAAGAAAATATAATTTTTTTCAAAATCTTTTTTTCAAAATTTTTTTGTTATAGCGCCAAAAATTAAAAGCGCACAGGTAAGCAAATACCACCAACAGAAAGCTCTATTTGTGTAAAAAAAGACATAAATTTCATTTATGCACCATATTGTATGACCACGCAATTGTCAGTTAAACTAGTGCAGCGCTGTATAGCAAAAAAAATTGCAGTATCTATAGCATAGTTTGTAGACGCTATGACTTTCACACAAAGCAATCAATATACAGTTTTTGGGATTTTTTTTTACCAAAAACATGTAGCTGAATACATTTTGGCCTAAATTTATAACTAACTTTGAGTTTACTATATCTTTTTATAGTAAAAAATATCCCTTTTCTTCCAATTTTTGGTCTTTTTTTGTTTATAGCGCAAAAAATAAGCACACAGGTGATCAAATACCACTGAAAGAAAGCTCTATTTGTGTGAAAAAAAGGATGTAAATTTTGTTTGGGTACAGGGTTGCATGACAGCGCAATTATCAGTTGAAATAGTGCAGCACCGAATAGCAAAAAGAGGCCTGGTCATTAAGGGAGGTAAAAAGTCAGCAGCTACAGTTTTTGTAGTTGCTGACTTTAATAAACACACAAACACTGGAACTCTGCTTTAACCCCTTGACGCCGACGTAACACAAATATGCGGCCTCACGGACCTGGGCTTTTTTCCGTGGGGCCGCATATTTGCGTACCTGTCTTTGTGTTGGGAGCGCGCCCCTCAGCGCGCTCCCAGCACCGAGACCGCGGTGTCACATAGAGCACCGGGTCCCGTTCTAACGATCGGGACCCGGGACTCCCGGTTCCGGGTCACATGATCGCTGTGATAGCCTCTGATTGGCTATCACAGTGATCAGTCACTGTGCAGCCCGGCCCCCTTGTTTTTTTTCTCTCTCTCTCTCTATGAATGGAGAAGAGAGATACATTGTATCTCTCGAACTCCTGTCAGAGAGAAGGAAAAAAAAAAGTTTGTAAAAAAAAAAAAAAAAAAGATAAATAAATAAATATTAAAAAAATAAAATAAAAAATAGAAAAAAAATACCTAGATCAAGGTTTGATCTAGTTCAGTGCCAGGGTTAGTGTTTAGGTCAGGGTCAAGGTCAAAGGTCAGGGTCAAGGTCAAAGGTCAGGGTCAAAAGTCAAGGTCAGGATTTAAAAAAAATTGGTATCAGTGTCAGTTAATGTTAATGTCAGTGTCAGTTAGTGTCAGTGTGTTTTAGGTAAAAAAAAAAAAAAAAAAGACAAAAACAAAATGCGCACTATGGTTTCTGGGCTGTACTAAGGGTACAAACAACAAATAACATACACATATATGGTATCGCTGCGATCGTCAAGAGCTGGAGAATTTATTTTGGGTTTCTCTTTGGTGGTAGGTTATGGTCATAACAAGAAACACATAGCTAAATTAAAATAAAAGGATTTTTTTTACTATTTTTGGCCAGTTTTCCTTTGATAATAAAAAAAAAATCAGGAGATATCCATTACCATTTACCACCAAATGAAAGCCCAATTTGTCCTGAAAAAATCAAGGTATAATCCACCTGGATGTGCAAAGTAGTTGTGATGATATGTACGGTTTTGCTATCACATGTCAACGGTGCAGAATTGTGCTTAGGCATTTAGATTTGTTTTACCCTTAGGCGTGAAGGGGTTAAAGGTATCTGAAACAGTTTTGGTGGAAAGGGAATATTTAGCTGTAGCTTACACTCAGTGTATTGAATTTGGGCTAGAATTATGTTATAATGACCTTGTTAACAAGATAAAGATAATGTATGCTTCAGTAGAAGGAAATATGCAACTACTGACATTGTATTTTTAGGTCATAGAAAGTTAGGTATTTTAAAAACTTTTATGTGACATTACCTCAAATTGGTGAATTAGTCTGCCAAGCAGGGGCGGACTGACCATTTGGAAACTCGGGCACTGCCCAAGGGCCCGGGGTCAGTAGGGGGCCCCATGAGATGCCCCTGGTACCTTTTTCATAGGCTTTTTTGAGTTTGGGCAAGGACACAGGGGCCCCATGATCCCCTATTGCCCGGGGGGCCCCATGAGTTGTCAGTCTGCCCCTGCTGCCAAGTTTAAAATCCAACCCAGATCAAGCTGTTTTTCAACCATCACAGATTTGTGAATATAGCTCGGTTTATAACCAGGCTTCCTCTATTTGATCCACCTCCTTTTTAAAATGAATTTGAACTGTTTTCATTACAAGACTAACTGAGCACATAATACATGCTGGTTAGTATCCCTGTAGCTGAAGGACCAGTAATGTGCAGGCCCCTAACATGTTGATAAGCTAATGCCACTCTATGCTCTATAATACTAAGTGGGTTTTCAACCACTTGCCTTCCTGAGAATTTACCCCCCTTCATGACCAGGCCCATTTTTTGCGATATGGTGCTGCGTTACTTTAGCTGGCAATTGTGCGGCCATGCAATGCTGCACCCAAATGAAATTTACGTCCTTTTTTTCCCATGAATTGAGCTTTCTTTTGGTGGTATTTGATTGCCTGTGCATTTCTTATTTTGTTGCGCTATAAAAAAAAAGACCAACAATTTTGAGAAATAAAAACAATATTTTTGACTTTTTTGCTATTAAACATGTCCAGTAAAAAAAAAAAATCAAATTTCATCATAAATTTAGGACAAAATGTATTCTGCTACATGTTTTTGCTAACAAAAATCCCAATACATGTAAATTTATTGGTTTACATGAAAGTTATAGCGTTTACAACTGGCTTTTTTTTTACTGGGATTTTTTTTGTTTTTACTAGTAATGGCGGCTATCAGCGACTTATAGCGGGACTTCAGGACTGCGGCGCACACTGGGGGGAACTGACTTGGTGTCACTTATATCCCCAGTGACACTAATACAGTTATTAGTGCTAAAAAAAAGCACTGACACTGTACTAATGGCACTGGGCAGGAAGGGGTTAACATGAGGGCGATCAAAGGGTTAACTGTGTGCTGGGTGTATTTTACTATGGGGCGGTGTCTGTGTGCTTCACTGTAAGCACACTGCTTTGGATGGGTGTGCTGTGCAGTAAACAAAACAGTTCTCCTCCCCATCGGAGATCCTCGGTAATCACTGGACGCCGGCAAGTAATGAACTCGAATGGCTATGCGGGTAGAGCACGCACGCTCCCAGTGTGCGCACCCTACCCAGAAATGCAAAATCACATATACATACGTAATTTTGGGCACCTATGCCGCCCTGTAGCAGTATTTCTACTATAGGCAAGTCGGGAAGCGTTTAAAGTGTAATTGCTACTTCAGTGCAATTACACTTGTATTGTAGGCCTTCATTCCCCCCACCCCTTCCCTCACAGTTTTCTAATTACCTATCTCTGATCCAATGTGGTATCACTGCCTGGATCCTAGAGCTGCTTTTCAAAATGTTGCTGTGCATGTGCACTGCACTCCCGATGATTCCTATAGACTTCCACATACAAGGTGGAGTTATATTTAAAACATAATCACAAGGAAAATTTGTTGCCCCTCTCACAACTATCCTTGTGTAATCCTTTCATGCTATTTTTTTGTAATGTTGAAAATCTTTAAATGCTAAATTCTTTCTGAACTATTAATCACTGCATCATTTCATTGTGTAGAATGATCATAAACCAGTCTTAATAACCACTGATAAGACAAACTTGTGTTTCGTTAATTCACGGGGAGATTTCTAACTTGCTTGAAAATATCGGAGTGGGCATAAATCCTTTATTCTTTAGCAAGAGAAAAAAACATTGATGTATTTGGACTGCGGTCAGAAATTAGTCAGCAGTTATTACTCTAGCTACAAAATGGAGGGCAGACAGATGTTTCCATAACAATTGTTTGAGGGAAGTCTCTACCCATCTATGGTTATCCAAAGTAAGATATATTTTTCCTTTTTCTATATGGGATACTTTTTGATGGAATAATGTGGCTACACAGTTTGTTTCACTGATGAATTCAAACTGATTAAAGTATCAAAAAGTGTCACGTGTGAAAGGAACAGTTTTACATGATCATACAGCTGTATCTCCAGTAATGATGTACATAGCACATCATAACAGGAAAGAGGGAATATAAAAATTGTACACCAGTCAGACATCATTTCCTAAGTACTAACTGAAGGACATGGATGTTCTTAAAGGGAATTTCAATACCTTTAAGGTAAGGAAAACCTTTCAAAATTTTTAACACAAAGATAATTGACTCACCATCTGTAACTGTAAACCCTCTCATTCAATTGCTAATCTTTATTTATACAAAATAAATGTTAAAAATATAGATTTTTGTCTTATTTAAAATGTTTTGTGATGCCAGTGCTGGCATAACAATTAATGGCTTTGTTGATTCAAAATACAAAAAAAAGGGGACAATTCTGGTACTGTATCACAAACATGACATTTGTTTCATAAATTGGTGATAAACCAAGCAATTTATTGTCAATTCATATTTTCACTTCATTATATAATTGCAGATAACAATTGAAGATGGCCTTTATCAAATTAAAGCTACCTGGGGCATATATATATATATATATATATATATATATATATATATATATATATATATATATATATACATATAGTCTGAGGGTGGTAGAGGGGAAAAATGGACACTAATATAGAATATACAAAAGGGTTTGATGCATGGTGTGAATACTTCTATCTATTCTATGTTGGTAAGGTATACTTTATTGATCTTAGGTCGCTTATGTCTTAGAATTTCTATTAAATACATTCTTATATATAAGTGCCAATCACATTTTTGTATTTTCATATACAAAGAGGGCATGTGAATAAGGGCAGCTGGGGACAACAGTTCTGTTTACACTATAATAAACAAGCATAAAGAATTGGTCACAGGACAGAGCCTGGGCACTCTGCACCATTCAAAAAATATGGCATTAAAGGACTACAGCCAAAGCTCTTTTGGCTGTACTTCTCCTGTGAATCACAGGAGTGCAGTTCATTCTGCACTCCTGTGACCCGTTTTCAGCCTAAATCACTCAGCCAGTCCAGGCTGGGGAAAGATCCTGACTTTGGAGAGTCTGGAGCGGCACCTGGCTCAGCCTCTCAGTAAGCCGCTGAGAGCCTGAGCCAGCCACTTCCTCCCCCTCCACAGCCAAGCACTCCAGTGAGCTCTGGGGGGGGACAGAGCAGACAGTGTGACTGACTGTCACCGCTCTCTGCTCAGAGAGGCTGTGAGAACTCAGCGATCAGTGGTCATGTGATTACTGAGTTTTCACCCTTAGAGCCGGCAGGAGAGCTGCATCTACCTAGGTAAGTATAATAGGGGAAAAAAAAAAAACATACTTCTCTTTTAATCACTACTCTCTGGATGTGCACCCGCAACCAGTTTTCTAACCAGATACATACAATATAATTTATGCCAAAAGATCTTAGTTTGTAAATTAAGCATTTGTGGGTTACTGTATCAAATGCTTTAGTGAAGTATAGATATACTATGTCCAAAGGCCTTTCTCTAACCAAATTACAGCTTACCTCTTTATAGCATATTAAAAGGTTGGTCTGATAAGAACGGTCTTTCATAAATCCATGTTAGTTACTACTACTAATACTATTCTGGTTGGTAAATTCTTGGATATGGTCCCTTATCATTCATTCAAATACTTTACATACTATTGCTGTTAGGCTTCTTGGTGTCTAATTTCCTGGTATATAACTTAGACTTATTTTGAATACTGGAAGCATGTTTGCTTTTTTCTAATCTGCTGATACCATTCCAGTCAGTAACCTGTCCCAATGGTCTAGCTATACAGTTATTTGGGAATTCACAGGTGTAAGCCTTCTAGTCCTGGTGATTTATTAATATAAAATTTTTCTAGTCTACCTTTAAGCTGGGGTTCTGACAGCACAAGAGTGCATTTAATGTGAAGTTATTAACATTCCGGTCTTGTTTATTTGTTTACTATATCCTTCCTTCTCAAATATATATATATATATATATATATATATATACATACATTCACACACACACATATACATATATAAACACACACACATACACACACAACCTACCCATTTATTAATTCACCTTTAAATAAAAAAAAAAAATCAAACGTATATTGCAAGGTATACCTATTCCCCATAGAATAAAAATATGAAAATACAGTAATGAATACTAGAAAAATGGTGAGTATTTAGTGGGGACTGCGGTGGGAGCTGTATGTAAAAGGGTTTATACGTAAAGAATGCGCTAAGGTAAAAAAAAAAATGTTACCTTTACACCCATTTAGAGATTTATCTCTAAATACTCTGAGTATTGAAGGGTGTATATACTAAAACACATTATAAGAGGAACACATTTTCTTATAACTATATAAAGGGCATCTAAATGGCACCCTGGTGGGTGGCTAAAGTTCAAGGCTGACAAAATCCAAGGCTACAGAATTACTAAAAGATTTTCAGTTTCAAGCACAAAGTTTTCTGAAAAACGTGTGCAAAAACAAGGAAGTTGAAATGTTATCCACTTTAATAGCCAAGGTCCACAAGAGCTTGAAAAACAAAGGAGCAACTAGAAAGTGTATCCTGATCCTGGGGATTCCTGGTCCCAGAAATAAGAACTTTTAAAAATCTATCAAGATAAATACAATGACAAAGTAGGTCAATCCTGCATTGTTTTGATAGAATAAGCCACTTTTAGTGCTCACCACTATCCACCAGCACCAAGAAGCCTTGATCCCAGGAGCATGCCAAAAGGAAATCACCACATGTATCACAAAGCTCCTATCCATAGTGGGTAAATCATAAGCTTCATATATTCATTAGTTCTCAGGGTGGACTTATCCTGCGATATCATCTCCATAATAGCACATTCCAATATAAGGGTTGATCTACTGTACCTGCAGAGTGCAAAATCTGGTGCAGCTCTGCAAAGAAACCAATGAGCTTGGTTTTTTATCAAAGCTTAATTGAACAAGCTGAAGTTAGAAGCTGATTGCCTACCATGCACAGCTTTACCAAATTAGTAGTTTTTTAGTAAATCAACCACAGTGTACAGGGACCACCTATAAAAGCAGTAACTACAGCCAGAGTCTATTTTAGCAGCCAAATATTGTAAAAGAGGTGTTTACATAGTAGTTGTCATATACATTACTTACTTGTCCAAATTCAGAACTGTGAATATCAATCATGTGGCAGCAATAGAACATGTTCACTTTACAAAGTGAATTTTCACTTAGCTTAGTAAATAGGAGGGGAATAGGTGAAAATTCACTTTGCAAAGAATATCCAATCATGGCAAAGAAAAATATAATAAAAAAACCTAGTTTTTAATCACACATGATAAGATGATTAAAGTCCGTACAGCATCACCTTGTTCAATAATCTAAGTCAAAAAAGGAAAAAGCCTATACTTCTTTAAGCGATGAGTGCTGTGGTAGCACGATTATATACTTATAACTAACCTGTGCTGATTAGGCCTTACATTGCATAGCAAAGAGCTTATAACCATTGAAGGGCTGCCCTGATCCATTTTTAAATGGTCCTTGCATTACTCAGCTGTCTATAACATAAAGCATTCTAGACTCTAGCTACTTTATTGTCAGTGTTAAGCTAGGTATACATACACAGGGTTTTTTTTTTTTGTTCAACCAGCGGTTGAGCAAAAAAAAAAAAAAAAAAATCTGATGGATCCCTGCTTCAATACAAGGATGTTGATGCAGGGATCTCTCCCACTGTGCTATTGTATTCTGACAGAAGGGACTCCCCTATTGCCAGAATACACTGATCAGCACTTGCAGCCATTGGTTGCAAGTGCTGATTGATTGCTGGTTCATTAGACCAGCTTTTGTTGAATAGGGAAGAGTACACACATACCAAAAGGCGGCCTATTCCTATTGAACCTATTGGTATGTGTGAAATTTGTACTGTAATACTGGTGACAAGAGTGATAGAAACAACATTGCTATCCAGAACAGTCATATACATTGCTTTTAGGGATACATTAATGTGCATAGAATAAACATATTAGAAATCTTTTCAGTCTATTCATTTTTGGCTTGTTTGAGCACAAAGACATATGATTAAATAGCAGGACTAATATGTTGGGAAGACAACATAGTCTTAGTCAAAGATCCTTGGTGGCATGTTTATAAACTCAATCTAGTACTATTTTTACAAAATATGCACCAGAGCACATGTCTTATGAGAACAGGGCACACAGAGAACAATTGTTTGCTATGTGTCCTTGCATTAAACCTGCAGTGATAATTCAGATTAACCACTTTCTCTCCTGAGGATTTACCCCCCTTCCTGACCAGGCCATTTTTCCCACGAATACAGCTTGGTATTTGATCTCCTGTGTGTTTTTTATTTTCTGCGCTATAAGAAAAAGACAGTATTTTTTTAATTTTTGCTATTAAACATGTCCAGTAAAAAAAAATTTAAAAAATCTGCTACGTCTCTGCAAAAAAAAAAATCCCTGTATGTGTAAACTAAATGGTTTATGTGAAAGTTTTAGCGTTTACAAATGGTGGTATAGATACGGGAATTTGTTCGTTTTTTTTACTAGTAATGGCGGTGATCTGCGACTTATAGCAGGACTTCAGGACTGCGGTGGGCATTCTGACACAGGGGGGGAACAGACTTGGTGACACTGACATCCCCAGTGACACCAATACAGTGATCAGTGCTAAAAAATAAGCACTGACACTGTGCTAATGGCACTGGGCAGGAAGTGGGTTAACATGAGCGGCGATCAAAGGGTTAACTGTGTGCTGGGAGTGTTTTACTTGGGGGCTGTGTCTGTGTGCTTCAATGTAAGCACACTGCTTTGGATGGCTGCGCTGTGCACAGCCATCCAAAGCAGTGTGCCCGAGCCGACAGGGAGAACAGTTAGTAAACAAAACAGTTCTTCTCCCCGTCAGAGATCGTCGGAAATCACCGGGTGATGGCGAGTAATCGCTGGCCGGGACTCGGTGATTGACAGCCGCTGCTGCGAATGGCAGTGCGGGTAGGGCGCTTGAGCACGCCCCTTACCTGGAAAAGCAAGATCATGTATATATATACACGTGATTTTGCTCACCCGTGCCACCCTGTAGAAGTATTTCTGCTATAGGGCCGACATGAAGCGGTTAAAGCAAATTGATGCACCTGGTGTAATTTACAAAAAAAAGTAAACACATTTGTCTCCATATTACCTTTTCAAACAGCACATTATTGTTATGTTATTTACTTTATAACCATACACCGGGATTCACCTAACTATTTATCAAAGTTAAAACTGAGATGTCACAAGGGTTGGTATATGTAAATGAGGATTTTAGGCTAAAATCTTAATTTGTGGTGTGATAAATGTGAACCCAGGCACTGAAGTAGACTGAAACTTGCCTAGAGGAATCAATGACAAATTATTCATATAACAATTCACCATTTGAAAAAAGGTAAAGGCTTAAGTGGGGATAAAAATTTATTACTGCCCATACTATAAACAGTGAATTATAGGGAATCCAGATTTTGGGTGACAGACACAATGGGGAAGATCTACTACAACTGGTGCACACAGAATCTGCTGCATCTGCACTTAGTAACCAAGCAGCTTCAACTGTAATTTCAGCTTGTTCAGTTAAGTTTTACTAATAAAACCTAGAAGCTGATTGGATGCTATGCACAGCTGTGTACAGTAGCTTTAGTAAATCTCCCCCAGTGTTTCTCAACAGGGTAAACACCTCTGACCTACGTACATACTGTAAACCTTATGGACAAAACAAAAAAAAGAAGAAGAAAACTAGTGAGGAAGACAGGAAAAGAGACATATGAAAACTCAGAAGGAGTTACTTGCCTTTGTAAAATATTATGTGTACAAAAATTGTTGATTGAGTGCTTCACTAGTTTCACTAGAGAGTGGCAAAAAAGACACTATTAAGGATTTTTGCTTTATATGCAGCATGCAAGAATTACAAACCAGGTCAGGTTATTTTTTTTTATCTTTGCTACCTGCATACTGTTAAGACAATGCATCTTGTCCCAAATAGAAGACAGGATGTTAGAATAAATCTCCCATAGTGAGAGTAAACCCCCCAGCCTGAGACAGTTGTCACTAGGGAATAGGTGACTTCATTGGATGGGTTCTTGTCACTACCTTGATCTATTGACAATGTCAAAATGCTGGATTCCCCTCACTTTCTGTTTTGGTGAAAAGTTTCACTGAAAAATGTTCAATAGTGAGGGCAAATCTCTTGGATGTTTTCCCAACGACAACACACACCAATACAAACTTCTTTGGCTACATGTACAGATACTGCTGGAAGTGAAGTTAACAACCTTTTGACTCTACAGTAAACTCTTAGTGTGGCAGTTCCACTCTTCTTTCTTCCTTCAACTCCACCCTGAAATGGCTCTAAAGGCCCTCCTGTATTGGAGAAAGGCCTGCTGAACATCATCTACTCTACACTCCTCCATTGGAACTCCCTTGAAATACCATTTGTCTATCTTTCTGAGAAATAAAAAAACTTGCCCAGAGTGGCTAACCCTTTTCAGACATAGTGGCCTTTTATATAATTTAACGGAAACTCACATGACATCTTTCATATGCTTTGCTAGAAGGATTGTGGGGGATTCTAAAGTCAGGTGAGTACAGCCTCTGTGGTATGATGAGAACTAAATTGTGCTCTGTGGTGCATATTGTGCATTAGTCAAACACTGCACATCATCATAAACAAACCTTCCCCACTGTGACAGCAGGTGGTGACATGGTGGAGACAGCAGGTCCTTGGAAGATTTAGAGTGCCCAGATGTGCTAAGCTGTCAGAGACCTACCCACACAGTCTCCAGGTTGTAATTACTGCCAAAAGGTGCATTTACTAAATAGTGACTGGATAGGCATGTATATATTGTGGCAGAGTGACCCCATGCTATTGTTTAACCACATGCCTACTGGGCACTTATACCCCCTTCCTGCCCAGGCCAATTTTCAGCTTTCAGTACTGTTGCACTTTGAATGACAATTGTGTGGTCATGCAACACTGCACCCATATGAAAAGTTTATAATTTTTTTTCACACGAAAAGAGATTTCTTTTGGTGGTATTTATCACCGCTGGGTGTTTTATTTTTTACGCTATAAACAAAAAAAGAGCAAACAATTTGAAAAAAAAGTTTTTCTTTGTTTCTATTATAAAATTTAGCAAACAGGTAATTTTTCTCCTTCACTGATGTGCGTTGATGAGGCTGCACTGATAGGCAGCACTGATAGGCGGCACTAATGAGGTGGCACAGATAGGCATTACTGATGGGCACTGATAGGCAGCGCTGATAGGCAACACTAATGGGCACTGATAGGTAGCACTATTGGGTGGCACTGACTGTCGGCACTGCTGGGCACTGACTGGTGCACTGCTGGGTGGCACTGCTGGGCAGTGGTGTGTGGCACAGCTGGGTACAGGTGGGTGGCACTACTAGGCACTGATGGGCACATGTGGGTGGCACTGCTGGGCACAGGTGGGTGGCACAGGTGGGTGGCACTGCTGATTGGGGCCGATCCGTCCTCTGACAATTGCCGGTTATTGGCAGTACTTTCCTCATGCTGTGACAGCGGGAGGAAAGTGCAGCCGATAACCGGCAACTGCATTTACCGGAGATCTGCTGTGTAATGACACAATGGGACACATCTGATCACATGGTAAAAGGCCTCTGTGATTGGCCTTTTACCACATCATATGATCAGCTGTGTCCATAGGACACAGTGATCGTGGAGATCGCCAGCTGTGCGCCCTCGGGGACGCATGGGAGGGTGCATTCTGGAAGGACGTCATATGACGCCCTTCTAGGACTGGACACCCGTGCTGTAGCCGTCATTTGGCTGTAGCGCAGTTGTCAAGTGGTTAAAATGGTGTTTTATGCCATATTTTGTACGAGGCAAGCACACTAATGGCACAGGTGTGTGCTGGCTTCATATAACAGCCAGAGATAGAGCTCAAGGCCCCACCCTCCCGAGGGGGTCAGTGTGTAAAGAGAGTCGTGGGAGGTGCTGCTATGCACCAGACTGTCCATTTTGGGAGAGACCAAGCCCTGAGCCTGAGAGAGCATCTATTAAAGACAGAGCAGCTAGGGAGCTGCAAGGAAAGACCCAAAGCTGATGAGCAGCATCTGTGCATGAACACTGGGAGGTGTTTAATGGTCAGGAGGACCAAAAAGGCAGTAAGGGTCAGGAGGACCAAGAGGTATTACCAAGAGGTATTAATCAGAACAGTAAAGCTGTAAGAGAGAGCCAGGATGCTGAATGTCTTGTTTTGTTCACATTGATGGTGAGAACCCCCTGCATGGGAAGACATATCTGTATAAACTTTACTTTCTTTAAAAAAAAAGTGGACAGGGAAGCCCTGAAAACTGTTTCTGGCGTGGAGCAGACTCACTGTATTAATGCTACCACTGAGCTACAAAACCCCAACACGTCACAATATACAGTTATATATTTTAGTTATTTTATGTTTTTTCATTATTAGTTTTAGATCCCTTTGTAGGTATCTGTTTTCACTTTGACATGAAACAGTCTTTTTTGTTGATCTCTGCTTCATCGTTTCAAAGTTCTATGACAATACATGAATACTTGCAAGAGGGTAAATACTTTTTAAAGGAATATTGTATGCAGTTTAATAACAAACATGTAAATGATTAGTAAACCCCCTGTTGCATGTTTCAAATTATGAAGATATCATTCTCTGTTTTAGGCTCTGTGGAGGGTGTTGCCTTTTCCTTCTAATTTCTGGCTTGTTTCATCTTCAGATATGCAGATACTTTAGCCAGATCTACATCTGTTATTATATTATTACGAAAAATAATTTTGATGTGCTTTGCCAGAATCTTTAACAGAGCACATTAACACATCTGGATTTTGTAGAAACTGTATAATTGGTTTTAGCCAAAATGCTATACGTCTGCAGCTTTTGAGCAAACCTTTGCCTCCTTTGCTATCTTTTTGCCAGGCTTTTTGCTGCCACTGACAATTTTATTTTGCTTTTTACATCTTGTGTGTTAAGATGTATTGATACGTAGATAATGCATTTAATCTGTATTCATCTTGAACCAATCTTTCAGTGATGATATGTCCATGAATTCATAATGAAATTTCCAAGTTGTAATGATAGTAGCAGTGATATCTTCTGATTAAATTTATGCCATAGATCTATTACTGCACATTGGTAACATGGAAAAAACTACACTAAAATAACAAATGATGGCTACAACTTTATAATACATTCAGATACTGACATTTGATATCAGAAAATACATTGATATAACTATACATGTTTAGCAGGGTAACTTGTTAAATGTAAAGAAATACTTAAACCCATAAGCCTAGATTTTAAGAAATTATTTAAAGTGGTTGAAAACTTCTGCCATGAAAAACGAACAAAGCACATCTTTATATCGCGTGTACTTGCCTCAATACAAAGCACCTATTGTGATTTCTGTCTGACACCTTGTTCCTCTGACATCTGCATGAGTCATTTATAACAGTTTTTGACAACGCCAAGTAATCAAGGGGGACAGAGGAGTGGGTCTCCAGCACACAGCCTGTGATTTAAGAGCATGCTTCAGCTGTGCATGTTTCCCGAAGAGATTGTGTAGAGGGACGTGTGTCCATATCCTCCACTCAGGTCTCAGATTACACCCAGCTCTCCTCTCTGAGCTGTGCAGTGTGTGATGTAAGATCCTCATCCCCTGCCTCTTGAAGCTCAGAAAAGCTGTGTAAAATTTTAGGCATGCTTTGTAATAAGGTGGAAATAAGGTGAGATACTCCTCAAGGGTTAATTAATTCTAATGGGATGCAGGAACTGCAGCTTTCCCATTTGAACACAGAATGTGCGCCAGTTGAATATAATGAACCAGCTACTCCTATTAAGAATCAGTATACAGTCAGTCTGGTGAAAACTATTTCTTCACAGAAACATAGGTAAGAATTTTCTCTAAAGTTTGTTAACATCTCTGCTATGAGTCATTTATAACAGTTTTTGACAACGCCAAGTAATGAAGGGGGACAGAGGAGTGGGTCTCCAGCAACAAAAGTGGAATTTCTCTTTAACCTCCCTGGCGGTATGATTATTTCAGATTTTTGGTGCTGAAAGCGGTACAATTATTTTGCATGGAAATATGTAGTTTTTTTTATTGTAGGCTGTAATATTTAGGAATAACTCACTGAAATCTGTACGAACAAGAGTCTATTAAACATCCCGGGTATGATAAAAGTTGAAACACAAAATCATAAATTATAATTTAATAAATAATCATAAAAAATAATAATATAATAATACATTTAATTCAATAATATAATCAAACCAAAAACACTGAAATTTGAAATATAGCGCCAAGTTCGCACATTGCTGAGCAAAGTCACAAAATCGTTTTCAGTGTCTGATGATGAATTTCCCCACGAATCATTATCACTCAATTCTGCAAGTGGTTCTGATTTACTATCGCTGTTCTCTAGCTGGTCTAAAACCGCTTTTGACCTAAAGGGACACTTTTTGGACGCCATGGACTTTTCTAAATTTCCAGGCAGAAAGAACATTCAAAATGCAGACAGGGGACAGGACAGAGCACTAGGAACAAAATGTATGTGAAATGGGTTGAAACAGCAATGTTTTACTATGTAAAATCGTTTTGAAAAAAATGACATTTTTTTTTAATTTTCAAATTTCCCGCCGGCGCCCGTACGTCCCGACGTCACAGGGACTCTAACACAGGAGCCGGATGCCGGCATCAGCCGGAGGAGATGGCCGGGGACGCTGCCGGGGACACATCGCGGGAGCGAAGGACAAGGTAAGCTCTGCAGGGACTCCCTATGTAGCGCCGCATGGTAAGCCCGAGTGTAGCTCGGGGTTACCGCTTTTGGTCCAGACATTTTACCCCGAGCTACACTCGGGAATACCGTTAGGGATGTTAAATAGTTCACCATTTTGAAACTATTCCTTGGCCAGGATCTCTTTCACTTTTTGACTGGATACTAAAAAATGTGAAAGGCTGAATGTTTACTCTCCATGTAGGAGGGGCACAGAGGGTTAGACTTATCACAGGGTGCTATTGATCATCATTGGAGATTTGACAGTTGCATTTAAAAATTTTGGTATTTTTGAATAGTTTGTGCTTTTGTAACCATTTACTGTATATAACTACATCCAGAATTGATTTGCCCCCTATATGGGATAGGTTCATTGCATATTAAATGTCCTTGTGCCAACTTCATATCCTGGCCATCAGGGGTGCCTAAGAGCCCAGTTCCCATCAGAATTGCAATGGTGATTTTGGGTAATGTACCCCCTTTTTTGAGGGATTCTATAATTTTGGAGGACCTTATACCCTTTGCCATGGAGAAACAATACCATATGCTTGGTGTGCTGAGATTGTATTATTGAAGGAGGGCCTGTATCATTTTGTAAGCGTTTCAATTAAAAAAAAGCAAACTGTTCAACAAACAATTTTGCACCCAGGGGCGGACTGACCATTCGGAAACTTGGGCACTGCCCAAGGGTCCTGGGTCAGTAAGGGGCCCCATGAGATGCCCCTGGTACCTTTCATATGCTTTTTTGGGTGTGGTTTGAGTTTGGGCAAGCACACAGGGGCCCCATGATCCCCTATTGCCCGGGGGCCCCATGAGTTGTCAGTCCACCGATGTTTGCACCCATACAGAATTTAAAATTTTGCACTGTAAAATGCAATTATTTTGGCAGAGCATGTGCAAAATTCATGTTGTAGCAAACAGTACAGTAAGTGCTATGTTGAAGTGTGTTATTTGTTGCAACAATTATGCAACTGAATTAGACTAGTGAATGTTTTTGGAAACAGTGTGAATGTTTTTAAATACATCATCTATTTTTATGTAACAAAATACAACTAAATAAACAACTTTGTAAAAATGCAGCAGATCAAAATGGTTGTGGCTTGAGTTTGCTTCACTCTGCCTGGGAGAAAAGACCAATGAATTAGCTGAAAAATGGCTACATTTCACTCTCAGAACTGATTTTCAGCATCTGAAACCACTTACAACCAGAAAGATGGGCCTGATCACAAACATTTAATTACAACAACTTAATGACCATGGCTTGCACAACAGAGGCACAGCTAAGATGGTGCCTGACTTGGATGATGAAAACATAATTTACGTGTCTTCAGATGACTCCAAACCCTTGTCACCAAAAAATCTAAAACATCTCGTTACTCTGGGAAATGACGCAGGCTCACCTGAGGTGCGGGCTCTAAGCACTAACCAGTATTCACCAGAGCTCCTGATGGTAGAGATGGATTTTGCTGCGTGTTAGTACCAGGTCGCAGTTCTCAGGATCACCCCACCAGGGAATGAGCAAGCCAGAATCCAGTAACTGATATGGCAGGTAGGGATCTAGCGGAAGTGTAGTCAGTAAACAAGCCAAGGGTCGGTAACAAGTGGTAGCAAGTTGGGATGAGGCAGAATCATAGTTAAGGAACAAGCCAAAGGTCGGTAACGAAGATATGGACGGCAGCAGGAGAGACAAGCGAGATACTGGCTAGAGAAGGCACAATAATCTGGCAACCAGGAAGTGCAGAGACATGGCTTAAATCAGGAAGTTCATGGGAGAAGCAAGGAGTTCAAGGTTCATCAGAAAACAAGGTACAAGGCAGGATTGTCCAGTAGATCAGGCAGAGTGTTGTCCAGCATCCCAGGTAGCTCAGTGAGAAGAGTTACTGCCTGACACAGTAGAGGTCCCAGGTTCAAGTCCAGGCTCTGACAGTACTCCCCTCCTCCCAAGACATCCTCTGGACATCTTAGGGCCAGGTTTGTGAGGAAACCTCTGGTGGAATTCTCTTGTCAATCTAGAGGCGTGAACATTCTCCTCAGGCTCCCAAAAATTTTCTTCTGGCCCATATCCTTCCCATTGAACCAGATATTGTAATTTGTTCCTAAAGATCCTGGAATCAAGAATTTTCTCCACCACAAATTCTTCTTCACCCTATACCTCAACGGGTGGACGATTCTCATAAAACGGTTTGAGTAGTGATATGTGAAAAACATGGTGAATCCTCATACTGTCTGGAAGTTTTAAACGAAAGGTGACCAGGTTGATTTGGGCAGAAATCTGAAAAGGACCCACAAACTTTTGACCCAACTTAGCAGATGGAACATGGACCTTAAAATTTTTTGTTGATAACCAAACTTGTCACCCACATGAAACGTAGGAAGTGATCTTCGGTGTCTGTCAGCAGCCTTTTTGTAATATTCCTGAGCTTCCCTCAAATTCTCAATCAATTTCTCCTGAATCTCCTGCAATGTAGTTAGTCTGTTGGTAACAGCAGGAATTGGAGTTGTGATAGGGAGATCAGGAATAAAAACTGGATGATAACCGATGTTTAAGTAAAAGGGACTTTGAGAAGTGGAACTATGTTTAGAATTGTATGCAAACTCTGCAGTGGGAAGACAGTCCACCCAGTCATCCTGAAGATAAGTGACAAAGCATTGAAGATACTGCTCTATTGTTTGATTAGTTCTCTCAGTCTGATCATTAGACTGGGGATGAAAAGCAGAGGACAGATTGATTTTTCCAGAATTTTGAAGTAAACTGCACTCCTCTGTCAGACACCACATCATCAGGGATTCCATGCAGTTTAAAGACTTCTCGAACCATCCGTTCTGCAGTTTTTTCAGCAGTGGGAACCCCCTTAACTGGAACAAAATGGGCCATTTTTGTGAGACAGTCGACAACTACCAAGATAGTGGTCATTCCTTTTGAGGGACGTAAATCAACCACAAAATCCATAGAAATCGACCCCCATGGTCTTGATGGAACAGGGAGTGGCTGAAGCAACCCCAAAGGAGAGGCTCGGGGAGTTTTAATGCGTGCACAGGTCAGGCATGAGGCCACATATCGTTTGACATCTTTCTTGTAATCCGGCCACCAAAAGAAACGCGATAAAAGTTCTTCAGTCTTAGAAACTCCAAAATGCCCAGCAAGTTTGGAATCATGAACCAACTTGAGAGTTTCCACCTGAACATATTCAGGTACGTAAAGATGATTGGTTAATGAACTGTATCACTTGAATTCAGAATGGGTTATATTTCAAAAGTTCTTAGGGGGGAATGAGAAGAATATTGAAGAGCAACACAAAGAAGTAATGAGTGTGTGTAATCATTTACCTACTGGTTTTTTTTTTATTCTTTTTCCTGTAACTACATTGTTGATAAATTCTTACTCTACCCTGATGTGGCACATAGTCTAATGCTTCTGACTTACTTGCCAACAGACCAGATGACATGGCTAATAAAGAGACTGCTGTTGCTGCTTTGAGAACATATGAAAGACTGGGAACTTAAACTTTTCACTTGAATGACTTCATGCCAATGCTGCTCTCAGGCACCGTGTGTGCCTGTTTGTTTACAATAATGCTCCAGCAGCCTTGATGTTAATCTAATGTTATACCATATCTTGGAATCACATAGATTGCATATGTAATAGTTTAGTTTACTTTTAAGTTATTAATTGGCTTGCATACAACAGCAGCAACCTAATATGGTTGCATTGTTTGGTAGTTTTCAAAGACAACTACTTTTTGATGCAGCTTTGACAGACCATAATTGAGCACTGGATGTGGCAGAGAAAATATAGATAAAATCTATTGCAAAACATATACTTTTAAAAAATATTGTAAATGCTATCAACATCATACCAATTGCCAAAAAGTGGCAAAACAAGTCACATGGTCACTTGTAATGTTAATTTTAGCACCATTCTGTATTGTGTACAAAGTTTAACAATGTGTCACCTCCAAAGCAGAAACCAACATTCCAGGAAGGAGGCAAATGTTTTTCCTGTTGTGAATTTCTTTGGAAGTACAGGTATGCACAGCTACCTGTCCCTAGTTAGTCATTGAGCCCTATATGGAAGACACAAATTGCAATGTGGGAGAACAGATCAGAACACACTCCAAATGTATGCTATAACTGTTTCAATGTATTACAGATTTGACACGAGTATTTATAACAAAAAACGTGCAAGTCTTTGGTCAAATGATAGTGACGATTTATCAGAGACTGGTGACAAAATTCAGGTGCTGAAGACAGTCAGTGATTATTTTAGACGTCATCTAGGTTTTCTCACTCTACTTTCCCTAACTGTCTGGATGTATTTTTTATTTATACGTTCATGATTTAACATCTCAAGAATTAGCACTGGTCCCTTGTGGTCACGAATTGCAACACTCAGACGTCTCATGAGTATATATACATTAGACATAAAGAGAAGTAAATTAGGTTAGTTTCATAAAATATTTCATAGTATAAATCAATATATAAAATCACTAGTAATTATTTTAAAGCCATACAAAGACATATCAAAGACATATCAAGGGAAATAAAGGTATATCCTGACACTATAAGGTATGCTTTCCACAGGACACAGTGGATTACAGTTCCCAGTACCCGCATTGAGTGGCCAGGGGATCATACGATCTCTATGCGGTCACATGATCACAATGTCAACAAATCTGTTATGGATGAATTTCATTCATTACAGCTGTGATTCCTACAGTGATGCTGTGATTGGCCCACATCTATCACATGGTACCTGGGCCCATCACAGCACCCTGTACCATGTGATTAGCCTTCACCAGTCAGTATCCTTGATCACCACCACACCATGTAAAAATAATATTTAATTTCTTAAGTTTCCAATAAATTGTGACAAAAAATTACAAAAACTCTCCATGCCATTACTAAATACCTTGGACTGTCTAATTTGCAGAAAGGGTCATTTGGGGGGTATATGTACTCTCCTGGCAGTATAGGGCTTCAAGAAATAAGCTGTCAGTACATCAGGACTGATCAAGTACCAACATTTGTAGACTCTATAGCTTTCACACAGACTAAATAATATACACTGAGTTAGGTTTTTTTACCAAATAAATGTAGCAGACTACATTGTGCCTACATTTATGAAGAAAGATTATTTATTTTCAATATTTTATAACAGAAACTAAGAATTTTTTTTTTTTTATGTTTTTTTAATTTACATAGCAAAAAAAAACAGTGTTGCTTAATTGCCACCAAAAGAAAGCTATATTTGTCTAAAAAAACTAAAATATTTAATTTTGGTGCAGTGTTTCATGACCAAGCAAATGCTAGTTAAAATAGTACAGTGCAGAGTAGCAGAAAATGCCCCGGTCATGAATGGGGTAAAACCTTCCAGAGGTCAAGTGGTTAAAAGACAGCAGCCATATATATTGCATACACTCACACACATTATGCAAGCTTTTGTGGCTTTTAGGCCACAATGGAAGACAGAGAGACTTATACTGTGTTATACTGTATGTAACTAAATTAGTGTCCAGTGTCACAAGGAAGAAAAAACAAACTGGTTCGTTGGGCATTATATACTCCTTTTAAGCATCAATGCTATGCAAGGAGAGAGTAGTAGGAGAGAGAATACACAGATTTTGTAATATTTATATAGTTATTTAAGGTACTTATATAATGCTGTCAATTTGTGCAGTGCTTTACACATATATATTGTACATTCACATCAGTCCCTAACCCTCAAGGGGCGTACAATCTAAGGTCCCTAACTTACATTTATACATACACATACTAGGACCAATTTGGATAGGATCCAATTAACCTACCAACATGTCTTTGGAGTGTGGGAGGAAACCGGAGTACCCGGAGGAAACCTATGCATGCACAGGGAGAACATGCAAACTCCAGGCAGGTGATGTAGTTGCGATTTGAATCAGTGACCCTAGTACTGCCAGGCAGAAGTGCTAACTATTAAGCCACCATGCTGCCCTATATACAGTATATAACCACTCACTGTCCAGGGTAATTTTTTCATTTTTCACACACACATTAAAATCATAATTTATTCACTAGAAAATTACCTAGAACCCCCCAACATTATATTTGTTTCTGAAAGCAGAAGCCTGGAGAATAAAATGGTGGTTGTGACAATTTTTTTAATGCCACAAGATGTTTACAGCCATTCATCAATGCAAATTTTCAGAAAAAAATATACTGAAAAGATTTCTAGTGCACGCAAACACAATTTATTGCAATTTGTGGTAAAATATAAAAGATGATGTTGTTTTAAGTAAATAAAAATAAAACACCTCAAAACTCAAAATTTCACCATAAGATGGCAACAAACTCCGGTACCTAAATGTTTTAATATTTGTTGCTTTAAAAGCCTTTACAGGTTATCAGTGCAGAGTTAATCAGTATGATTGATTGCTGTTTACATGCTCCTACAGGACCTTCTTGCCCAATTGCATGTGGGGGGTTGCTCTGGGGGTTGTTTTTAATTTTATTTAGCAAATATTTTTTATTTTATTAAAATGTTGTTTTATACTTTTAATTTTTTTTAATTTAACTTTATTGCTATCACAAGGGGACTAACAAGCCCCCCTATGTGATGTCTTTGGGCAGGTGACAGGGTACTCTTTATGGAGACATCGATCATATAGGACCCCAATGTATTCCTTGCCCTCCAGTGATGCTAATCAAGCACAGACTGTGTGCTTCAGTAAACATGATCAGGTGGTTGTAGAGCCAACCAGATTACTTTTACTAAACAGCTGATACTGGCTGTAAAAAATGAGCTGGTTATATCGTCTTGTTGACAGGACATATATACAGTCATGGCCGAAATTGTTGGCACCCTTGATATTTCTCCAGGAAATCATGTATTTCTCACGAAACGTATTGCATTAACACATGTTTTGCTATACACATGTTTATTCCCTTTGTGTGTATTGGGACAAAACAAAAAAAGGGAGGAAAGAAAGCAAATTCGACATAATGTCACACAAACCTCCAAAAATGGGCTGGACAAAAGTATTGGCACCCTTTCACAACTGCGGATAAATAAGAATGTTACAAGCATGTGATGCTCCTGTAAACTCACCTGGGGCAAGTAACAGGTGTGGGCAATATAGAAATCACACCTGAAAGCAGATAAAAAGGAGAGACGTTCACTTAACCTTTGCATTGTGTGTCTGTCTGTGCCACACTAAGCATGGACAACAGAAAGAGGAGACGAGAACTGTCTGAGGACCTGAGAACCAAAATTGTGGCAAAATATCAACAATCTCAAGGTTACAAGTCCATCTCCAGAGAACTAGATTTGCCTTTGTCCACAGTGCGCAACATTATCAAGAAGTTTGCAACCCATGGCACTGTAGCTAATCTCCCTGGTCGTGGACGGATGAGGAAAATTGATGAAAGATTGCAACGCAGAATAGTCCGGATGGTGGATAAGCAGCCCCAAACATGTTCCAAAGACATTCAAGCTGTCCTGCAGGCTCAGGGAGCATCAGTGTCAGCGCGAACTATCCGTCGACATTTAAATGAAATGAAACGCTATGGCAGGAGACCCAGGAGGACCCCACTGCTGACACAGAGACATAAAAAAGCAAGACTACAGTTTGCCAAAATGTACTTGAGTAAGCCAAAAGCCTTCTGGGAAAACGTCTTGTGGACAGATGAGACCAAGATAGAGCTTTTCGGTAAAGCACATCATTCTACTGTTTACCGAAAACGGAATGAGGCCTACAAAGAACAAAACACAGTACCTACGGTAAAATATGGTGGAGGTTCAATGATGTTTTGGGGTTGTTTTGCTGCCTCTGGCACTGGGTGCCTTGACTGTGTGCAAGGCATCATGAAATCTGAGGATTACCAAAGGATTTTGGGTCGCACTGTAGGGCCCAGTGTCAGAAAGCTGGGTTTGCGTCCAAGATCCTGGGTCTTCCAGCAGGACAATGACCCCAAACATACGTCAAAAAGCACTCAGAAATGGATGGCAAAGAAGCGCTGGAGAGTTCTGAAGTGGCCAGCAATGAGCCCAGATCTAAATCCCATTGAACACCTGTGGAGAGATCTTAAAATTGCTGTTGGGAAAAGGTGTCCTTCCAATAAGAGAGACCTGGAGCTGTTTGCAAAGGAAGAGTGGTCCAAAATTCCGGGTGAGAGGTGTCAGAAGCTTATTGATGGTTATAGGAAGCGACTGATTTCAGTTATGTTTTCCAAAGGGTGTGCAACCAAATATTAAGTTAAGGGTGCCAATACTTTTGTCCAGCCCATTTTTGGGGTTTTGTGTGACATTATGTCATATTTGCTTTTCTGCCTCTGTTTTATATTTGTTCCAATACATACAAAGGGAATAAACATGTGTATAGCAAAACATGTGTTAATGCAATACCTTTTTTGTGTGAAATACTTGATTTTCAGGAAAAATATCAAGGGTGCCAACAATTTCGGCCATGACTGTATTAGGGGTATATTGATTGCGTTAGGAGCAAAAAAGAAAAGAGAAAGGAGTAAGAAAATGACAGGGCTCTTAAAAGATATAAATGACCTGGAACAGATCCATAAAAACAGAATAACATGTGAGATAAGACAGAAGATAATAGGAAAGAAGAAAGAATTGGAGATATTAATGGAAGAAGAGATGAGGAGAGTACTTAATAAAGTTGCAGTGGAGAGGTACAGATGGGGAGATCGTCCAGGAAAATATATAATGAAGGCCCTGAGAAAAAAGAAAACTAGAAATTACATAGAAAAAATAAGAAACCCCAAGGGAGAAATGGCTCACTCTACTAAAGAGATTGGGAAGGTGTTTGAGGAGTATTACAATAAGTTGTATAATATTAAGTCTCAAAACTTAGTAAATAATAGTGAAAATGAGAACAGAGAAAAAAGAAAGGCATATCTAAAAAATGCAGAACTACCAAGGATAGATAAAGATCTATTGAAATCCCTGGAATTAGAAATCACACAGGAGGAAATAAAAATAGCACTAAAAGACACTAAGGTGGGGAAAAGTCCTGGCCCGGACGGATACACCGTGAGGTACTATAAAAAATATAGTGAACTATTGATACCAAAGTTGAAGGAATATATGAATGCCCTGGGGGGAGAAATGGAGATTAGACAGGAATCCCTACAAGCTCATGTAACACTTATACACAAGGAAGGGAAGGATCCTACTCAATGTTCAAGTTATAGGCCAATTGCACTCCTAAATGTAGATACAAAGTTATATGCGAAGGTCTTAGCAAATAGGATCAAAGACTTAATGCCAGAATGGATCCAGGGAGATCAGGTTGGCTTTGTGTCAGGGAGGGAGGGTAGAGATAACGGAATTAGAACTCTGTTGTTGATCCAGAAAGCTAAGAAAGGGAAAACCCCGGCAGTGATTCTCTCGATCGACGCTGAAAAAGCTTTTGATAGAGTAAACTGGAGCTTTATGATGGACACTCTAGAGATCATGGGGGTAGGTAGTAGAATGAGGGAATGGATAGGAAAATTGTATAAAATGCCATCCGCGGTTATTTTGGTCAATGGTGAAAAATCGGCACCTATAAGGATGTCAAATGGCACTAGACAGGGATGTCCACTGTCCCCTTTGTTGTATGTGTTAACATTGGAACCCTTACTAGAAACAATTAGGAGGAATGCAGATATAAAGGGAATACAAATAGGGGAAACGGAACATAAGGTGGCAGCTTTTGCAGACGATCTGTTGTTCTATGTGGGTAATCCTAGGATAACACTCCCGAATTTAATGAAAAGCTTAAAGGAATATGGAGAAATATCAAACCTAAAAATCAACCTGACAAAAACTGAGATCTTGAATATAAATCTCCCGAATGGTGAGAAAGAAAAGATAAAAAAAGAATTCCCTTTTACATGGAGAGGTAGAGAGATAAAATATTTAGGAGTCAAACTTTCTGCTTCATATTCAAAATTGTATAAATTAAATTATATTTCCCTTTTAAACGAGATTAAGGAGGAACTGAAGAAATTGGGAGGAGGAATCCCCTCCTGGTTAGGACGAATAAATCTGATAAAAATGATAATTGTACCCAAAGTTTTGTATAAATATCAAATGATCCCAATAAAACTCCCAGAAGCATTTTTTAAAGAAATTAAAAGGATGATAACAAAATTTATATGGAAAAATAAAAAACCTAGAATATCGTATGATTTGATAAGTAGACGAAAAGAGAGAGGGGGACTGGGAGTGCCAGACTTTGGGAGATACTATAATGCTGTAGTTTTAGCAAGAATTTATGATTGGACACACAATAAAAGGGGGAAAAGATGGGTAAAGATAGAGAATGACTTGAGCGGAGTTGACCTGAGTAGAAACATATGGGCACCAACACAATATAGAGGTTTAAAAGAAACCACGAGCGTGTTTACATTGAACGTTTTAAGGGTTTGGGATAATTTACACAAGTATATGCACTGGGATTTTAATTCACAATTAATGTCACTAAGGAATATAGAATACTTCCCACCAGGTATTGAAGGGAGTATGGGAAAATGGATTAAAAAGGAAGACATTCAACTAAGGGATATTATGGACGGAAAGAAGTTGAAAACATTGAAAGACTTAAAAAAGAGTGGAAGGGAACTTTTTATTAAGATTGATGAGTGGAAATATCACCAATTAAATCACTTTGTTGAGAGTCTTCCGAAACCCATAAGAGGGAGAAAGGAGTGGAACATGTTTGAGAGGTTACTGGAATCACGGGGAGACGGAAAACGGGGCACGGCAAAAATTTATAAAATTCTTACCGAGTTAGCTACGGAATTAAAACCAAGCTATATAGAAAAATGGGAAAGGGATTTAGGAGTGGAGATAGATGAGGATAAACAGAGGAAGATATATAGACTCACGCACGAGAACACTAGTATGAGAGAGGTGGAGGTAAACTATAAAAGTTTAGTAAGATGGCACATTACACCAATTCTAGAGCACAAAATAGATATAGAGAAAACACAAGAGTGTTGGCGTGGTTGTGGAAAGATTGGTACATGGTTTCACATCTGGTGGGAGTGCCCAAGGATACAAAATTTTTGGAAGATAACAGTCAACTTAATTGAGAAAATCTCAGGAATAAAGATAGGATTAGACCCACAAGTGTGTTTACTACATAAAACAGATTTACCAGTGAATAAATATAAAAACTCGGGTATATGGTACTTTGTGAACGCAGCGAAGGGGTTGATACCCAAATTCTGGCATAGCTTGGAAGTTCCGAAAGAGAAGGATTGGGTAGAAAGAGTAAATCAGATTAGTAGGATGGAGAAACTATACTATACCCAGGAAGATAAGATGGAGATATATAACAGGAGATGGGAAAAATGGGAAGATTTTGTACACCATAGGAATATATATGAAGAAATGCCAGGAGAAGATTCTTAATTTTATATAGATGGAAGTAAGAGAAAAATGCAGAGTGGGAGGGAGGAGGGATGGGGTAGGGCATAAGGGTAGAGGGAAGGGAAAGGAAGAAAAAGGAGGTAACAGAAAGAAAATAAGAGTAAAAATATTATATGAGAATGTAGATGAAATGCATTATGCTCTTCTTTTATGTTCCCCTGTTTTTTTTTCTTTTTTTTTTTTTTTCCTTTCTCTTTTTATATGTAATTATAAATGTGAAAATTTAATAAATATTTGAATAAAAAAAAAAAAAAAAATAAAAAAAACTACATATTTCCATGCAAAAAAATGGTACCGCTTTCAGCACCAAAAATCTGAAATAATCATACCGCCAGGGAGATTAATGGCCAAGAGGCCTGATTTTGTTCATACAGAAAGGTCTCCACCACCTTGATGCCCTGCTCATGGGGGATGTTCTGCTAAGGGTTCCCTGAGTAAGTGGAATATTAAGGGGTAAAGTGGCCATCCTTGTTGTGTACTGATAGTTATCTGGAAGGGTAGTGACAACATATTTGAGCTGTATATCTTTTCTGAGGGAGATGTATGTAGGGCGACTATCGATTTAAGATTCTCCCTTGAAATCCAAATTTGAGGACTACAATCTGGAGGTTAGTCTAATGTACACTGTCGAATGTGGCCTCTTACTCGTAAGTCATGGCCGACTATTGTCCAGGTCCTCCAAATGGCGGTGGAGGTCTCGTAGCTGCATAGTGTGTGTGTCCACAGTTTACTGCACCTCGTGGATGGTGGTGTCATGGCGGGTGTTACATAGTTTGTCTGGCTGAAAAAAGACAAAAGTCCATCCAGTTCAACCATTAAGAAAAAAAAGTTATAATCCTATACCCACAGTTGATCCAGAGGAAGGCAATCGGATATTGTTATAAATGTTATTATCCAGTTATATTCTGTGTAACTAAGAAAGAATCCAGGCCTTTTTTAAAGCAATCCACTGAGCTGGCCAGAACCAACTCTTGAGGGAGTCTATTTCACATTTTCACAGCTCTCACTGTGAAGAAACCTTTCCGTGTTTGGAGATTACATTTCTTTTCCTTTAGACGTAAAGAGTGTCCCCCTTGTCCTCTGTGATGACCTCAGGGTGAATAGCTCTACACCGAGTTCACCATATGAACCACTGATGTATTTATACATGGAGATCATATCCCCCCTGGGTGGAGACTTCCTCTACCTCTTCTAGCCTTGTTGCTACCGCCTGAATATCCAGGAGATCAGAGATCACTGCTGAGAGTGTTATTTTTATATCTGCAGCTACTGCTTGGATATCATCCAGGCTGGGGGACTTAGCTGCAGGCGGAGTGGGTTTAGATGACTGTGTATGAGAGAGTCTAGTTGTGCTACTGCTCATGGCTCTGGTGGAACTGCCTGAGCCCTGTGCTGAGGATACCACCTCCCAGGACTGAGATTGGAAGATATTTTGGCCCAGGGTGAGTGTAGAAGGGTTTCGCTCAGATTTACCCATCATTGGTGAGCTCATCTCCCTCTAAAGCTGAAGAACGGACTACAGAGTGTCGGGGCAGGAGGTTCAAGCTGTCATCTTCGTCCATGTCCAGGCAATGCCCCCACCTCTTGCTAAATATCTTGAACTATCTACTTTCCAAAAAGGTGTCATCTGGGGGATATTTGTACTGTCCTGGCATTTTAGGGCCTCAAGAAATGAGAAGCAATCATTACATCAAAATTGATCAATTTTCATATACTGTGTGTGTGTGTATATATATATATATATATATATATATATATATATATATATACATACATATATACACACACATACATACATACATACATACATATACATACACACACACACATACACAGTATATCTCATAGTTTGCAAACTCTACAACTTTCACACAGACTAAATAATATACACGGTTTCGGGTTACTTTACCAAAAGAAGTAAGGATATGTGTTGGCCTAACTTTATGAAGACAAATTATTAGCAAAGTTTTATAACAAAAATTAAGAAAATAAGTGTTTTTCATCAACATTTTTGGCATTTTTGTTTATAAAGCAAAAAATGAAAAACCCAGTAGTGATTACCTCTAAAATAACATTTTATTTGTTTAAAACAAAATGATTAAAAATTTCAATGTTCAATGAAAAAAAAAAACAAAAAACACAAGAGAATTTTAATGTGGAATTTAGTCAAATTCAGGAATTCTGTTTTGGTGAAATATTTTTTAGGAGAACACATAATGAGGTAAAATGGGGTAAGTAGTGGCAAGGAATAACATATTTATTTTTCACAATGTAGAGCTTTCAGTCACATTGTTATTTTTAATGAGGGAAAAGAGTAGTTCTCAAAAGTGGGTAACAAGGAGCTGTACAAACTTTTTTCTGTTCAAATTTTCTGCTTGGAAAAGTAACAAATTAAACGTATAATTCTCCTTAAGTACTACAGAACTATACGTCATTTAGACTATGTATTCCTGATTACCACAACAACATTCATAATTCCTCTTTAATTTATAAATACAGAAATAAGGTCCACCCATATGCTAAAAAAATGAAAAACCACTTCTTAGGTTGCATTTTTTTACACACATTCTAAACTGAATTCAATAGAAAATACATGGGTTACTTTATACAGGTAAACATCACATCAGCACTCAAATCAGGATGCTCCTTGTATTCCACAGTGTATGCCACTCGTTCAGGTGCAGCGCTCCACAGATCAGGGGGAATCTTCAAATCACTACAAAGAACTGAAAGTTTCTTTTCTAACACCAGTGTTACATTTTCCAAAAGAATATCTAACTGATTGAAGGGTTTACTTCTGTTGGTAAACAATACAACATGGCATTATAATAGATGGCTGTTGACTAATGGACAATGAAAATTACTGAATGGTATGGGACTGCCAATAATATATTCACAATAACAGGGGTTGTGGGAATTACTACAGTTTTAGTTAGAGCAACTTTAACATGCTTTATATTTATTTTTACATCAACTGTTGTCTCTCTTAAAAAACTCAAGTGAGATCTATGAGATTCATTCATGACACAAAGTGAAAAGACATGTAGGTTCTCTGAAGGGTCCATTTAAGCTCCAGTCTTTAGTTACATACAGTGGGGCAAAAAAGTATTTAGTCAGCCACCAATTGTGCAAGTTCTCCCACGTAAAAAGATGAGAGAGGCCTGTAATTGGCATCATAGGTAGACCTCAACTATGAGATACAAAATGAGAAAAAAAAATCCAGACAATCACATTGGCTGATTTGGAAAGAATTTATTTGCACATTATGGTGGAAAATAAGTATTTGGTCACCTACAAACAAGCAAGGTTTCTGGCTCTCACAGACCTGTATCTTCTTCTTTAAGAGGCTCCTCTGTCCTGCACTCATTACCTGTATCAATGGCACCTGTTTGAACTTGTTATCAGTATAAAAGACACCTGTCCACAGCCTCAAACAGTCACACGCCACATGCAAAGGAAGAGTGGTCCAAAATTCCGGGTGAGAGGTGTCAGAAGCTTATTGATGGTTATAGGAAGCGACTGATTTCAGTTATGTTTTCCAAAGGGTGTGCAACCAAATATTAAGTTAAGGGTGCCAATACTTTTGTCCAGCCCATTTTTGGGGTTTTGTGTGACATTATGTCATATTTGCTTTTCTGCCTCTGTTTTATATTTGTTCCAATACATACAAAGGGAATAAACATGTGTATAGCAAAACATGTGTTAATGCAATACCTTTTTTGTGTGAAATACTTGATTTTCAGGAAAAATATCAAGGGTGCCAACAATTTCGGCCATGACTGTATATATATATATATATATATATATATATATATATATTGGTAAGAAAATAATTACAAATATATTTTTTGAGATTGAAGACCATAAAATAATACCACATATTTGGAGAAGACTTTTAAGCCTTTTTAAAGTCTGCTATTTCAAGAAGGAGAGAGCAGGTAGATTTCATGAAAAGTCATTTATTTATTTTCTATGACTGAAGAAAAATTTTACAAATTTGCAGCAAACCTTTTAACCCATTACTTGACAGGCTACAATTTTTGAAGGAGAGTGCAAGCACAATGCATCAGTAAAAATTAATTTTAGTACTATAGATAGAAAGCTGTTACAGATTTGCACTGCAGATATTAAGCCTGTATGGATAGGCTTCAATTTCAGAGTGGTTGAGTGGACATATTACATCTGAAAAGAAAAAAAAAAAGTATTGCTAGGAGCAACATTTTACAGTTTATCTCAACAGATATAAAGCCTGTATGGACAGACAACAATTTATGAGCAATTGCTGAGGCCTATTGCATTGGGAAAATGTGTCTTTATTTAATGACTGAAGATGACATCACACTTTGGAAGCCATTATTGAATAAGCCACATATTCTAAGGGAGAGAGCCAGCACATTGCATGTAGAATGAAAAAATAGTGTCTTGTTTCACAGACTGAAGCTGGAAATGGGTTACAGATTTGCACCACAGAATTTAAGCCTGTATGATCAGGCTGCAATTTTTGAGTGACCAAGCAGGCATATTGTATCTGGAACTGTGAAAGTAGGTTCTTTTTATATAAAAATAAAAACATTGAACAGAATGATGCCACACTTTTCATGCCTTCATTAAAATAGGTCACAATTTCTGAAGCAGAGAGTAAGCAGGCTGCAAGCGAAAAATTAGCTTCTTTTTTCACAGAATAAATAAAATAAAAATTTACAGATTTGCTGCTAAACTTGTAATCTGTCTTTTCTGAGGAAAGAGTAAGTAGATTGCAGATAGAAATAAGAAATGTATTTCTTTTTTTCCCAGAAGGTACCAAGGAGGTAAATGTTAACAGATTGGCACCACAGCTTTTAAGCTTGTTTGTACAGGCTAATAAATATTGGCCATTCAACAAGCAGCTTCTATCTTCCAAAAAGATGCCTGATGAAGGGGGGTTCTGCAAGACTCTGAAACGTTGCCTTGCTGTAACTATGTGATCATTCATTAAAACTTTTGGACCCATATTGGTGATCCTCGGTGTGCTGGTGACATTCTCCCTTGCTCAGGGGTGGACTGACCATTTGGAAACTCGGGCACTTCCCGAGGGCCTGGGGTCAGTAGGGGGCCCCATGAGATGCCCCTGGTACCTTTTTCATAGGCTTTTTTGAGTTTGGACAAGGACACAGGGGCCCCATGATCCCCTATTGCCCGAAGGCCCTATGAGTTGTCAGTCCGCCCCTGCCCTTGCTGATTCTGTTCGGTTCCAGCCAACGGTTACTGCAGCACCCATTTATACACACAGCCATTTTTAACGCAGGAACGTGTGCATTTGGATTGTAAACTTGCATTGTGGTCCAACACCAAACACCTGCCAAAGAGAAAATAGCATAGTGAGTTCAGAGCCCACTTAATTGGTGTACTACTGTGTAATTCTTCTTAGTAGCTGTTGATTTTCTACTAAGAAAGACTGTGGGTGTTCCTCTCCATTAACCCCTTGGGGCAAGAGCCCTTCCTGGATGCATCTGTTTGCTCTGGGATTTTCAAAATAATTTGTCCAAACAGCACTGCATACTAGTATAAGGCTGTTTTAAGCTCCGGGAAGCTTCCTCAGCCTTATCATTCCACTTAACCATAGCTGATTTCTTACACTTTGTCAAGCCAGTGAGAGATGCAGCAATAATTGTGAAGTTGGGGACAAGCCTACTGTACTACACCACAATCCCCAGAAAGGTTCGGACCTGTTACTTAATGACAGGATGGGACCAAGCCTTAAAAGCTTCTACTTTAATCATCTGACGGTTTCACCAAACCCCTACCTACAATGTATCCCAGGTACTTGGCTTCTTCCATGCAATTACACATTTTCCGGAGTAGTGGTTCAAGACTGCCAGCATTCAGGGAAGATGGGACTCTCAGTCAGTACTAAAGATAACAATGTTTTCTAAATATACTGAGGTGTATTTCTGGGTATAAGATTTTATCCATCGCTCTCTGAAAAGTAGTGGGGGAAGAATGCAAGCAGAGTAACATTCTTTTATATTGAAACTGACCTTCTGGGGTGGAAAATGCAGTCTTTTCTCTTGCTTCCTTAGTTTTATTTATTTTTTTTTCAAATAACTTGCTTATTCAAAGTTTTTTGCAATTTTACAAAAAAAAAAACCAAAACCTAAAACAATCTAAAACAAAACACTGTATACATTTCTCTAGTAGTGGTACATAGGATGTTTAGCACTATTCAAGAACAATAACCAAAATAAAGTTCAATTTACAAAGTAAGGAGGACATTGTGACAGCCTTAATATAATTATGACTTTATTTAAAGTCATCCATGCTTAGAAACGCAATATTCAATCTTCAGTATGCTGTAAGTACAACATTAAAGAGTAGTAACTCTGATATGCCCATGTCTCATACAATCATAACACTCTGATGTTTATCCATTACATGTCTTTGGCACTCCACCTCCCACATGACAAAATCTAGTTGATCAACAAAATCAAAAATAGAATTAACATTGAAAAATCTGCAAAGTTACTAATGACAAAGGAGCCAATCCTGGAACCTGTAACCATGGATCCCACAGCTTGTCAAATTTATGAGGGGTACCTCTTTGTAACAGAATTTGTCATTCTTTCAGCAGGTTAGAATTAACTTGCGCTCTTCAATCCTTGAAAGAATGGGGGATCGTAGACAATAATTTTAATAAAATACATTTGTGGGCTAAAAACAGTAACCTAGAGATAGTACGGGCTTGAGAATAAATTCCTTGTCTAAATGATCCCTAAGAAACCTAGTACACATGTCTACAGGTTATTGTGTTACATATTTGATTGAAAAGCCTGATTAATGGTAACAATAATACCCTGCCAATAACATACTAACTTGGGGCTTTTCCAGAGCAATTGAAAAAAGTCAGCGGGCGAACCTCCACATCTAGAACATTCTGAGCTCTCTCTATGGTGCCATTGATATAATTTGAGCAGTGTTCTATACGCTTTATTTATGACAAAAAGTTGAGATAGGCATTGGGTTTGTGATATAGATACCAGAAGTTCCAAAATAGCCTGTCATGTTTGCCCATCCAGTGAAGCAATATCCTTAGCCCAGCCTGTCCTACCAGGGAGCTGTAGGTTACCAAGGGAACTATTCAACAATGATCTATAAAGGGAAGAGATAAGACTTCTCCAGTCTGTAATAGACTCTAGCCAGTCTATAGGTGGAGCAGTAACCTGAATAAAATTAGTCCGCTCGTCTAATGATTGTATGGCCCTATCACCCATATTGTCAGATGGCAGCTGTGGATGTTAATTGCTGTTGATCTGTATAAACCCTGATTGATCTGGATGTACCTGTTTCTGCATGACCTTACTAAGTCTATTAGCTAGAACGTTGGCTAGCAACTTGACATCAGGATTTAAAAGGGAGATAGAAACATAGGATTTTGGGTGTAAACTATCCTTTCCACGTTTAGGGAGAACAATAATACCCGCTATTTTCATAGGTTCTGGAGGCTGATGAAGTTCATAAGCAGAATTCAGAACTGCTAGCAGTTCCTATAACATTTCCCCATATGTTTTATACATTTCAAACGGGAGACCATCCAAGCCTGATGCTTTATTAGTAGGGGCCTCACCCACCGTCTTGTCCACCACCATCAAGACTGGCAACCGAAGAGAGCTTAGAAATTCAATCAATCAGTTTTTGTGGAGGATATTGCATTTTACTACAGCATAAATTACCATGAAAAGATTGGAAGGCGCCGGATATCTCAACAGGATCATGAGTAAGTATATCAGAAGCATTAGTAATAGAAGCAATGTAATTTGGTTGGGTCTGAGAGCTGGCAAACACGGCTACAGTATCAGGTGCCCTGTATTTCCACCATCCGCAAAATACTGGCATCTACTAAAAAATTGCTTACTTTCTGCCTTGTCATGTAACTTACTGTATGTTTGGAAAGCAATTGTGCGTCCTTTCAAGAACAAAGGAACTGGGGGGAGGGGACAGGCAAGTATTTCTCTTCAGTTCTAAGGACTTCATCTGCCAGGAAACTCTCCCATTCCCTACTAGATTTATTGTATACACTAATAGCCTTAATTAACAGCACTTTATAGTATGCCTTCCTAGCATCCCATACAACAAGAGGTGATGCAGATGATTTATTATTGTGAAAAAATTCCGCAAGAAATCCCTTAATGGTGTCTCCCTGCCAGAGCACACATAACCAAAATGGATTGACTCCCCAGATGGGGCATTTAGAGGGCTGTGAGATATGAATGCAAGTGACTAGGAAAGAGTAGTCCAACAATCCTCTGGCCTGATATGTAACATCTGCAATACACAGTATGATGGAATCAGTGCTGGATGCTATGTCTAGCTTCGAAAGGAATTGATATTTTCTCTCAAATATTTTTTTCTTTATAGTGCAAAAAAAACCAGTGGTGATCAAATACCATAAAAAGCTCTATTTTGTGAGAAAAAAATTATATAAATTTCATTTGTTTACAGTGTTGCTTAAAGTAGCGCATTGGCGTATTGCAAAAAATGGCCTGGTCATGAAAGGAGGTAAATCTTCCAGAGGTCAAGTGGTTAATCATGGTAACCTGTTCTTAGGTATTGGTCCCTCATTTGAGAAGAACTAAATGTACCCCATGACACTTCCAGGTTAGGGTAGGCAGGATGAGAGGAACCTTCCCCCTTAGAGGAAACCTCCCCATTGCAGGTTATGTCCATGTTTTCCACAACCATGACCTGACATAAGAGAGGGTTTTCTCTAAAGGACTCCTTAGTCTGTAGAGCATCTGCCCCATGTGCCACACTATTAGAATTTTTTATAGTCCCAGTGTCCAGCCCATCAAAGGGAACTAAATGGTACCCTGTGCAAGTTGTACTTTGCTCACATAATCCCAGACCTCAATGAACAAAGGGCAGTTCCTTCCCACGACAATTTCAAGTACAAGGTTGGGTACCACACCAACATTTCAGGTGATTGTGCCACAGGCAGTGGTGGTTGTTACTAGCACCAGCATGTACTCCTTAGTATTCCTATGTATACACGCCACCCATAGGGTCTTAGAACCAGGGCCTACTCTCCAAATTAAATAGATATTAACAGCTGACAAGGGCAGACCTGCTACAAAAGTGGTAAATAATTAATTCCATGCGGAGTAATAATTCACTATTCTAGTGGATGCATTTATTTTTATTAAGATCACATGGATCATGAAAAGGTAGACATTTATATCATGGAGAACACATTGTCAATCATGAAAGTAAAATCAGAAAAATAAAAACAAAAAACAAAAAAATTCTGCGTCTTCCTTTAGCTGCATGTATGGCAAAAAGAGCCAGATTAGAATTGGCAAAGACTCTCCAAATTACCCTGATATGGACAAGTGTTTCCATGTTACCTGTCAGGAAAGGAATCCCCATGTGAGCAGGCAAATGAATTTAAGGAACTCTGCCTGCGGCTGGACTGCAAATGGCCGGGCATGTGTGCCAACGGGTGTGTGAGCGGGAGCACATGCTCGAATGCGAATTCTCAGTGGTGCCACAGGAACTATTTAAACTGCACTACTGCAGTCTGTCAGTGCCATTTGGTCTATTGCATTCCTGTGTTCCTGATACCAGTTACTGCGTGATCTTCTGTTATTGGCCCAGTCTGCCCTTGATTCTGTTGCTGTCATATAATGTTGTTTCCGACCCTGACTTGACTTCTGACTACCACTTGTACCTCATCTGCTTTCTAGTTGCTGACCAGGACCCTGCCTTTTGCCTGTTCTTCAGCTGCCTCTGCCATTTTGTGTCAGGATCAGTTTCAGTTCATCTACCAGCCTATCTGGGCCTGGGGTTCTGCTCTTCTGATGACACATCAGCATCATCAGCGAGAGACTATCAGGCACTCCTGCCAGCCCATGCTCTGGAATTCTGTCACCAGGGGCTCCTAAACCAGGGCAGTAAGAGAGGCCTTCCCTCAGCACTTCAGACTCCTCCATCAGGTATGTTACACTACCAGAATCCAGCAGTGCTCAGGTGTGGAGTTGGTTTACCCAAATGTCATACTCAAACTGCCCCTCTATTTGATCCAGGTGTGCAGCACAGACATTCTGGGAATAACAAGACATCCTCCAAACAGTTCCATACTTCATGGGCTCCTCCTGGGAGGGACATTGAGCCTGGACATGGCCCCTGGGAATGACACTGGGATCTGGCTCTGGAATACTGGGGTGGTTGCTCCTTGGCTCTTCTGAGTGCTTAGGTTTTTGTGTGGCTTCACACTAATTGGCAGGAGTCATCGAACTGCAGCTCATTAGGTAGCACCCACAAGTCTTGGTCCATGACAACCTGTTCTACAACCTGTGGTGCCTCTAACTTCTCAGGCTGTAACCACTTGGTTGGCAGTTGTAATAGGTCCTGCTTGCATTTGGGGCCATGGTGACTGAACGATACCTCCAGCAGTGTATCCAGTGTGCCCAGATAGCCATTGTCACCCTAAAGCAGGCTACGATCTCACCCTGGCAGGTAATAAAAGGCCTTCTGTGGTCCATTTATAGGAATGGTTCAAAGAGACTGTCTCACTCAGGGGCGGACTGCCAACTCATGGGGCCCCCGGGCAATAGGGGATCATGGGGCCCCTGTGTCCTTGCCCAAACTCAAAAAAGCCTATGAAAAAGGTACCAGGGGCATCTCAAGGGGTCCCCTACTGACCCCGGGCCCTCGGGCAGTGCCTGAGTTTCCAAATGGTCAGTCCGACCCTGGTCCCACTGGTCTTGAGGCCACCCCTTCCTCTCAGACGTGCACTCAGATGTGGTCAGGAAGGTCTCCAAATTATCATGAGGAGTCAGTTTTCGCAAAAAAATGTCTGGCCCTCATTGTCCAGGGTTGTCAGGGGCAACAATCCATTTTAGATGGATCACTAGCACATCAAACTGTGCCTGCACAGACTTCCTTTTCTCCTCCAGCTTCACTGTCTGTTTTTGGTGGGCTTGTATCAGTAAGGCCAATGCCTGTTCTTGGTGGGCCTGAACTTTCTCATGGCTCCAGTTTGCTTCTGCAGCAACCTCCTGCTGGGCCTGGGTGTTCTGTACCAGAGCCTGTATAAATTCCTCCAATTGTCCTTCAGTGGTTTTCAGTGCGTGTGTGTGGCCCTGACTGTGGACATTCAAAAATGAGTAATTTGGAATTTAAGGATCTTTGGCATACAGCAAAGGGCATTATCCCCACATCCTGTCACCAAAAGGAAAATTGGGATTTTTAGGATTTTTTAGAATCTGAAATCCCTCTTTAGAAAAAGGAAGCCCTAGATATCTGCCCCCCCCCCAAAAAAAAAAAATAAAGAAGATGGGAGGGGGGAGTAGGGGGAGAGAAGCTGCCTGTGTGTGACAAAACTCAACAGCCTGGATGGGATAGGGGAGGAGGGGGGGAGTGTGAGAAGAGTTGAAGCTCTGCTGACATCTCGGGAGCGTGCAGACTGTCAGGAGCCAATGTAAGTCATAAGAAGGGGGTAGATACCGACTTCAATGTCGGGGTGACACTGCATGAGAGACCTCAGCCCTTCCACAGGTATTTTCTTTGATTTCAGGAGAAAGGGTGTACATTTTAGAGGACAGAAAATCGTTTGTCATAGTAGCAGCTCACCAGGATTCAGAATTTGCAAAAAAAGTAACCCATACTTCTCTTTTAACACCTTCCCACCTGGCCTATAGCAGATTGACAGCCAGGCGGGACACTCCTCCTTGTTACTGGGCTTCATATGAAGTCCTGTCAAAAGGAGCCGCTCACGCGGCCGATGGGCCATGCAGCAGCGCGATCTGTTACCGGCTGTGTCCACGGGACACAGCCCATGGCATATCACTGCACCAGCCCATTGCCAGTGTCATGTCCAATCACAGCAGATCACATGTCAATTGTATACAATGGTTGGCTTCATGTCATGCCATTCATTGTATACAATTGTGTTGTTAGCTGTGATTGGTCAAAGTAGTCACATGGTAAATAGTACAATTATAAATAAAAATGTAAGATCTGCTGCACATTATTCACAAGTTCCTGTAGGTATGGACCCCATAAGCTGACTAAATTAGCTTAACAAAGTATCTCTACATATTAAAGGCTCAGTCAATATTATATCCCTTGGCCCTGGCGATGCAACCATTAACAACCTCTCTCCCACCTCGTACTCCCTCCACCTTTTTTCTTCTCCCCCACCCCTCTACCCTTCTACTTTTTTTAGGCCCCTCATCTCCTCAACCCTATATTCTTACTATTTTCTTTCACCTTCCCTCTATTTTATCACTCCATTCATTCACTCCAGGATTCTCCAACCCATACATCTCTATACTTCCACATAGCATATGCATGTTCATCTTGCTATATCCTTTCTTGCTCATCAGAACTTCCATTAAATCAATGCCTGGAGCTTTTAGGAGGAGACACCAAAAAAACATGGCATCATGCATACACTATACTATGAACACCATGATTCAAACTCAGCCTCTTGGGCTACCACTCTACCTGTCTTGCAGTTATTTATTATAAACTACTGTCATTATTGTGGACTGTATGCTATGCAATATTTTATATTGATCATACATACTTTTTTCCTTTAGAGACCTTCTAACCTTGAATATGAAATAATTATTAAAAAAAATAATTGTAAAGGAAAAACATATCATAAGTACATATAAGTAATTTATACAACTAATATTTTTATCAAGTAACTGCTAGCTTGACAAACATTCAGAATTAATTGATGAAAAATATTGTCCTTAAGGACCATGATGCAATGATTCTTTTGTTCAAGTTTCTGTCATTTGTCTGTTCTTTGTTTCCATAAATATTAGACAGAAGTATCTGTAGAAAGAATTTTATTTTTTAAACATTCACCCATCAGAAATTTTTACTTGAAGCACAATTTTTTTGTACCATAAAAGAAGAAAAAAATGAACAAAAAGAAATCAATTGCTTAACAGCATAGCCACATAGCAAGTAGAACAATGTAAAAATGATTTTCCATTAAATTATAAAAATAGTTTTGAAATCATCACTGTAGTGTGGTTTATTTGAAATCTACTTTTTTGTTTCTTGTTTTGTAAAAGAAAAAAATGATAGTTGCGGGTCAGTGGAAGACACAAGAAAGAAGTCAAGTATGCCTTTAATCCTGTTCTGATTGGCAGCCTGAATCATTCTAAATAATTTAACAAAAGACATAAGATAGAATAAGAGGTAGCAATACAGAGGAAGCCTTCAAATAGGTGCTACCGAATGCACAGGATGAAAAGTGAGAATTTCGTTTAGTCTCATCTCTTTACTCTTGGATTAGTGGTTATTTGAGATTTTTATTCAGTTTATTACTGTCAGACATATTTTTGGTTCTCATCTTTTCCAGTGAGGTCAAAGAAATATGATATTTTGCCACATACTTTGTGTTCACATAGCGAAGTTTTGTGTTGTACACTAATATGTTATTTATATTTATTTTAACCAGTATTTTTTATATATCCTTAAAATTTTATCTAGAAGTATTGATAATGAAAAAATATAATGTAGAAATACATTCTAGGATGTAGAAATAAAATTTATTTTATAATGATTATTGATTTTTAGAGTGTTAGCATATTTTGCAGTGCTGTGCAAGGTGAGTAGGGCAAGGAAGGCCTACACCGGTTTCCATTTTACCATTTACAACAGCACACAATGCCATAAATCAAAGCTCAGAAAGCACTTGCAGACTAAAACAAGTGCTATAAACAAACTACACATAGTTATTTTTTTCTTATTTAACTGTATTTTGAAAGAAAAACTTCAGCCTTTTTGTCTCTTTTAAAAAGAGTGTGAAAGTATCAAATCCTTAGATGTTTACATAATTTGTTTCATGCTTGAAGTTGAAAACTGAATGGAGTTTATACTCCAAAATATCCTTTTCCCAACCACTCCATAACAGATATACTGCTTCAGGGCAGCAGTGCTGTGCAGAATAACATATATAAACATGATTCTGCACTTCCTGGTTGCTGGAGCATGGGCGCGCTGCCGGTACACCACTTCTGCTGTGATTGGTCACAGCAGAAGCCGATCAGTGGGTGCCGGCCAATGGATGAGCGCCTGCACCCGCTGATCGTCTAGGAGACTGACAGAATACAGCTCTGGCTATGTAAACAAGGCAGTGCTATGTTCTGTTATCAGCAATGTGCTGTATTCTCTTTCCCTGCAAGCAGGGAATAATACCAGTACATTACCTAGTGAAAACAGCACACATAGTAAACATTACACATAGCTAGGAACACAGTTAACCCCTTGATTACCATGGATGTTTAACCCTTTTCCAGCCATTAGAAAAGTGTCAGTGCATATTTTTATTTCAATAATTTTTATTGAAAGTTTTAAAAAAAAATGTTTTTAACAGAAATAAACATTAGGTTCAGTTTAAATTGTATGCATACAATATAACTTTATTAGAAAGTTACCCCACCTTTTGGCTGGGGTCGGAGCTATAGTTGCGGCATAAGCATCAGAGGTATGCTTGGGGTGGACTGAACCGTGAGGAGGTGTAGTAGGTATTAAGGGGGATTAAACAGGGGGGAGAGTAATAGGTGGGGTAGTGGAGGGGGGGAGGATAGGTTGTGTGAGAATGGGGGAGGAGTACCAGTCTGACTTGGATAGTTTGAACGATTGTTTGTACAGTATCAGGGTTTTACGGAGCAGTCAGGATTTTGTAACCAGTTAGACCATAAAGAATTAAACTTATGTTGGGTGGAGTTATTAGTGGCCAGTCTTTTTTCCATTTCGCATTGGAAGTTAAGATTTGAGATTAGCGATTGAAAGGAAGGGGCTGTGGTGGTATTCCAGAGTCAGGTTATGTTTAGTTTTGCTGCAAAAAGGATGTGGACCATGATGGTACGGGAGGTATATGGGAATTTGTTAATACCGATATGTAGGAGTGCAAGTGCCGGAGTGGGGTTTATCATTATTTTGGAGATTTCAGCTATTAGTTGGAATACGCTATTCCAAAAGGATTTAATAGATTTGCAAGACCAAAGTATGTGAAGAGTGGAACCTACGTTCCCGCATTGTCTCCAACAAGAAGGGGAGTGTTTTGGGTAGAAAATGGCAAAGCTGGCAGGGGTTAGGTACCATTGATGATGTATTTTCAAGTGAGATTCCCAGTGAGATTCTGCAGTGAGAGGATTTGTAAGTGTAGTTATATGCAGTAGTCCATGAGTGGGCTGGGATGGTTTCCGCTAGGGTTTTTTCCCAATTGGATAAAGAGGTAGATTTTAAGGTAAATTGTAGGTCCGTTAAATATTTGTAGAAGGTAGAGATGCCTTTACTTGGGTAATGCGGTTTGGAGAAATAAGTGTAGGCCATAGCCGGGATTATTATGGTTTGGGGTATATTTGTTCGTTTGGATGCAGTGGATGATTCGTAGGTAGGTGAAATATTCAGCGACCGGGAGGTTAACTTTGGTGTGAAGATATTGAAATGAGTGTAGGATGTTATTTTTGTAAAGGTCTGCTATGTGATGTATGTTTCATTTTTCCCACTGGGTTAAATCTAAGGAGGGTGTAATGGAGTGTAGTATGTTGAGTGGGGTATGGAGTTGTTTGGAGTCTGCGTAATCTGTGGATAAAAGATCTTTCCAAGCTTGAAGAGTGGCTTGGATGCATGGGTGTTTTAAGTGATATGTCATTTGTGAGAATATTATGGTTAAGAGTAGATGTTGTGATTTAAGTGGAAGGAAGGGTGAGGTTTCCATTGTGGACCAGGATTTTTCTCTAGTTGGGTGCCACCAAAAATATATTTGGTCCAAGAGAGTAGCATTATAGTAAGATTTGAGGTGTGGTAGGCTAGTGCCTCCTTTGGAGGGTTGTCTGATTAGAAGATTGGGGTACATCAAGGTTTTTTGGAATTCCATAAGAATCTAGTAAATATCAATTGAAGTTTGGAGAAGAAAGTATTGGGGGCTGGTTTAGGGAGTGTGAGAAAGATATAAAGCATTTTCGGTAGGATGAGCATTTTTAATGTCGCTACTCTGCCTATTTTAGATAATTCTGAGGTATGAAGGTTGGCAATTTCCTGGGGTATAGTTTCAAGTAATTTTTTATGGTTCGAATTAAATAGTTGGTCTGTTGTGGTAGAGAGTGTGATTCCCAGATATGGGATGGTATTTTTTTCCCATGTAAAGGGGAATTGTTTAGCAAGGGATAATTGAGTGAAATATGGTGTGTGAAGGTTTAAAATGGAGGATTTGGACTCGTTTAGTTTATAAGAGGAGACTATCGTATATTGCTGGAGATGGGTACGTATTGTTTGGAGGGATTTGACTGGGTTGGTAATCATCAATATGATGTCGTCTGCGAATAGGCTAATTATGTGCTCAGTGTTAAGGTGTCGTATGCCAGTGAACATTGGGTCATCCCGAAGTTTAGATGCTAGGGCTTCAATGAGTAGTGCGAATATGACAGGAGATAGAGGGCAGCCTTGTCTGGTGCCATTGGTAATATCAAAGGGATCTGATAGTGTTCCGTCTGTTAATACTCTGGCTGAGGGGAAGGAGTATAGTGCCAAAATGGCTGTTAACATCCAACCTGTGATGCCAAATTTTTGTAGGGTCATTTGCAAAAATAGCCAGTGTATGCGGTCGAATGCTTTTTCTAACGATAAAAGCAATGAGGGTTGTTTGGTGTGTTCTAAGTGATGGATGACGGATATGAGTCTTCTAGTAGCGTCAGGTGCCTGGCGGCCTGGTATGAATCCCACCTGGTCTGGGTGTGTCAAAGTGGGAAGATAGGGGAGTAGTCTGTGTGCTATAATTTTTGCATAGAGCTTGACGTCTGTGTTAAGTAGGGAAATTGGTCTATAATTTTGGACATATTGCGGATCTTTGCCAGGTTTTGGTATTGTGGTTATTGTCGACTGTAGCATGTCTTTGGGGAATGTGCCATTGGTGGCTGCGTGGTTAAAGAGTCTGGTCAGATATGGTGAAAGGTTAGGGGCAAATTGTTTGTAGTACTCGTTTATATAGCCATCGTTTCCTGGAGACTTATTGGGGAGAATGTTTTAATGGTGGATTCTATTTCAGTGGAAGTGATCGGTATTGATATGTCTTCAAGTTGGGTTGAAGAAAGTTGAGGGAGTTTAATTGTGTGGAGGAATTGTTGTATGGATGTAGGTGTTGGTTGGATGGTGTTAGGGTCGTCTTTTTAAGGTTATATAGTTGATGGTAGTAGGTCGCGAGGGCATTACCTATATCTTGCGGGTTTGTGGTTAAGGTTCGTGAGGATGGATGATAAATTGTGGATATTTTATTTCTTAGTCGTCGTTGTTTAATCATTTTGATTAGTAAGGAGTTGGTTTTGTTGCTAAGGGAGTAAAATGTAGTTTTTGTTTTTTTGAAGGTTGAGGTCATATTTGTAGAGCAGGAGGGTTCTAAGTTTGTTTCTGTCAGTGCTGAGTTGAGCGGATGTTGCGGAATTTGGGGTTTTTTTTGTTTAATTCATCTTTTGTTTCAATTGAGAGGAGAAGTTCCTCAATTTTTCGGTTTCTCTGTTTGGAGATACGGGAGTTTAATTGTATAAGGATACCTCTCATGTATGCCTTTATATGCAGACCATAAAGTGGATATCGATATTTCAGGAGAGTCATTTATGTCAAAAAACATGTTGCATCTAATATAGATTTTTTTGTGGTCCGGGTTCTTCAATAAAAGTGCATTAAGTCTCCAGATATAGGGGATTGTTGAGTGTTGATTGTGATCTAAAGAGATGGAGATTGGAGCATGATCAGACCAGGTTATGGTACCAATTTCGGAGGATGTGGCGTGTTGCAGAGTACACTTGTCCGTGATGAAAAAGTCAATTCTGGAGTATGAGAGTTGAGAGGAGGAATAGTAGATGTAGTCTTTTTTCCGTACTGTGATGGCATCGCCATATGTCATAGAAATCATTGTTATGTAGAAAGACGTTAAGAGGTTGTTTGGAAGAGTGTTTGCTAGAAGAAGAGTCTAGTAGTGGGTTGCCGATAATGTTGAAGTCTCCTATAATTAGTCTGCCTTGTTTTAGAGCAGTAATTGAGGAACTGATTTTATTGTAGAATTGCAATTGGTTGGTGTTCGGACCATAGATGTTGACCAGGGTGTATAGAATCCCATTAATTTTGCATATCAGGATATGGTAGCGAACTTGTGGGTCTGCGACTTCTGAAATGTAGTGGTATTGGAGAGAGTCTCTTATGGCCGTGATGACGCAGTTTTTCTTTTTGGGGTTGGTTGCCATATAAATGGTGTATGCGGAAGTTGGGGATTTTGTTGGTGGCAAAGTGGGATTCTTGGAGGAATATGACATCAGCTTGGAAGGAGCGAGCGTCTTTTTGTAGTGAAGATCTTTTGAATGGTGAGTTGAGGCCACGGACATTTAAAGATGAGATTGTAATCATAGTTCTGGATGTAGGAGATTTGTTCGGAGTAGCGGAGGTATTTCATGAGTCATGCAGAGAGATGGCATATCCTTTTGTCATTTTGGAGAAGTTTCCACAAAGAAGGGATATCATGCTGGATGCGGTCGCTGGTTCGATGTGGAAGTTCCATCTTGTAGGTCGTTATTTAGAGTGAGGAGGGGTTGAGACGATTGACTGGTAGATGTAGGAGGGTGAGGGGGTAAAAAAACTTGTTGAAAATACAAGTGGTATGTGTAGCACTTATTGCTACTGTGTGACGGGGGAATTTGATCATACATGACTCACGTAGCAAGTCATGTTGACGAGTAACTTGGGGTTCGATGATGGTCATAATGGGGCCGTCTGCCAGCCATTAGTGGTTGATAGAGTCCCAGCTTGTTGGGTGGTTGTTGATGGTAATGATCTCAGGATCCTGACCACTCAGCTTCCATGCGCTGTTTATGGTTGGAGGCGGGTTGGTGAGAGTCTGCTGGTAGGATATTCCAGGCTTTCAGGAGATCAATGCCTGCCTCAAGGATTTAATCGTAAAGAGCCTTCCTTGTTGTTCAACAATGAGCTTTGTGGGGAAGCCCAATTGGTAGCCAATTCCGTGGTTCCGCAATGCTTTTGTAATATTAACAAGCTTCTTGCGGTTGAGAAGAGTGGCTTTAGATAGATCTGCAAATAATTTTATATTTGCTTGGTCTGGTGGTAGTGATGCGGTGTTTCTCGCGGCTATCATAATTTTTTCTTTTACATGGTTGAAGTGGATGCGTGCCAGGATGTCCCTATGTATTGCAGCCGATAGGAACGACGGTTTAGGTAACCTGTGTGCATGGTCTATAGCGAGTTCCACATCTGATAGGGAGGGGATGAGGTTTTTCATGTATGTTTGTAAGTACAGTACTATGGCGTCCGAATTGATGGTTTCTGGGATTCCGCGGAATTTGATGTTGTTCCGCCTTGAGCGGTCTTCTAGATCAGCTATTTTGAGGTTAATCTGTTCTATGTCGGTGCCTTGGTCAGTGTATGCATCTATGAGGTCGTTATGGGTGGCGAACATTTCTCCCATTTTATTTTCAATATGGCGGATACGGTTGTTGTACCGCGGATGAAATTTGGGATAGTGTCATCGTCAGGTCATCCATGTAAAGTTTGTCGCAGTGAGAGAAGCATACTTTTCATAGACCATTCAGTGATAGGTTGGTCTGAAGCAGGAACATTTTCAATTAAGGATGGAGCAGAATTAAGTGCAAAATAGGAAGGCTGTGAGACAGGAGGATTTTCTGTGTCCAACCTAGGTCTGGACTTAGCAGGGCTGCTTGTGGTAGGAGACAGGGGCAGAGAGGACTCACCAGGGTCTCCAGGGTACAGGAATGCTTTGAGCCTGGGGTCTGTGGTGTGCTCTTTGCTCCGTTCCTGCTGTGCGGTCTCATGCTGTGAGGAGCCGACCCCATCTTGGCTGCAAGGGCTGAGAGCTGGGAAGAAGCTCGTCAGCTTTCCCGGCTTTCCTGGTGATCTGTGGCATCTGGGCATTTCCCTGGTGATCCAGAGGAGACCTATGTCCCCTTATCAGTGCGGGGAGAAGTCTGTGAAGTCGCTGGGCCCGGTGTGTGCCGGGTTATGGTTGGCGGGGATACGGAGCTATATTCACAGAGCTGTCCTCCCGGAGCCGGCCGCGCATGCGCTCCCAGTGCATATTTTTAGCACTGATCACTATATTAGTGTAACTGATAATGTCAGTGTCAGCCAGTGTCAGAATGCTCACTGTACTTTTACAGTCTCTATCAGTCGCTGATCGCCACCATTACTAATGTAAAAAAAATATTCCCGTATATACAGTGTACCATCATTTGTAGGCACTATAATTTTCATGCAAACAAATTAATATACACTTATTGGGATTTTTTTTTACCAAAGATATGTAGCAGAAGACATTTTGGCTTAAATTTATGAAGAAATTTTATTTTTTAAGGGATATGTTGTATAGCAAAAAGTAAAAAATATTGTTTTTGTCTAAAAATATTTGCTTTGTTTTTTCTTTATAGCACCAGTTATCGCACAAAATGCCAGTTAGTGTCAGAAAGTGTCCGATTGTCCACTGTAGTATCGCAGAAAGTAAAAAATATTGAGGGTTTTTTTCCAACATTTTTGGCTTTTAGTGTAGTATGTAAGGCTCCGGGCGGTGTGTGTGGCTTGATAAAGGAGGCCACACCTCTAAAACATGTCATCATAGCAACCAAGTTGTGCACATTTTCAACCTCCCCCTTCCCCTCTTGGTTGCATTCCCCTTGGACTAAGCGCGGCACCGGCTGTTCTGGGCACATGCACAGTAGAGGCTGCACGCTTTGCAGAGCTGCCTTTCCTCTGCTGACATGGACAAGCTGTCATCTAGAGAGTGCTATCACAGCCCTAGTCCTTGTTGAATACCATGGTGGCGACCACTGGGAACCTGAGAATGACCATTGATTGATGTGCCTTATATATTTCATTATTATGTGAGAGCATTGGTTTTAGTCTTTTTTTCAATTTAATAAATTGAGTTACACTAGGGTGGATGTGTGCTCTCTGCTGCTTTTTGTCTTTGTTTAGACAATAAAAACTGGAAACTGATTGGTTTCTAGGTAGACCTGCACCATATCTTGCAGGCTCCAGTTTTAGTAAATCTCCCCCAGTGCTTCTTATCTCCTAAAGCCTCTTTACAAGCAGTTCCTGTCTACATGCATATATGCCAGCAGTGGCTGCAAGCCAATTTTCAGAGTAGGTATTCTGATAAGGGTGAACTATGCCAGCATTACGACTACCTATTAAACACTTACACTCAGTGACTACAATTATTAATGTTTGTAAAAAAAAGAAAACAAATGGGGGGGTTACAGGAAGGTTATTATGTATGAAGGAAGTTCTATGTATGTTTTATGTGCCTATATTTGTTTATATGTGTAACATTTGATGCCTTTATGTATGATGTTGAATGGGAATACATTTGTTTTTCATATTATAATTTTTTTGTAAAATGATAATACACTTCTTAAATGTTGAATCTGAAGGTTATATGAGATTGAGTTTTCATGTACTTTAAATTATATTGAAAAAATCTATGCAGACAGTGTGGGTGGTCTGTATTTTGTTAAAAAATAGCCAAACTTAAGATCCATTACCAAACTGGGAAAAATTGGTTAAATATACCTAGTTTGAGTCTTGCGTAAATGTTGCGAATATAAGCCCAATAAGCTACCTAGAAATATAAGTTATTAGAATCTTTTTTTTTTTTTTCTAGTTGAAAAAATTATTGATGCCATTAATTTTAAGTCCTGTGTGTGGATACCATAGGTAAATGCTTCTGCATCTTTGAAAATGTAACGTTTTTGGTGTATTTAAAAATAAGATATGTTTACCACACAATAGTGACAATTTAAAGAGAATTGTGACCCAACTTCAATAGTTGTCAGTGCTGTGATTGTTGCAATAGATATTGATTTTTTATTGTTCGTACCTGTTTTCTTTCTTCTTTTTTTTTCCATACAACATACACAAATGACTATGAGCTTTTTCTCAAGGGAGCAGAAGATGAGAACAAATGGTCTAATGGTTGAGGATTCCTTTTGTCTAAAGTAGTAAGAAAAATTCATTTTGGGTTCACAAAATGAAGAAAAATGTATGTGTCAGAAAAGAGAGAACAGATGTAGTGTATCTAATAAGCCAATTTAATTAAAGTATAAAACAGAAGTGTATCACCCTAACATAGCTACCGTTCATAAACGTTAAGGCAAAGGATTAAACATCAGCAATATAATCTTTTCAAATGATCATTTGTAAAGGTTTGTAAATATGTAATATTATTCCTAAACACATAAAAATATTAATATTGCAGTGAATGTGGCATTCACCAAATATTAATTGCAGGTAAATCTTTTTGGTGCAGGGGCTTTAACCACCTTAATACTGGACACTTTTACCCCCTTTCTGCCCAGGCCAATTTTCAGCTTTCAGTGCTCTCACAGTTTGAATCATAATTACATGCAACAATGTACCCAAACAAAATTGTTATACATTTTTGAGACATATAGAGCTTTCTTTGAGCGGTTTTATTTTTTTGCGTTATAAGCTCAAAAAGACTGAACATTTTGAAAAAAAAAAACACTTTTTTTAGTTTCTATTAAGAAATTTTGCAAACAAGAAGTAATTTTCCTTTATAATTGTTGGCCAAAATTTTTACTGCTACATTTCTTTTTAGTCTATATGAAAGTCACAGAGTATACAAGCTGTGGTACATATTGTTGAAAATTGATCAATCCTGAAGTACTGACTACCTATCTCCTTTCTTGAGGCCCTAACATGCCAGGAAAGTACATATACCCACCAAATGACCCCTTTTTGGAAAGTAGACAGTCCATGGTGAGTTTTTTTAAGTTGTCATTTTTTCCCACAATTCTTTAGCAAATGAAGATTAATTGAAAAAGAAAATGTTTTCCCAAAATTGTCATATTAACAAGTTCTTTCGCACACATGGTATAGGCATACTTGCAATTACAGTTGCAAGAAAAAGTATGTGAACCCCTTGGGATTACGTGGAGTTTTGCATGAATTGGGCATAAAATGTGCTCTGAACGTCATCTAAGTCACAACAATAGAAGAACACAATCTGCTGAACATAATACTACACAAACATTAGATGTTGCCATGGTTTAATTGCACATAACATGTAAACATTCACAGTGCAGGGAGGAAAAAGTATGTGAACCTTTGGACTTAATAACTGGTTGACCCTCCTTTGGCAGCAATAACCTCAACCAAACATTTCCTGTAGTTGCAGATCAGACCTGCACATCGATCTGGAGTAATTTTGGACCCCTCCTCTTCACAAAACTGTTTCAGTGTATCAATATTCTTGGGATGTCTGGTGTGAATCGCTCTCTTAAGGTCATGCCACAGCATTTCAATCGGGTTGAGGTCAGGACTCTGACTGGGCCACTCCAGAAGGCGTATTCTATGCCGTTGCAGCCATTGTTTTGTTGAATTATTTGTATGCTTTGGGTCATTGTCCTGTTGCATCACCCATCCTCTGCGGAGCTTCAGTTGGCAGACAGATGGTCGTACGTTTTCCTGCAAAATGTCTTGATAAACTCTGGAATTCATTTTCCCATCAATGACAACAATCCGTCCAGGCCCCGAGGCAGCAAAGCAGCCCCAAACCATGATGCTCCCTCCGCCATGTTTTACAGTGGGGATGAGGTTTTGATGTTGGTGTGCTGTACCTTTTTTTCTCCACACATAGTGTTGTGTGTTCTTCCCAAACAACTCAATCTTGGTTTCATCTGTCCACAGTATATTTTGCCAGTAGTGCTGTGGAACATCCAGGTGCTCTTTTGCAAACTTCAAATGTGCTGCAATATTCTTTTTGGATGGCAATGGCTTCCTCTGTGGTGTCCTCCCATGTACTCCATTCTTGTTTAAAGTTTTCCTTATTGTAGATGTGTCAACAAAAATGTTAGCATGTGCCAGAGATTTCTGTAGGTCTTTAGCTGACACTCTGGGATTCTTCTTTACCTCATGCAGCATTCTGCGCTGTGCTCTTGCAGTCATTTTTACAGGACGACCATGCCTAGGAAGAGTAAAAATAGAGTAATTTATAAACATTTTCTTTGTAGAGTGTACAGATAGAGCTTTTGGAGGCTTGGGACCAGATAACTTGCCAGGTTTCAAAGGTAATCTTGTCCCCCAGGAGATTTTCTCACTTGAGCATGTAGGTATGTTTACTGAATTTCTGGAAGGGGTAGGCATTAAACCGCTTATAGGCATATGAGATTAGGCCTTTCTGAGAGGGGCTTTCTGCAAGTAATCTTTTATAAGCTGTAGGTTTGGAAAACTGCAATGTGTGGGTCATGGAGAGGGCATAATCTCTTACCTGGAAATACCCATAATGAGCTGTAGATGGTAAATCATCAAAATTGTTGAAATTTAAATAGCTTCACTCGTAACCAGGGGCATATAATTAGAGTGGGCAAACTATCTTGCACTTCTGGGTTTCAGAGGAAAGAAGTCATCATGGAAGCATTGGACGTCAAAGCATAACAACGCTTCAGCATGTTTTTTAAATTACAGAGGAAGTACATAGAGCTCCGAAGTTTATCAGGAGACACTGATACATTTGCAAAGTGTACCATGAGGCAATGCCTCTCATCTGTGCTGCGTGGTAATAGGTCTGTAAGCTTGGAAATTCCAGTCCCCCATCAGTTCATGAAGCAAGCAATATGGATCATGCAACCCGATGTATCTTGTATACAAAGTCCAAAAGGTCTGCCTTTAATTTCTGGAGATGAGAAGGGAGAATAGGGATTGGCAATGTCTGAAATAAATATAGAAGCGTAGGGAGTATATTAATTTTGACAGAGGTAATGCAACCTATGCAAGAAATTTGGTAAGTCTTCCATTTAAGAGGTATTTGATCAAAGAGGACCTCCATGAGTAAGGAAAAGTGGATGACAAATGTTGGATGTCCGACCAAGGGGTACTGAAAGGGAGAGCCTCCAATTTGGATGAATTAATTTTATAGCCAGACAGCAACAGATGTCCAGCTCTTTATGCAGGTTGGAAAGAGAAGTGCAAATCTGGGTTAAGGTTAAGAGATTATCGTCCACGCAAAGGAAGATTTTAAATTCCTTACCCCATGCTGGGATACTGGAATGCTTCATATGATGGGATTAGCTCGGATGTGAGCTGCCAGTGGTTCAATACAGAGTGCAAATAACAGAGGAAAGGGGCCTTGACGTGTCCCATTCTTAATCGAGAAAGGGGGGCGACAATGCGTAAGGCATTTTAACTTGTGCAGTTGGGCAAGTATAAAGGTGCTGGATTGCCCTCAGAAAAGGACTCTTAAGGCACACATGGGTAAGTTTTTCAAAAAGGGGCCTTAAGGTTAGGGAGCGACTGAAGCATATCCTCGGTTTCCTCATCTGTGATAGGCATGTTAAGAGAGTGGAGATAAGAAGAGGAAAGTGTGGGCAAATAGCATTGTATATGGCTTTGGAAAGACTGAGGTGGTGAATTATGTGGAATATCTACATTGTTGTATAGCTGAGTGTAAAAATCTCCTAATAGCCACAAAATGGAGGTTGGGTACAAATGCAACATTCCATCTTTATCTTTGTGGTGTTGAGGAATGGATTTTATTTTTAGTTAATTTGCCAGGAGAGAGTGGGCCTTATTACCTCTGTCATAGTAAGTTTGCCGTAAATGGGTGGGAGTTCTCTCAAGCTTTCTTCAAGAGTAGTTGGAAGGTCTACCAATTTTCAGAATATACACAGTGACAGGGAGGCATGGAGGATCACCTCAAGAGTACATATTTTCTGTTCTGTCTGCGCATTGGCATTTTCTTTCAGGGCAGACAATAAGGCAATGCATTGTCACCGGAAAAACGGTTTATGTGATTCCCTGAAGCGAAACTTCTGGGCCAATATTCTCGACAAAATATATACGTAGCATCGCTTCTAATTACATTTTGAAGGGTAGATGTTTGAGCAAAAAGTCACAAAGCTGACAATGACAAGTTTTCAATTTGGTAGTGTCAAGGGACAGCGTCAGCAATATAAGAGCAAGGTTTGACCAAGATATAGGCAGATATGGTAGCTGCTTTAAGTTTCTGTAGCGTTGGGTTATTTAGAAAAAAATAATCAATGCATGAATGCAAGAGATGGGGATCAGAGTAATGCGGAAATTGTCTATCTTGTGATATAAGACACTCCACATGTCGAAAAGAATACTCCGCCTGCTAAGTTGGCAAAGGAGCTAGGAACTTTTACAAGTGTGAGAGCGTGGGGTTTTAGAATTCAGAGCAAACCTTTCTGTCACTATTGAGAATGGTAGATTGTAATTCCCCCCATCACCAATGGTTGACATTAGGTGCATACAAATTACATAGGGTTATGTCATGGGTTGAAGAACTTGTCATAAATTAGGGATGAAGAGTAATCATAATTGTTGTTGAGGTAAGAGTTCGCTAGCTGATATGGAATGTCAAACTCCTCTATCCAAGAAATGAACTTTCCCACAGCAACTTGATTCATCCAGAGAAAGACATTTTTATTCGGTTCCAGAATAGTCCAAAAGATACTTGCAACAGATGTCCAAAATCCAGCAAAATAAATATTCTGGACTCTGAGAGCTGTTGTTCATTGTAATATTTACAAATGTAAATATTACAATGAACAACAGCTCTCAGAGTCCCATTTAAGATACTTCATATCAAGCATAGAGATATTACACCGTCCAGCATTGATATCCAACCTATAATATGCACCTAGGTAGCTTCCATGCATGCAATAATGCGCGTTATTCTCTATACCTGTGCATCCATGATGATATTGTGAAATCACCCAAAAAAACTTTTCTTGATATACAGTTTCTACCCCCCCATCTAAAAACAGCTAATTGGTTGGTAAAGCAGCTTTCATCCTAGCATGAAAAATCCTAATTGCATTTTACTGAAAGCAACAATTAAGACCCACAGCTAAGCTACAGTGTCTACAACCCCTGTTACCCAGAAGAGTAAACAACTGAACATCTGACCAATGAACATTTTTCTTGTTACAGTTTTACCTGTACCGTCTGCCTGTTAAGAAGAATTCTTCTGACGCATTTTGAGGGTAATCCTGTTCCTCAGAGCCCAGAGCCCATGGATTACCCTCAAAACGCATCAACTGGATTTGGCCCTAGATGGCTCTTCATTGACAGCAGGGTCTTTGGATTAATCCAACAGTCCCCCTTTCTTGACAGCTACAAAGCTTGGAGTTTCGCACACATCTGAGTTCCACCGAATATTTCTGTTCCTAGCCTTCCACAACCATGCACAGGAGCTTTTGACATTATCTCACTCTGGGAATTACAAAACCTGTTTTTCTCTAGTCAGAACACTACTTTGAAGCCCCTCATGCATGTGAGACCCCTGTGTTATCTTGAATCCCATTATTAGAGTAGCAGGGCAAAAGATAAGTCCAATCGGCAGGCAAAAAACATGGTCGATTAACAGGCTAAGGTCAGTGCAGGAAGGAGGCAGAAATGTCGACAGCAGGCAGAGGCATAGTCGATAAACAGACCAGGGTCAGTTAAGCTGGAAGGCAGAGGCATGGTTGGTTGATGCAGCAACCAAGTGATCAGCACAGATATTGAAAATGGGAAAATGACAGGCTGTCAGAAATATGGGCTAATATTTTAGTGATGTGTGATAATGTCAGAAGCCATTTCCAAGGCATAGGTCCAGTTGGGAGGTACACTGGGACAATGAAAACTAATCTCTCTTCTAACTCCCCCTCTGCTACATACCCAACATCTTTTTGTGGTGTCTTCAGCTTGCATCTGCTGGTGAATTGTTCCCAGGAAAATTGTGCTCATGAAGTCTGCTTACACAATCAGAGCAAATGTTTTCTGCGGGGATACTTGCTGGTAGATAAGGGAAGTGATGATATTTACTATAAATTTGAGAAAGGTGATGGTTCTTTCCGTGGATTTGTGGCCAAATGAAAAAGGTAAATTACAACTTTTTTGTACCAGAAATTAGACGTTTGTGTTGCTAAATAGGGCTGTAGTGTCTGGTCATTGAAATCCACCCCCCCCCCATGTACTGTACACACTATAATCTTGGATGCAAACAGGCTTTTGGATGGGACTGTGTCTTCTGAGAAGTTCCAACAAGGTGTCATTGTGGACAATGACATACATATTTCTCTTATCCCTACACTTCACAGCCAACACTTTCCCATTCCTCAGACTCGCTGATTCCCCCCTTTGTAGCCTTGTGGGAAGCCCTTCCTGTTTGTTTGGGTTGTACCTCAGGACAAGGTTTTCTGGAGGTACAGGTGGTGGAAAAGGGGCAGACTTGTATAGAAGTTATCCAGGTAGATATGTGGAAATGCCAGGACCCAGTTTCCAGTTGTGCCAATATAGGTTGGGCAGTCATGGGGCTAGAGCAGATAATCTTTGCCTTCATACATGCAGAGCACATACAAATATCTCCATATCTGGCCCTTTTACTGGGAATGTATTGCTTGATTTCCAGCCAGCCAGTGAAGTGGACAAGGGACTCACCCACACTGATGTTTTGATCAGGGACATATAGGTCAGAAAATATCTGGGGAAATAATTAATTAGTGGGTGAATTTTGTATAGTTTGTCATAGCCAGGCTGATCTCGGGGAGGGCACTGTTTATTGTCACTGAAATGAAGGAAGCGCATTATCTCATGGCTTGACCTGGGCATTACAGCTAAATAAATGGGCATGTGATGGATGGGGTGGGTGGACCAGTAAGCATGTCCTTCATTTCTTTTGTAAGCCCTATGTTAATTTTGAGGCCTAACAATAATTTGAACTCCTCTAACGTGAGACGTCTCCATTCCAACATATGGGCATAGCATGAATTGAGGTTGTTTGCAATATATTATTGGACAAAAAGATTGGTCTAGTCCACAAGCAACTGAAGTACACTGTTAGGCAAAAATAACTTTAAAAAAATCAGTTTTTGAAAAATGTTCAGTGTTGGTGTGCTGTGCTGTGAAGGATGGAATACTTGCTGATGGGCAGCCATAATGGGCTTGCAAGAGCATCTGGGAGAGTTGTATGGGCCCTAACTCTTGGGGTCTGATGTGATATTTCAGTGCTGGCACTGGGCCTTTCATTCAAAGGTCTAGCACCATTGGTGTTTGCTGATTAACCATTGAGGTATATGCAGCTGATAGCAGCTGCCTGGTTTCCAGAGGGCATTATATTTTTTTACCCTTTCCTCCTCCGATTCAATTGATAATCCACTACTTTTAATGTGTTTGAGCTCCCCACTGCTCTCATTCATCATACTGAGGATTTGAAATGCTTGCTCACTAGTATAACATTTTTTTGGACATGGCTGGCTCTGGTGACACTGGGACATGTAAACTGATGATGGTGGCTGTGTGATGGGTATTCTGCTGATGGTGGCTGTGTGATGGTTGTGTGATGGGTACACTACTTATGGGCACTGTGCGACAGGTATACTGCTGTTGGGCACTGATGGGCAACAAGATGACTGCTGATGCTGCTGGTGGGCACTGATGGGTGACAGGTGCACTGATGAGTACTGATGGGAGACAAGCACACTGCTAATGGGTGACAGGTGCACTGATGGGCACTGGTGGGTGACAGGTATACTGCTTTTGGGCAATAGGTATACTGCTGATGGGCACTGATGGGCGACTCGTACACTGCTGGTGGGCAGATGGGTGATATGACTGGTACTTATTGTGCGTGTTATGCACATTACAATACAGTCGTCAGATTGGTAACTCACAGTTCCCTAAGCTCTCTCCTCACAGAGGACCTGTGTGTGAGGAGAAGAAACCGGTAACCGTGAGTTACCAGTCTTTGTTTACAGTTGTGATCAGCTGTGATTGGACACATGGTAAAGAACCCCTGTCATTGCATCTTTACCCCAATAGGTGATGATCTGTGTCCGAGGGACCCAGCTCACCAACAATCGCCGCGCTACGTTTCAAGTGTGGGAGGTCATCATATGATGTCCTCCCAGAGCAAGAGCAGTCCCGCCAGGTCAATTGTAGAATAATGGCTGTGGAACCAGTTAATTACAGGGAATGGTTAACAACCTGTGAATGTTTGTTTTTTTTTAATACCACATTCATTAATATAAATGTGCCTCTAGGAAACATATGTTGAAGAGAAAAGTTATTTGCGTATTCTGTACATATCTATTTCTGTGTAATATGATGACATTGGGTTTTGAAGGTAGACATGAATAAACAGATTACCAGGATAGTGGAAGCAATTTACCTACTCCTAGTCAGGGAATGATTAAATTAACCTACCTAGCGGTCTGATTATGTCCATATTTTTGTGCTCAAAGCGGTACATTTTTTTGCATGGAAATATGTATTTTTTTTTATTGTAGGCCTGTAATTTTTAGGAATAACTCACTGAAATCTCTCCGAACAAGAGTCTAGTAAACATCCCGGGTATGATAACATTTGAAACACGAAATCATAAATTATAATTTAATAAATAATCATAAAAAATAATAATATAATAAAAAATTGAATTCAATAATATAATCAAACCAAAAACACAGAATTTTGAAATATAGCGCCAAGTTCGCACATCACTGAGCAAAGTCGCAAAATCGTTTTCAGTGTCTGATGACGAATTTCCCCACAAATCATCACTCAATTCTGCAAGTGGTTCTGATTTACTATCGCTGTTCTCTAGCTGGTCTAAAACCGATTTTGACCTAAAGGGACGCTTTTTGGACGCCATGGATGTTTCTCAGTTTCCAGGCAGAAAGAACAATAAAAATTCAGGCAGAGATCAGGACAAAGCAGTAGGGAAAAATGTATGTGAAATGGTTTGATACAGGAATGTTTTACTATGTTATTTTTGTGACTTTAGTGAATGTCACTTTTTGTCATTTTCAAATTTCCCACCATTCCGTCCCCGTATGTCCTGACGTCGCAGGGAACGGAACACAGAAGACAGATGCCGGCATCCACCGGAGGACATTACAGGGGACACTGCAGGAGGGACATCGCGGGAGTGCAGGACAAGGTAAGAGAACAACAGATCCCGGAGCAGCGCCGCATGGTAAGCCCGAGTGTACCTCGGGCTCGGGGTTACCGCTTGTGGTACTGAAACTTTACCCCGAGCTACACTCGGGAATACCGCCAGGGAGGCTACACAAGACCTTGCCTCCTGGTCTCTACAACACTTTTTGAGACACCAGTCTTTTGGATGAGCCTGATTCTATAGAGCTACATGGGGGTGTTTTCAGAGTGATGTCCAGTTTTCTATGATGATGTTTGAAGTTTAAATGGACTATTTTTTACATAGCAGGACCCATAAAATTTCTGATTTTTTTTCCTATAGGTATACATTCTAGTATGATAAGCATGATATTTCCTTTATTAAGACGAACAGAAAACAATACTTCTAGATGGGTGGATCAGCTGTGGATAAAACTAAAAAAAACCTTCACCAGATGTCCTCCAATCATGAATCACTCAATCCAGTCTTGCTCTACAAGCTCATCTGACACAAGTTTGCACAAATAAGCAAGTTTTGGCAGTTGTCTTTTGGTTTTCGCTCCTTAGACTGAAAAGGTATAACTAGTAATTTAAACTTAAGTTTATAGAAAACTCTTTTTCACAAACAATGAGTAAGACTCCTTACTGGTTAAAGTGCTATAAATACATGGTGCAATATCTATATTATACAACAGGTAAACATGGGGTTGATTTACTAAAACTGGAGAGTGCAAATGTGATGCAGTTCTGCATAAAAAACAATAAGCTTACTGTTTTTTTTGTCAGAGCTTAATTGAACAAGCTGACACTAGAAGTTTATTGGCTATCATGCACAATTGCAGCAGATTTTGCACTTTCCAGTTTTAGTAATCAACCTCAATGTCTATTTAGAGGCACAGTAATAAAAAAAAAATACATAAATGTCATTCAAGCACTGTTCATACACACTGCTCCAAAAAATTCAATTAACACTTTTTTAGCAGAGGGTTTTTTTTCATTAGTTTCAGTTGTTCTGGTGTTAATGAAATTAACACCAATGGGCAACAATGAGATGACTCCCAGACAATGAAATGACTCCCAGAACAGGAATGGTTTTACAGGTGGAGGCCACTCACATTTTTTTTCCCTACTCATCTTTTCTGACTGTTTTTCACTAGTTTTGCATTTGGCAAGGGTCAGTCATCATTACTGGTAGCCTGAGGTGATACCTGGACCCTAAAGAGGTTGCACAGGCAGTCCAACTCCTCCAAGATGGCACATCAATGAGTGCCATTGCCAGAAGGTTTGCTGTGTCTCCCAGTACAATCTTGAGCATGGAGGAGATTCCAGGAGACAGGCAGTTACTCTAGGAGAGCTGGACAGGACCGTAGAAGGTCCTTAACCCATCAGCAGGACCTGTATCTGCTCCTTTTTGCAAGGAGGAACAGGATGAGCACTGCCAGAGCCCTACAAAATGACCTCCAGCAGGCCACTGGTGTGAATGTCTCTGACCAAACAATCAGAAACAGACTTCATGAGGGTGGCCTGAGAGCCTGATGTCCTCTAGTGGGCCCTGTGCTTACTGCCCGGCACCATAGAGTTTGATTAGCAGTTGTCATTGAACATCAGAATTGGCAGGTCTGCCACTGGCGCCCTGTGATTTTCATCTCATCAGGAGCATGCCCCGACATTGTCAGGCTTGCATATAAGCATGTGGGGCCATACAAACTACTGAGTACCATTTTGAGTTGCTGCAATGAAATTTCAGCAAAATGGACTAGCCTGCTGCATCATTTTTTCACTTTGATTTTTGGGGTGTCTTTGAATCCAGTCCTCTGTAGGTTGATGATTTTCATTTCCAACAATGATGGAGAATCTTTACGTGCCTAACTGATTACCCAGTCCATATCAGTATAGATATCCAGCATTATATTTTTCCCAATTAAGATCTGATGTTTTTCAGTGTTCCTTTAATTTTTTTGAGCAGTGTATCTTCTTATCCAAGTATCCCTCATGTATCTATCATCTCATGCATGTATCTAATAAGCATTGCATTTTTACTGGATACTTCCTTCATGCATAATAGAGATATTATCTGTGATTTTTGAATAGGACTCCACAAAATTTGTGTGTTTGTGTGTATGTGTGGGGGGGGGGAGGGGGTTAGGAATTATTCCTATATAGTGTTGGCTATAGTGAAGGGGAGAAGAGGACGAGGGGGTTAATTGGGGCTGTTTAAGATAAACTAAGGGTTATTAAGGGATTAATCTGGAACACATATTATTTAAAAGAAAAACTTTTTTTGCTTGGCAAGTTGCTTTAACCAATATCATATGCAGGCCAAAGCTCATCCATTTGATCTGCAAATGAATGAAACAGAGTTGATACAAAAATACAATGTCGGCACAGGGTAGATACAAAATTAACAATGTTATTTTGTATCTCTTTATCTCATGTCACTGTGAACACACTTTTTACTTTGCAAATGTCAGTATTGCTTTCATGGCCAGGACAAGAGGTGGGCAGAGGGGACGGCTGCCCTTTGCACAGTGGTTTACTGTAGGGATGAAGGCGCCTTCCTTCTGTTAAAAGGCTGGCAGGAGTAGTGACAGCAGCAGTGATTTTGACAAGCGAGAGACTGCTGGGTGAAGGATCCCACAAACTTGCACATCTTGAACTGGGGGGGCACAGTTTGGCATCTTTGCCCTGGGCGCTGGATAGCCTTGTCCCAACATTGCTGTAGTAGGTTGTATACATTGCACAAATGTACCATTACTCAGAGTGGCCCATGGCATCCCTGTCAGGAAGGGGTTCACCTGCTGTTGGCACTGTGCCTATCAGATCTATTGGCTGCAGTTCTAGTGTCCACCAGTGGGTGTCTCTCAGCAGCCAGAAGTTCATGGTAATTAGGCATCACCTGATGCTGGTTGCAAGCAATGTGTATAAACTTTGCCTGTGCTTCTCCTCTTTCCCTTAGTGTTTGTCCATATGCCCCTGACCTGTGTTTCAGCATCCTGCTCCTAACCTTGTACCCTGACCCTGCAGCCTGATCTCTTATCTGCCTGTTTGTTCCTTCTCCTGTTTACCCTCTCCCTACTCAGCTTGCTCCCTGCTCCCTCTGCTTTATCTCCCGTGTATGACCCTGGCTTTGACACCAACTATGATTCTCATATCCTGCTATCTGTATATATTTGGTTTGGCAGTTGTTTATGGTTTGTTCACTCACTTATTAGATATCTGGCTTGATTTATGCAGTGCTGATATATTGGAGGTGTTTACATTTTTGTTATTCGCTTATTCTTAATAAATTAAATAATACTGATGCCTGGTGTTTTTTGTGCAAGTCCACACATTTCTGGTCACGCCTGTTTCACAGGATACCAACACTCAGTATCCCTAACAACCCTCCAGGCATGTCATTTATTAGGGTTTTGTATTCTTAATGTTTCATTTTTTTTTTTAAAGAATCTTTATTGGGTTTTTTCAATTATACATAACCTGAGCAGGTGAAATACTCCAAGGTTGTATCTCAGCAACATAACATCATTGGTATTTGTACTGACATAATAACCAACACAGGCAAAAGTAAGAAATTTGTAACCAAAATCTAAACATGCACCAAATACTTGATACCTCTGAAGGATGTTCAGAAAATGAAGAGAAATCAACTATTTGCAGTAGCATCAGCAAGAAAATCTAAGCAGAGACTCTGAATACTGATGGGAAAAAAGAAGAGGTGTGTTGTGAGTCAGAGATGTAGAAGGATGCGTATACGTATGCAAAAACGTACTTAGAGGTATAAAGGTGGTAAGAGATTATGATGTAATGGCTTTGTGCCGATGTACTGAGACTATGTTGAATGTCATGTATATGAGTTGAATACTACTGTAGGAATAAAGACGTATGTGGAAAGGAGATAAACAGAGAGGAAGGAGAAAAACGGAAAAGTTAGAGGGAGCTATAAAGAGAAAGAAGAGACATAGGAGAGAGATAGTCTGAAGAGCAGGAGCAAAAGAAAAGAGAAGGGGAAATGATGCAGGAGCGGGCTGGAGGGGCCCTTCCCAGAAGTCCCTGTATATGTTTAGTAGTAAGCCGAATTGTGTATTAAGGAACTAGGGGAATGGCAAGAAAAGGCAATATGTGGCGGAAGGTACTGTAGGAGTTGTAAGGACTCACTAGGTAGGAGTGTGAAAGGAAGCAGTATAGAGGTTAGAAAAGGGATTGGAGTATAAAGGAGACAGTGGAGAGAATAGTTAGATGGAAATTTAGCTTGGCTGGCTAGGAGTGGTAAGAGAGCAGTAACAAAATGAGCCTTGTATGCCTATAATACGTAGTCATGTGGACATGAGACAAAATGGACCACTATAGTATATCCGAGTTACTGGATCATGTTTCCGGGTTGGATCATTACAGATGAGTCATGAAGAAATAGCTGTTGCTCTGGTGTTGGAAAGGACTGTTGTATATAGAGACTCCATTTTCGATTATATTTCTCTTCTCTTTGTTGAGAGGAGGTTAGAAAATTAAGGTGGTCCAGGCGAAGAAGGGCATTAAGATCTGTTTTGACATCTAAGATATTTGGGGGGCTGTTGGAGACCCACTTTTTCAAAATAGCTCTTCTCGCGACCATCAGGCAAGAGGACAGCCATGGTTTTGTGGCACGGAGTGTGGCAAGCTGAAGCGGGCAAGCCCTTGGTAGAAGCAGTTCCAGATTGCCAAAGAGAAGAGGTAGGGGGTCCCTTGGTATTTGAAGAGAAGTGATGGAGGCGATGTAATTGAGTATTTGAGTCCAGAAAATGGATATGGGTTGGCAAGTCCAAAATCTGTGTTTTAATGAGGGTTTGTAATGACCACATAAAGGGCAGGTAGAGGCTGAAGGATTTCCATGGACATATAAGCATGGCATATAGGCATGATGCATTAGCTTGAGTTGTTGTTCCCGCCAGAACTCATTGGTGTTGAAAGCGCAGGTATTGTTGAAACCAGCGAGGATTTGATCCATTGAGAATGTGTTATCGAAGTCTCTAATCCAAGGAGAGTTGGTAGAGGATGTCTCTAGAGATTGTATATAGTGCTGATTTAATGGTCCATAGATATTAGAAATCTTATATTTACGAATCCTAACCAAGGTATCTATAAATGATGATTGGAAGCGGCCAGCTTCAACTGGTGTTATCTTATTCACATAGTTACATACTGTTAGGACATATAGAAAATGGTGAGGAGGTAGATTGTAAGAAGTTGAGATCTGAGAAAAAGACAGGGGGGAGCCAGAAGCAATGTCATATAATTGGCTTACCAATTTGAGGTCTTGTGCAAACACTATATTGTATGCCGCGTGTTGTTGCAGGATGGAAAAAGCAGGATTGTGGTGAATGGGGAGGAAGCGAGAGATCCAAGGGGATACACCTAGTTTACGTCTGGTTTCCCTCCACGTGATAAGGGTATCTCGTATGAGTGGATTGTATTTTAAATGTGGTGGGGGTGAGTTGGGGTTCGAATGTAGAAGGGCTGTGAGATCAAAAGGGTGAACCATGGCAGATTCTATTTGTAGGTTGGAGTAGTTACAGGATTTGATCAGCCAGTCAATACACACTCGTAGAATACAAGAAAGATTATATACTCTGATATTTGGGAGACCGATTTCCCCCTTACATCTAGGCAGATATAGCTTCTGCAGGGCAATGAGTGAGCGGCGACCTTTCCACACAAAGTTGGAGATCGCCTTGTTTAATCTAATTATGTCTGTATGCTTGAGTAGTAAAGGGATAGTTTGAATAGGATATAGTAATTTCGGGAAGCTCACCATCTTGAAGAGATGTGCCCATCCCGTAAGTGACAAGGTAACTCTTTCCATAACTCCAATTCACCTATAATTTTTTGAATTGGCGGTGAATAATTAAGCGAATAAAGAGAAGAAACAAGTTTTCCAATCTTTATTCCTAAATATGTGATGTTACGTAAGTTAATTTTGAAGAGAGAATTATGAGCCCATGGGGGAGTGCGTGCATGGAATAACGGGAGGACTTCGCTTTTCGAGAAATTAATACGGAGACCCGAGCACTGCCTGTCTGTCACAGTGTACCAGTGATCATCATCTGTCACAGTGTACCAGTCATCATCATCTGTCACGGTGTATCAGCATCAAATCGACATCTGTCACAGTGTACCAGTGATTATCAACATCTGTCACAGTGTACAAGAGATCATTCAAATCTGTCACGGTGTAGCAGTGTCAAAACCACATCTGTCAGTGTACCAGTGATCATCATCTGTTGCAGTGTACCAGTGCCAAATCCACATCTGTCACAGTGTAATAGTGATCATCAATATCTATCACAGTGTACCATTGATCATCAACATTTGTCACAGTGCACCAGTGATCATCATCTGTCACAGTGTACCAGCGTCAAATCCACATCTGTCACAGTGTACCAGTGATCATCATCTGTCAGTGTACCAGCGTCAAATCCACATCTGTCACAGTGTACCAGTGATCATCATCTGTTGCAGTGTACCAGTGTCAAATCCACATCTGTCACAGTGTAATAGTGATCATCAATATCTATCACAGTGTACCAGTGATCATCAACATTTGTCACAGTGCACCAGTGATCATCATCTGTCACAGTGTACCAGCGTCAAATTGACATCTGTCACAGTGTACAAGAGATCATTCAAATCTGTCATGGTGTAGCAGTGTCAAAACCACATCTGTCAGTGTACCAGTGATCATCATCTGTTGCAGTGTACCAGTGTCAAATCCACAACTGTCACAGTGTAATAGTGATCATCAATATCTATCACAGTGTACCATTGATCATCAACATTTGTCACAGTGCACCAGGGATCATCATCTGTCACAGTGTACCAGTGTCAAATCCACATCTGTCACAGTGTACCAGGGATCATCATCTGTCACAGTGTACCAGCGTCAAATCCACATCTGTCACAGTGTACCAGTGATCATCATCTGTTGCAGTGTACCAGTGTCAAATCCACATCTATCACAGTGTAATAGTGATCATCAATATCTATCACAGTGTACCATTGATCATCAACATTTGTCACAGTGCACCAGTGATCATCAAAATCAGTCACAGTGTACCAGTGATCATCAACATTTGTCACAGTGTACCAGTGATCATCAAAATCTGTCACAGTGTACCAATGTCAAATCCACATATGTTATAGTGTACCAGTGACCAACATCTGTCACAGTGTACTAGTAATTATCAACATCTGTCACAGTGTACTAATGATTATCAACATCTGTCACAGTGTACCAGTGAACATCAAGATCAGTCACAGTGTACAAGTGATCATCAACATCTGTCACAGTGTACCAGTGGTCAAAATCAGCAGTGCAGCATCAACATGTCAAAAAAATATACAGCAGCAAAGAGGCTTTCCTGGTACAGAGTATGATGGACAAGAGTAGCGAGGAACCCTCTCTGTCAGACTCAGATTCTGAGTATGAGCCAGTTGAAAGCAGTGGGTCAGCAATGGATTCTGAGGAGATGAGAGTCCAAACAAAGAGGTTCAGGAGATCTGAGGAGGAGCAGGCATCCACCAGTAGCACTGTAAATCCTGGAGTAGTGGAGAGTACAAGCAGCGCCGCACTCCCAGATGATAGGGAAGCATCCACTAGTAGCGCTGCAAATCCTGGTGCAGTGGTGAGTAAAGCAGGGTAGCATTCCCAGAAAATAGGCCAGGCGCTGTGGGGTGTCCCATCCACAACAATTCCCCCTTTTACAGAGCAGCCAGGCCCTTAGGTACAAACAGAAAATGTTCCCCCAATTTAATTTTTTTCATTTATTTTATATGATGTGCTAAATTACATTGTGGAGCAGTGTAATCTGTATGCCAGTCAATATATTGCCAACAATATTACTTTGTCATATACCCACCCATTTCTGTGGAAACCCCTCACTGTGGAGGAATTTAAAAATTACATTGAATATGGGACTGACAAAAAAAAAGAAGTCCATGCCTTCTGGTCTACCCAACCTATATATCAAATGCCAATCTATTCTTCTTTTATACCCAGAACATGCTATGAGATGATAATGAGGTTTTTGCATTTCAATAATAATTCCCAGTGCCCTCCTCAAAATTATCCTGATTCCGACAAACTGTTCAAAATTTGGACACTAATCAACTCCCGGCAAAAATATTTGTGTAGAATAATCCATTGTCCACTTTACTGGAAGGCTTGGCATTAAACAGTACATCCCTAGAAAACAGGCCAAATATAGGGTAATATTCTACAAGGTATGCAACAGGGCCATGGGATATAACTATAACTACAAAATTTATGAGGAAAAGGACATCCAGTTAGACCTCCCTGGATGCTCTATCTATATGGGGACAAGTGGCAAAATGGTTTGGCAACTTATAGAACTGCTGTTCAGGAAGGATTACTATCTGTATATAGACAATTTCTACACAAGTCTCTCACTACTCCACCATCTCTATCTAAAGCAAATGATGGCCTGTGGGACATCGCAGACCAATCACAGGGCCTCCCACAAACATTGGTCACCAAAAAACTAAAGTTTGCGGAATGAAGAAATAGTAGCTCTCTAAAGTGGAGAGATAAAAGAGATGTCTATATCCTTTTCTCAATCCATGATGATACCTTGGTGGAGCTTCAAACAAGCAAGGTCCCGTTCAGAAACCAAACTGCAAACAACTATAACCAATTCATGTTGGGTGGATATGAATGACCAGATGTTGCAGCCCTACTTAGCCACCAGGAGATCTGTCTATTAGTATAAAAAGGTGAACATCTATTTATTTCAGTTAGCCCTTTACAATTCGTATATCTTCTTTTCTAAGTGCACATAAAGATCCCTATCCTACCTGAAATACCAAGAGGACATTATTACAGCCCTTCTCTATCCAGATGGCCATGCCCTGAACAAATTTGCTTTGATTCATTGACCATGAACGGCATTTCCCAAATATCCTCCCTCTTACCCAAACAGGCTGCAAACCCCAAAGAAAATGTTGTGTATGTTACAGTAACAGAATTGACCATGACACCCAATACTACTCTCCCCAATGTCCCTCCCAGCCAGGCCGCTGTATTAGAGAGTGCTTCCAGATTTATCACTACACTGTTAGTGAAGTCATTATATTTTTCCAGTGTCTGCTATCTGCTATTCCCCTGTATGACCTGGACTGTTTATTGACAATGGTTCTGCCTGCTGCCTGAACTGACCCTAGACTGTTTATTGGCATGTGGTGTTGCCATACTCAGGAGGAGTAGAAGAATTTATTTTGGAGTTTAATTCTTCATATGTACATGCTATGTGTAAGAAATTTGTTATGAATTGACAACTTTGTGTAAAAAAAAAAATATATTTTCATTTTCTTTATACTGTACATTTTCCAAAAAATTGTGGGAAAAAAACTATTTGTTCAAATACTCATTATGCAACATAGAATATACATTGGGGTGTTTGCTTTCCAAAATGTGGTCATTTTGTGGATGTTTCCATTGTCCTGGTGCTCCATGGCCTTTAAAAGCATGATAGGTAGTCAGGAAACCATATGTACACTGCCCCGTACCAGTTATTCTTTTTCAGAATGTTGGGTGTAAAATTCTGCATGTGTACCTACTTTGTATGTATAGAGAATGCACAGCAGATCTACAGTTGTTTGCTACACTGGATTTAATTCTAAACATTTGATTACCATTGTACAATGCCTACAATTTGTGAGCTGGGTGCAATTTTTACCATATGTCTCATTCCTGTATGTATAGACATTAGAGATGAGCGAATTATTCAAAAATTCGATTCGGCTGATTCGCCGAATATGTGGGAGAAATTCGATTCAATGCACATTTATTCGCCGCGAATTTAACTTATTTAAAGGGTTTCTAGGCTTCAGAGAGCCTTTATATTAGTGCAGAACACTGTACCTTTAATTTAAATGCCCTTGGAGTCTGCTGGGGAAGAGAAATAATACTGTCAGTCAGTATGACATGCAGATGAGTGCCGTCGATCTTAGAATCACCGCACACTTCACTCATTTGGGCAGTCACGGGGCACGACGAAGAAGAAGAAGAAGAAGAAGAATGAAAAGAAGAAGAAGAAGAATGAAAAGAAGAAGAAGAAGAATGAAAAGAAGAAGAAGAAGAATGAAAAGAAGAAGAAGAATGAAAAGAAGAAGAAGAATGAAAAGAAGAATGAAAAGAAGAATGAGAAGAATGAAAAGAAGAATGAGAAGAATGAAAAGAAGAAGAAGAATGAAAAGAAGAATGAAAAGAAGAAGAAGAATGAAAAGAAGAAGAAGAAGAATGAAAAGAAGAATGAGAAGAATGAAAAGAAGAATGAGAAGAATGAAAAGAAGAATGAAAAGAAGAAGAAGAATGAAAAGAAGAATGAGAAGAAGAATGAAAAGAAGAATGAGAAGAAGAATGAGAAGAATGAAAAGAAGAATGAAAGAATGAAAAGAAGAATGAGAAGAATGAAAAGAAGAAGAAGAAGAATGAAAAGAAGAAGAAGAATGAAAAGAAGAATGAAAAGAAGAAAAAGAAGAATGAAAAGAAGAAGAAGAAGAATGAAAAGAAGAATGAAAAGAAGAATGAAAAGAAGAAGAAGAATGAAAAGAAGAAGAAGAAGAATGAAAAGAAGAATGAAAAGAAGAATGAACTATATTACTATATCAGTCTCTAATGGATGCTGGAGAGTTAAACCCCCTAACACCTGCTGTGCCCATTATGAGGGGTTCCCACCATCCCTGTGCTGAGGTTCTGGGTATGCACACCTGCTGTGCCCATTATGAGGGGTTCCCACCATCCCTGTGCTGAGGTTCCAGGTCTGCACACCTGCTGCGCCCATTATGAGAAGTTCCCACCATCTCTGTGCTGAGTTCCTGGGTCTGTACACCTGCTCTGCCCATTAGGAGGAGTTCCCACCATCCCTTTGCTAAATTCCTGGGTCTGTACACCTGCTGTTCCCATTATGAGGGGTTTCTACCATCCCTGTGCTGAGGTCCCAGGTCTGCACACCTGCTGCGCCCATTACTAGGGGTTCCCACCATCCCTGTGCTGAGGTTCTGGGTATGCACACCTGCTGTGCCCATTATGAGGGGTTCCCACCATCCCTGTGCTGAGGTTCCAGGTCTGCACACCTGCTGCGCCCATTATGAGAAGTTCCCACCATCCCTGTGCTGAGTTCCTGGGTCTGTACACCTGCTCTGCCCATTAGGAGGAGTTCCCACCATCCCTGTGCTAAATTCCTGGGTCTGTACACCTGCTGTTCCCATTATGAGGGGTTTCTACCATCCCTGTGCTGAGGTCCCAGGTCTGCACACCTGCTGCGCCCATTACTAGGGGTTCCCACCATCCCTGTGCTGAGGTTCTGGGTATGCACACCTGCTGTGCCCATTATGAGGGATTCCCACCATCCCTGTGCTGAATTCCTGGGTCTGTATGTACACCTGCTGTGTCCATTGTGAGGGATTCCCACCATTCCTGCACTGAGTACCTGAGTCTGTACACCTGCCAAAAGAAAGTTTCAGGATTTTGAAGGAGCAAAATACAGTAATACTGGAACAAAAATGAGCTGCGTGGTGGAGTTGCCAGAAGAAGAAGAAGAAGAAAAGAAGAAGAAGAAGAATGAAAAGAAGAAGAAGAAGAATGAAAAGAAGAAGAAGAAGAATGAAAAGAAGAATGAAAAGAAGAAGAAGAAGAAGAATGAAAAGAAGAAGAAGAAGAATGAAAAGAAGAAGAATGAAAAGAAGAATGAAAAGAAGAAGAAGAAGAATGAAAAGAAGAATGAAAAGAAGAAGAATGAAAAGAAGAAGCAGAAGAATGAAAAGAAGAATGAAAAGAAGAAGAAGAAGAATGAAAAGAATAAGAAGAAGAATGAAAAGAAGAATGAAAAGAAGAAGAAGAAGAATGAAAAGAAGAAGAAGAAGAATGAAAAGAAGAATGAAAAGAAGAAGAAGAAGAATGAAAAGAAGAAGAAGAATGAAAAGAAGAATGAAAAGAAGAAGAAGAAGAATGAAAAGAAGAAGAATGAAAAGAAGAATGAAAAGAAGAAGAAGAAGAATGAAAAGAAGAATGAAAAGAAGAAGAAGAAGAATGAAAAGAAGAAGAAGAAGAATGAAAAGAAGAAGGATGAAAAGAAGAAGAAGAATGAAAAGAATGAAAAGAAGAAGAAGAAGAAGAATGAAAAGAAGAAGAAGAAGAATGAAAAGAAGAAGAAGAAATGAAAAGAAGAAGAAGAATGAAAAGAAGAAGAATGAAAAGAAGAATGAAAAGAAGAAGAAGAAGAATGAAAAGAAGAAGAAGAATGAAAAGAAGAATGAAAAGAAGAAGAAGAAGAATGAAAAGAAGAATGAAAAGAAGAAGAAGAAGAATGAAAAGAAGAAGAAGAAGAATGAAAAGAAGAAGAAGAATGAAAAGAAGAATGAAAAGAAGAAGAAGAAGAATGAAAAGAAGAATGAAAAGAAGAAGAAGAATGAAAAGAAGAAGAAGAAGAAGAATGAAAAGAAGAATGAAAAGAAGAAGAAGAATGAAAAGAAGAAGAAGAAGAATGAAAAGAAGAATGAAAAGAAGAAGAAGAATGAAAAGAAGAAGAAGAAGAATGAAAAGAAGAATGAAAAGAAGAAGAATGAAAAGAAGAATGAAAAGAAGAAGAAGAAGAATGAAAAGAAGAAGAAGAATGAAAAGAAGAATGAAAAGAAGAAGAAGATGAAGAATGAAAAGAAGAAGAATGAAAAGAAGAAGAAGAAGAATGAAAAGAAGAATGAAAAGAAGAAGAAGAAGAATGAAAAGAAGAAGAAGAAGAATGAAATGAAGAAGAAGAATGAAAAGAAGAATGAAAAGAAGAATAATAATAAGAAGAAGAATGAAAAGAAGAAGAAGGAGAATGAAAAGAAGAAGAATGAAAAGAAGAAGAAGAATAAGAAGAAGAAGAAGAAGAATGAAAAGAAGAATGAAAAGAAGAAGAAGAAGAAGAAGAAGAAGAAGAATGAAAAGAAGAAGAAGAAGAATGAAAAGAAGAAGAAGAAGAAGAAGAAGAATGAAAAGAAGAAGAAGAATGAAAAGAAGAATGAAAAGAAGAAGAAGAAGAATGAAAAGAAGAAAAAGAAGAATGAAAAGAAGAATGAAAAGAAGAAGAATGAAAAGAAGAAGAAGAAGAATGAAAAGAAGAATGAAAAGAAGAAGAATGAAAAGAAGAATGAAAAGAAGAAGAATGAAAAGAAGAATGAAAAGAAGAAGAATGAAAAGAAGAATGAAAAGAAGAAGAATGAAAAGAAGAAGAAGAAGAATGAAAAGAAGAATAAGAAGAATGAAAAGAAGAATGAAAAGAAGAATAAGAAGAATGAAAAGAAGAATGAAAAGAAGAAGAAGAATGAAAAGAAGAAGAAGAAGAATGAAAAGAAGAATGAAAAGAAGAAGAAGAAGAATGAAAAGAAGAAGAAGAAGAATGAAAAGAAGAATGAAAAGAAGAAGAAGAATGAAAAGAAGAAGTATTCCAGTACAGCAAAAAGTGTATCTGCAGAGAGCTCCGCTATTTCTGACAGTTCTCTGACAGTTCCTTCACATTTACAGCGGTTGAAACATTGTATCTATTTATTTCCGAATAAAAACATCTGTATCCTAAATGGAAACAAATAGATACAATGTTTCAACCGCTGTAAATGAACTGTCAGAACTGTCAGAAATAGCGGAGCTCTCTGCAGTGACACTTTTGCCGGCCGATCGGGAAAAATTCAATTCGTGCACCCGAAGTTGGCTAAAATTCGGATTCAATGCGAATCGAATTTTTCCCGATATTCGAAACTAATTCCACTTCGCCTGGTTCGATTCGCTCATCTCTAATAGACATATTGCAGTAACAGTTTCTCTGTTCTGATTGCAAGAGCCCGATTCTATATGTTTATGCTCCAGTGAAGCAAAGTAGGGCAGCACAGACTTGGTATACAATCAGTATCAGTGCACAACAGAAAACGGAGTAAACCCACACTCCAAATATATAGTAAAAACGATAATCCAATATGCAGCACCTTGAATTTCATTAAAATTCCATCAGGTAGAAGAGATTACAAAAGAATGCTATTACCACACAGTTTTAAACATCCACAGCGAATTGGAAACAAGTTACAGCTGATGCATATTTTCACCTATAGAATTGCTTAATTACTAAATCCATTCACTTTCAGGAGATACAAAATCAAAATGACAAGTCCATTCCCAAAACATCTATAAAAAAAACAAAACACAGAAAAATGGCACTAGCATATTTCATAGAAAGAGATGCAATCCATCTGACCTGTCTCTGTTTTAACCCTAATTCCCTTACTTCTATATATTTATGTACACTACGCAGTAGCCCTTCAGCATGCTTCAGTGATAATACATTTTGACAAATCGCCACAGATGTAGCCATAGACCAGAACATATGGACTATCACTATCTGTATATACTGTATGTATACAGGGGTGGACTGACCATTTGGAAACTCAGGCACTGCCCGAGGGCCCGGGGTCAGTAGGGGGCCCCATGTGATGCCCCTGGTACCTTTTTCATAGGCTTTTTTGAGTTTGGGCAACAACACAGGGGCCCCTTGATCCCCTATTGCCCGGGGGCCCCATGAGTTGTCAGTCCGCCCCTGACAGTATATATCTGTACACACTGACATATACATTTTGAAATGCTCTATACAAGTCTAAGAACAGATATAATCTTTTAAATGTTAATCTAGCACTTCCTGGAGGTCTTTTGTATCAAGAATGGTCAGTGATGCACATTACCTGTACATTTCTCTTTTGCGGAGACACACTACAGACTGGACAGCTGCAACCTTTGGTCAGCAACCACATTTTAGAAAGGTTTCATGTATATTATAGGACCATTTATATTATTACCATTACTGTTGAACAGGAATAACACTGGAGATGTTTTAACCCGGACTTCCTGGCAACTTAACCATTTCAAAACAATATGCTATACAGTATACTACACTGCTTTGTATACTAAAAAATCATTAACATAAACTGAAAAATTAACATAAATCAGAACTGTGCTAACTATAGACGTGTGTAATTATAATCCAACATCACTGGACAACAGTCCTTCGTATAAATGTCTGTGGTTTGTGGGGGAAGTTTAAAATAATGAGGCCTCCAGATACCATACCCCCCACCACTTCACAAATGAGTAAGAGATACTTAGTAACCCGAGTTACTCATTCACAAAAAAATAGTGTAAATAAACAGACCAGACTAAATCCATAGTCAGTTATGCCATCCAATTCAAGTCAATTACACCATAGTCAATTATGCCATCCAATCCAAGTCAATCACAATGAGTGATGCCTTCTGACCCTCTGAAAATAAAAAATAAAAAATGATATCACCCAGGATAATCTGTCCCTTGTTTACATTTAGCTGCAGTTTGAGAGCTGTCATTCACAGCAGGTAGTCAGATGTATCAGTGGGTTAGCATGTCTTTTTTTTTTTTGTCAGGTTGGCCAACATCCTTAGTCAGTATTGATATGGATCTACATTGCCGGATGACATGACTGATTGGGGGGGGGGTGTTATTTTGTTTAATAAAGGACTTTGCTACCAGTGTTTGTAGGTTTTTTTTACACTAAATGGACTTTTTGTAGGGTTTCATTTTGTTTATTCACCACGTCTTACTCATTCATATGTGCTTGTATCTGGGGCCCCTTATTTGAAAGGGAGCTTCCAGATTTACAGAATATTCCACTCCCACTATGTTGGCCAGCTACCTTCTCTATGTTGAGGACAAGGGGCCTGGTTTCTTGGTATGCCAAACTGCATGCTGGGATTAGGGTCTGGTGTGAATTTTAGGAGGGACCATACAATTTGAGGGGCCATAGATTCATATCTGGGGTAATGGTCTGATATGGATATGGAGCGGATTCCCAGCTGTTTTTTTTGCAGAGCAAAGTAGTTGGGAAATTTAATTTATTGGCCACAAATCTGTAAGGGTAGCAGCTTGGATGGTTAGCCTGGTTTCAGATCGTTGTTCAAATTTTGGGTAGGGCTTCCTCATATTTAGTGATACTGGAATTTTTATATATATATGCTAGTAATGACAGTGATCAGGAAATTATAGCAGGACTGTGATAGTATGGAAAGCAATCTGACACTAACTGACACTTTGTGGGAACTGAATAACTGCCACTGACATCTCCAATGACACTAATACAGTGATCAGTGATGATAATAATATCTACTGACACTGTACTAATGACACTGGATGGGAAGGGGTTAAAATCTAGGTTTAGGGTTAACTGTGTGCCTAACAGTGTGTTAGGAATGGACTGGCCAGCAATGGTGGGACTCACCTGCCTTTTGATCTGCAGTACCAGGGCTGGCCAGCGGGTGCTCCCAGCAATCAGAGACTCAACCTTTCAGCCAGCTAACACCTGGAACTGATGATACTGGGGTATTTAAGGGATGGCCAGACTTGCAGACTCTGCCTTGGTGTTGTGTTTGTCCTGGGCCCTGTATCTGTCCTGCATCCTGTTTCTGTTCCTTCGCTGACCCTGATCTGAACTGCTGCTGACTTCTCCTGCTCTGATCCTGGCTTGTGACCCTGACCACCCCTCTGTCTGACCCTCTGTACCTCGCTGCTTGCTACCTGCTGAACCTGGCCTGTGACCCCGACCATTCTCTGCTTGCTCCCCCCGTACCTACCTGCCCAATTGATATTGACCCGGCCTGCCTGACGACGCTTGCTTGTATGTACTGTTAGCTGTGGGTGGTCGGTTTGGTTTGTTTGCACTGTAGTATGTTTAGTATTGCCCTGCGTTTATGTTTGTATGGTTAGTGTTAATAAATTATATTGTTTATCACATTTCTGAAGTCTGCGTTTCCCTGCATCAGTCACACACCTCTGGTCATACCTGGGAGCCCTGACATTACACCAAGGCCAATCCTGACCAGAAGTGGCTGCACAGGGAAGCCATCTTGGCTTGTTGATGGGAAGGATGGATCTTGATGAGGTTGAGTATTTATATCTGCTAGTGTTTGATGACAGGGAGTATGCTTATCAAACTCTGAAGGAGTATACCCGGGATGAATTGCTAGAATGTATACGGCTCGCTCATGTTCTAGTAGATCAGGGCACAGAGTTCTCTGAGGTGCAGCCATTGATTGAGGTTTGTGCAGAGTTGGTTTCATCTGGTTCCCCCGAATGCAGGGATGAATTTTTGCCACCATTTAGTGCAGACCAGGTAGAGTCCCTGGTGTGGTTATTAGAGGATGATGTGGGTTACCTTTTGGAGCGTTACTCCACATGTTCACCACAGACACTAAGAGATTGTATCAACGCAGTGCAGTCATTGACCAGACAGACTTTGTGTAAGCTCAGCTTTGTTCAACCCCTACTGCAGACATGGACAGACTTGTTGCACCCAGCCTCAGTCAGCTTACAAAGACCCAGTCCTGCTTCTAACTCTACTCCTGTATTCCCACCAGCTCCTCCTGCCCTGCTATCTACCGCATGTCAGTCCCCTGTTCCCACTCGCTGCACCTATCCTGCCTTTAACCCTGTAAAAGAGCCCTCTGTAGCAACTGCTCCCTCTCCTGTTCCATCCTCCAGTTTTTCTCTGTCTCCAGGTGCTCCATTCGTTTGCAGACCTGCGTTTACTTGCAGTGCTCCAGTAGTTAAAACCAGAAAAAAGCGAAAATTCTTTCCAACCAATACCATCCTGCCAGTATCCAAACCGGTGAGCCTGCCTTCCGTGACTCGGCCTGAAGCCTCTACTCAGCCTGAAGCCTCTACTCAGCCTGAAGCCTCTACTCGGCCGGATGCCTCTCCTCAGCCTGAAGCCTCTCCTCAGCCTGAAGCCTCTCCTCAGCCTGAAGCCTCTCCTCAGCCTGAAGCCTGCATTCAGCCTGATGCCTGCATTCAGCCTGAAGCCTGCATTCAGCCTGATGCCTGCATTCAGCCTGATGCCTGCATTCAGCCTGATGCCGCTACTCAGCATGATGAACTGATCCAGCCCGACGATCCTATTAGGCCAGTTGACTCGATGCCCGCTGTTGATCCAGATGATCCGGTACCTGATCCAGTGCCCGCTGTTGTGCCAATTGACTCAGAGCCCGCTGTCATACCTGGTGACCCGGTGCCCACTGCCTTGCCAGATGACGCGGTGCCCGCTGGCAAGCCAAATGACCTGATGCCTGGTGACCCAGTGCCCGCTGTCATACCTGGTGACCCGATGCCCGCTGTCGAGCCAGACGATCCAATGCCTGGTGACCCGGTGCCCACTGCCTTGCCAGATGACGCGGTGCCCGCTGTCGAGCCAAATGACCTGATGCCTGGTGACCCAGTGCCCGCTGTCCAGTCAGACGATCCAATGTCTGACCCAGTGCCCGCGGTCATACCAGTTGACTTGGAGCCCACTGCCTTGCCAGATGACGCGGTGCCCGCTGTCGAGCCAAATGACCTGATGCCTGGTGACCCAGTGCCCGCTGTCCAGTCAGACGATCCAATGTCTGACCCAGTGCCCGCGGTCATACCAGTTGACTCGGAGCCCACTGCCTTGCCGGATGACGCGGTGCCCGCTGTCGAGCCAAATGACCTGATGCCTGGTGACCCAGTGCCCGCTGTCCAGTCAGACGATCCAATGTCTGACCCAGTGCCCGCGGTCATACCAGTTGACTCGGAGCCCACTGCCTTGCCGGATGACGCGGTGCCCGCTGTCGAGCCAAATGACCTGATGCCTGGTGACCCGATGCCCACTGTCCAGCCAGACCATACAATGTCTGACCCAGTGCCTGCGGTCATACCTGTTGACTCGGAGCCCACTGCCTTGCCAGATGACGCGGTGCCCGCGGTCGAGCCAAATGACCTGATGCCTGGTGACCCGATGCCCGCTGTCCGGTCAGACGATCCAATGTCTGACCCAGTGCCCGCGGTCATACCAGTTGACTCGGAGCCCACTGCCTTGCCAGATGACGCGGTGCCCGCTGTCGAGCCAAATGACCTGATGCCTGGTGACCCGATGCCCGCTGTCCAGCCAGACCATACAATGTCTGACCCAGTGCCTGCGGTCATACCAGTTGACTCGGAGCCCACTGTCGTGCCTGGTGACTCGGTGCCCGCCGCTCCGCCTGGGGGCCCGAGACCTGTTGCTCCGCTTGGGGGTCCAGCGCCCGCCGCTCCGCCTGGGGATCCGGCGCCCGCCGCCCCGCCTGGGGGCCTGAGACCTGTCGCTCCGCCTGAGGGTCCGAGACCTGTCGCTCCACCTGGGGGTCCGGCGCCCGCCGCTCCGCCTGAGGGCCCGAGACCTGTCGCTCCATCTGGGGGTCCGGCGCCCGCCGCTCCGCCTGAGGGCCCGAGACCTGTCGCTCCACCTGGGGGTCCGGCGCCCGCCGCTCCGCCTGAGGGCCCGAGACCTGTCGCTCCACCTGGGGGTCCGGCGCCCGCCGCTCCGCCTGAGGGCCCGAGACCTGTCGCTCCACCTGGGGGTCCGGCGCCCGCCGCTCCGCCTGAGGGCCCGAGACCTGTCGCTCCATCTGGGGGTCCGGCGCCCGCCGCTCCGCCTGAGGGCCCGAGACCTGTCGCTCCTCCTGGGGGTCCGGCGCCCGCCGCTCCGCCTATGGGCCCGAGACCTGTCGCTCCGCCTGGGGGTCCGGCGCCCGCCGCTCCGCCTGAGGGCCCGAGACCTGTCGCTCCACCTGGGGGTCCGGCGCCCGCCGCCCCGCCTGGGGGCACGATGCCTGTCGCCCCGCCTGGGGGCACGATGCCTGTCGCCCCGCCTGGGGGCACGGTGCCTGTCGCCCCGCCTGGGGGCACGGTGCCTGTCGCCCCGCCTGGGGGCACGGTGCCTGTCGCCCCGCCCGGGGGCCCGGTGCCTGTCGCTCCGCCCGAGGGCCCGGTGCCTGTCGCTCCGCCCGAGGGCCCGGTGCCTGCCGCTCCGCCCGGGGGCCCGGTGCCTGCCGCTCCGCCCGGGGGCCCGGTGCCTGCCGCTCCGCCCGGGGGCCCGGTGCCTGCCGCTCCGCCCGGGGGCCCGGTGCCTGCCGCTCCGCCCGGGGGCCCGGTGCCTGCCGCTCCGCCCGGGGGCCCGGTGCCTGCCGCTCCGCCCGGGGGCCCGGTGCCTGCTGCTCCGCCCGGGGGCCCGGTGCCTGTCGCCCCGCCCGGGGGCCCGGTGCCTGCTGCTACGCCTGGTGGCCCGCTGCCTGCTGCTTCGCCTGGTAATCCGATGTGCCTCTGCCCGGAGTCCTGCCCGATGTGCCTCTGCCCGGAGTCCTGCCCGATGTGCCTCTGCCCGGAGTCCTGCCCGATGTGCCTCTGCCCGGAGTCCTGCCCGATGTGCCTCTGCCCGATGTGCCTCTGCCCGGAGTCCTGCCCGATGTGCCTCTGCCCGATGTGCCTCTGCCCGGAGTCCTGCCCGATGTGCCTCTGCCCGATGTGCCTCTGCCCGATGTGCCTCTGCCCGATGTGCCTCTGCCCGGAGTCCTGCCCGATGTGCCTCTGCCCGGAGTCCTGCCCGATGTGCCTCTGCCCGATGTGCCTCTGCCCGATGTGCCTCTGCCCGATGTGCCTCTGCCCGGAGTGCCTCTGCTCGATGTGCCGCTGCCCGGAGTCCAGCCCGGTGTGCCGCTGCCCGGAGTCCTGCCCGGTGTGCCAGTCTTTGCTATCCCGCCAGTTGCCAGACCCGGGCGGTGGAACATTTTGCCCAGCTAGGACTGTTTGGAGCGTCCTGAGGCCGCTCCTTGAGGGGGGGGTACTGTTAGGAATGGACTGGCCAGCAATGGTGGGACTCACCTGCCTTTTGATCTGCAGTACCAGGGCTGGCCAGCGGGTGCTCCCAGCAATCAGAGACTCAACCTTTCAGCCAGCTAACACCTGGAACTGATGATACTGGGGTATTTAAGGGATGGCCAGACTTGCAGACTCTGCCTTGGTGTTGTGTTTGTCCTGGGCCCTGTATCTGTCCTGCATCCTGTTTCTGTTCCTTCGCTGACCCTGATCTGAACTGCTGCTGACTTCTCCTGCTCTGATCCTGGCTTGTGACCCTGACCACCCCTCTGTCTGACCCTCTGTACCTCGCTGCTTGCTACCTGCTGAACCTGGCCTGTGACCCCGACCATTCTCTGCTTGCTCCCCCCGTACCTACCTGCCCAATTGATATTGACCCGGCCTGCCTGACGACGCTTGCTTGTATGTACTGTTAGCTGTGGGTGGTCGGTTTGGTTTGTTTGCACTGTAGTATGTTTAGTATTGCCCTGCGTTTATGTTTGTATGGTTAGTGTTAATAAATTATATTGTTTATCACATTTCTGAAGTCTGCGTTTCCCTGCATCAGTCACACACCTCTGGTCATACCTGGGAGCCCTGACACAGTGCTTGGTGTGTTTACCATGTGGTGCTTTTACTAAAGGATATGCTGGTTTTTATTCCCTGCTTTGCAGGTAAACAAAATAAAATGGAAAATCCCCACTGACAGGACAGAGCTCTGTGTTGTTTACATTCAGAGAGCTCTGTCCTGTCATCCGCTTCACCGATCAATCATTGGCTGGGACTCGCCGATTGACTTGTGCTGTAACTGATCATGCATCCCCTGCTTTGAAGAGCCAGATAATGTATTAGATACGTGATCCATTGCAGGGATGCTACTTTGCTGTCATACATCTAGGTAATGCGGTTGAAAAGAAGTTAAAAAAAATGAGGCTGTATGGGGCTTCACCTCTCCTGGCCATGTCATTCATTCACAGAATTTTGAGAATCGGAAACTACAAGTCCCGACAGCCTTGGCTGTCGGCTTGTAGTTTTCAGTGAACTACCACAGCACTGTTGAGCGCTGTGGTAGTTTATCGATTCTTCCTGTCACTGAAAAACTGCCTGCTTGTACGAGGTACAAGCAGAAAGATTATACTAACGGTCTGCAGGAGACCTGCATGGCACCAGTATCTGCTGATTGTTGGTGCAATGCTTTCCAGGCTCCTAAAACAAAAAAATAGGAAATGCACATGTTTTTACCTGCAAAAAAAGTGCATTCATTATTTTTTGTTAAAAAGGTGAACTTATGCTTTAAACGTTTCAAGACCAAAGTCCCTGTAATCAGAGTTTAAGGCTCCAAAACTACATGCAAATCATTCCCCTTAAAGAGACCAAGTACAAATAATGGATTAACATAACTGCCTTCCAGAAGCCATTGCTGGCATCATGTACATGTATATAGCTACTGTATATACTGTATTGTGTTTTCATGGATGAAGAAGTAGACACTTGTTGAGCAGCCGTCGAAGATGGCCATACATTTTACTGGCTCCTCCCCACCCGGGTGTACCATACCCATTACCACTTTCCAGCAGCGCGCCTGATATCCTACACCCCTTTCTTAGCTTTGCCAGCACCCTGTGGACCTTCCTGGGGCGTTCCAACATCACAAATTGCCTTGTCACCAGCTCTTACTGCTAGCGGTATCTCTCCGCAAGCAGGGAAAATGGCGGCCACCACTGGTCAGAGTAAGTACACCCACCCCCGCTCGCAGCCTGTATACCCACCCAGCTTGCCTCTGGTCCTTTCCTACCCCACGGCAGGGCTCCTGGCTTCCCTTCCACCCTCATGGCCTGACTGCCTTAGTGGGACCAGCCCTTCACCTTGTCTGCTGCCCACCTCCCCTCCAGTTCCTGGCTCCTTGGGCCCCTGCATCCACGTAGATCTAACTGCCACAACCAACAGGTGGGCCGTGTCCTCACAGATCAAACAGGCTTCACCACCAGAGTGGCCTGAGAGATGCCACAACCTACTGCCCTCCTGCCCTGAACAGGCAGGAAGAGACAGATGTCCCTGCCACCACCGGAGCTCCTCCATTCTACAAGCCGGGAGTATCCTGCCATTTCCTTCTACCTGAGGGTCCCTGCCTTCTAGTTATAGCCCAGGCCTGCCCCTGATCCTCCCTTGGTCCTCTGTCCCTGCCTGTTATCCATTCCCTGAATGCCCTGGAGAGTGGTATTCCCCACGCATTTGTACCATTTGTGGGGGCATCCCCAGGGCAATTGTGTCATCTAACTTACTAGGGGATCATACCAGGAACTCTACCCCCCACTTCTTCAGTTAGGACCTATCATGTTCTCAAGTGGGACTCTGCCACCGGGACCGGCCTCACTCGCTTTTCTCTTCCCTCTGGATGCCCTGCCCTCCCTGCTTGATCAGCACCTGGACTCCTGCCCTGCTGAACTATCCTGCAATCACTGACACTGTATTGTAGGCCCTAACACTCATCAGAGCCATCTTTCTGAATAACCATCATTGGCTTAGGATGGTTCCTTATCCAGGCACCCCTGGGTTCCCCCAGGACCATGGTGAAACATTCCGATACTACTCTGGCCAAACCAAGCAAATCAGCGGCTGGCTCCTCAAAGACCTCAGCTACACATGCTAAAAGGCTTCGTTCTAAAATGGCCTTTCCGCAACCTTCACCTGAACATCCATTCTCATCCCAAGAGCTTGTAATCTCAACAGGATGACTCCTCTAATGGCAGCCTTTTTGCTGTACAAATTGCAGATCCCACTGTGACAATGACCCGAGATTCAGCTCTTCTTGAAAAGTTAAAAATTCTCCTTCAACAGGAATTAAACACTGCAATGGAACAACTCACTACTAAGATTTCTTGTGAAATAAGAGACATAGGATCCCGTATCGATGATCTTTGAACACAAAATGGATGTTGCTATTCTGGTGTTCGATAACCATGAACAAGATATTGACACCGTCAAACTGGATCTTGCCTTTGCCCTCCATAAACCTGAGGACTTGGAGAACCGCAGCAGGAGAGGTAATTTTAGGATCCGGGGTCTTCCTGAATCCATAGAGGACTTAAACTCCACAGTTAGCACTTTATTACTATTAAAGCTTATTCTAAGAACTCCAATTGAGAGACTAGAATTCAGCAGAATCCATAGGGCCTTGGGTCCAAAAAGGCCTGAAGGTCCTTCTCGTGACATCATAGTCAAACCTAAAAACCAAGGCGGCAGTCATGCAAGCTGCTTTGTCTAAGAGGGACCTGATTTTTCAGTCCCACAAATACCAAATATTTTCTGATTTAGCTATACAAAGACTCTTGAGATGCAAGGAATTGAAGCCTTTTGTCCTGACATTACAAAACCATCACATCAAATACCTCTGGAATTTCCCATTCAAATAAACTTTCTCTTTCCAAGGCCACCCTTATGCCTTCCCCACGCTGGAAGAAACTCAGGAAGTCCTTAACAAGCTGCAGCTCATGCTCCCAACTTCCACTGGCTCACAGGCCCCACAATCTTCTCTCTACAAATATCCTTGTCTTACTCCTCTTTGGGAATCTCTGCCTCGAAGACTACATCCCGCATCTAGGCAAAATAGATCGACTTCTAGACCTGAAGTCCCGGATGAAGACTGAACCTTCACCACTCTCTTTTTTTTTTTTTTCCTTGCCCCGCTATTTTTTTGGGGGGCTGGTCCATCATTTTTGGACCCCACACACCTACCACTGTTCAAGGTGTTCCAGAACAGTACAATTGTTATGGTCATACTAGTTAATATGCATGTTCAAGATCATTGTTTTATGTTCTCATTCATTATACACGTTTAATATGTCTCCTTTTTTTGAGAGCTCACCGCCATCCATGGGGACCTCCCCATATCTTACAACCCCTTAATTGCTCTAACTCCTAGGAGCTGCGCCTTAAGACCTACCTGGATGGACAGCAATCTCCCACCGCCCTCCCTGGTTCTACATGTATCTATCTCCATGTCCACACATATATGTGTTTAAATATGCTTCTGCTTTCCCCCTGCTCTCCCCCTCTTTTTTTCTCCTCTTCCCCCTTTTCCCCTTCCATTTTCAATGTCAGGCATTAGTTTTGCTACTTTTATCTTCTAAGTTTTAATGTTATATATTGCAGTGTGCACCCGCCCGGTATTGGCAACCCCCAGCTATGGCAGTGTATTTGATCACTGCTGTTGATTGCTTAGGCAATTTCCTCTCAGACTTCCCTGCGGCTGAGCCTACCATTTTCCTCCTTACTGTATGCTCTCTCTCAGTTATAAATTTTTTTTTTTTTTTCCTGGACATCGGACTGCCCAAGCCCACTTTATTTAAGTTGGGTTGGATCTCTACTGTGTTCTGTAGCTACTTGGCCTCCTATCCACCATGATGGCTACTTCCAAATTTGTTGTGGTGTCCCCCAATGTACAGGGCTTTAACTCTCCCCAGAAACGTAAGTATGCCTTCAACTACCATGCCTCACTTCATGCCCTTGTTATCCTTTGAGTCGAAACCTGATACTTCAGGGGACAATCTTAGATGTTGAAGTAAGCATAGTCAAATAATATGCCCCATTACCCATCAGTCCCAATTTTTATCTCACCCACTGTGTGTAATTTCCTCATACAGGAAGGGCACTTTGACCATAATGGACAGTAACATGGTACTCAACAGAAAGCTAGACAAATCCTCCTCAGCCAGCTTCCCCCCCCCCCCCCCCCCAGGTTTCTACTGATGCTAACTCACAAACAAAGCAATTCTCAGATCTCCTCTCCGAATACGCCTTGGTGAATGCCTGGAGGGAGTTTAACCCTAGAACACGGGTGTTAAGGATCCGGGTATGACCAGAAATGTGTGGACTGACACAGGGAAACACAGGCTCCAGGTATAGTATAAACAATACAATTTATTAAAGACTAAACAATACATAAACGCAGTGCAAGACTAAACATAAACACAGTGCAACCAAACCTCCAACAGATAACAATAAGAACAATACTAAACGTAGTCGGGCAGGCCGGGTCGGTAGCAAACGGGCAGGCAAGCTACAAGGAACAGGCGGAAGCGTAGTCAGGAATAGCCGAGGTCAGGACAAGCAGAGTTCATGCAGAGTCAGGATTAAATCAGAATCAGGATCAGGCAGGAAGCAGACAGGATGCAGGTACAGGGGCTCATGGGAAACATACACCAAGGCCCTGATCACAGGCCTGACCATTCCTTAAATACACCTGCTGTAATCAGCCTCAGGTGATGGCTATATTGCAGGAATGAGCCTCTGGTTGCTGAGAGCACCCGCTGGCCAGCCCTGGTACTGCAGCCCCCAAGGCAGGTGAGTCCCACCACCACTGGCAAGTCCATTCCTGACAACGGGCTTATACTTACTATTTAGTGCCTCACAATTGCCACACAAGAATAGACCACCTTTTCATCCCTCAAACATTTATTACGGAAGTACTTCACGTCACAATCTTGTCCACATCATGGTCTGATCACTTGCCACTCATACCTACCTGTAGGTTGGTGGCTTTGGCCCCTCAGCACTACTCTTGGTGCCTTACCAACTACTTATTATCCTTCGATGAAACAGTTTGAACTATCCAGGACTCTATCTCCACTTATTTAGCTGACAACACTAAATCAGCTTTGTCCCCCCTGATTTTGTGGGAAGCTCACAAAGCCACACTTAGAGGGAAACTTATACAACTTGCATCTCGCAAGAAGAAGGAGAGGAACTCCCGTATGGTGACCTTATCCTCCCATTTGGAAAGCTCAATTTAAGGAATCCCATTTTGCCTCTTTACGCAAACAGTTGGAAGCTATCAGGGTAGGACTACATCTTCTCCTTGAGGACAAGGAGGAAAAGCAACTTAGATGGTCCCGGCATACATTCTATGCTTGTGCCAATAACCCAGGCTCAATGATGGCCAACCTTCTCAAAGTTCACACCCGAGACACTAAACTGATTAGGTTATGCTTACCTTACAAAGACATCACAGCCAATCCTTCCAAAATCGTGGACATCTTTACTTTATTTCTATCTATGCTATACTAGCCCCCTCTACCTTTTTGAAAAGACTTGGCGGATGCCCTATTCCATGACATTCATCTCCCTGGCCTTTCCCACTCTGTCAGATAAAATGAAAGCTGATATTTCCGTCACTGAAGTCGTCACAACAATTAAAACACTTAAGATGCAAAACACCCCTGGACCAGATGGCTTCTCAGCGGTATACTACAAAACATTATCTAAAACACCAGCTCCTCATCTGACAAATTTCTTCAATCACTCCCTGTCAGGGATCGCGGTGGAGAGTGACTCCGCGCATGCGCGTAGTGGTGATCCATTCAATCCGGCGGACACTGAGACCTGGACGACGGCAGCCGCGCATGCGCACTCGCAATCGCGGCCGCTTGCCTGGTACCAATGGCAGGGCAGGGCGCACTATTTAAACCTGCCCTGCACTGACACTCATTACCATATGGTCTTTGCTCCTGTGTTCCTGTATTCCTGCTATTGAGATTCATTGCTGACTTTGCCTGAACCTGACCTCCGCTGACTTCTCCTGCTCTGACCCCCTGGCTAGTTTGACCTCTCTTCTGGATATCCCCATACCTGATCTGAACTTCTGTTACCGACCCCAGCGAGTGACCTGACTATTCTTCTGCCTGCCGCCTTGTACTACGCTGATCCCACTGTTACTGACCCGGCCCGTTTGACCACGCTTACTACTCTGCCATCCATCCAACCATCCCGCTTGGATCCAGCCTTCCGCCTCTTCACGTAAGGCTCTCTACCTGCATATACCTCTGGCGGATCCCTCTACCACGGGCAGGTGTACCCAGGGGCCGCGACCTGGTCCTTGTCTGCTCCAAGCCCATCCCCACCATCAGGGGCCCTGGTGAACAAGCAGACTGGTGCTTAAACTCCACGCCCTGGGGAATCCTGTCCTGTGGACTGCTAGAGGCCCTGCTAGGTGGTTACTAACACTCCCATTCTGACCTACACCCATCATCAACGACAGCCCAAATAGTCATGATCCTGAAACCTTGGAAGGACTCCCAAGACCCTCATAACTTTCAACCCATTTCCCTGTTAAATGTCGACTTTAAAATTCTCGCCAAAATCCTCGCCACCAGAATTAACTAATTTTTACACCATCTAATCCACAAAGATCAAGGGGACTTTGTCCTCTTTTGACAGGCTCCCGATAACACCTGCAAGGTCATTCATCTTATCCATCTGCTGCACCAAAGTAGAACCCCTGGTATAATTCTCGGCCTGCACATACATAAGACATTTGATTCTCTTTCCTGGGACTATATTTATTATGTTCTGGATAAATGGGGATTCTTGTCCACCTTTACGTCCTCGCTGAAAGCTCTATACTGGGGTCCCTAGTCCACGGTTTGGTATCTTTCCCAACAATCCTCCCATTTTCCAATTTATAGAGAAACACACTAGGGGTGTCCTTTATCCCCTATACTGTTCATTCTGGCATTGGAACCCCTATTACATCTCATTAGAACCAATTCAGATATCACAGGGATTATAGTTGCCCAACAGTCATTCAAAGTTAGCGCATTTGCAGATGATTTACTCTTGACCTTGATTCAACCTCACACCACACTGCCTGTCCTTTTTTCTGTTCTCACATGCTTCTCCAATATTTCCGGTCTCAAAGTAAACAAGGACAAATAATCTGCTCTTAATGTCTCTCTTTCCAAGGTGGAGATCACCTTATTAAAACTAAACTATAACTTTGCTTGGCCCACTTAGAATATCTTGGGAGCCGTCTTAACAAATCCTACCATACCCTCTATGAAGCCAATTATACCCCAACCTTCCTGTCCTGGTCTCACCAACTCCTCTCGTGGATTGACAAAATCAATATAGTAAAGATGAATATTCTTCCAAAGCTTTTATACCTATCCTTCACCCTCCCTGTCCCCGTCCCTTCTTATGCCCTAAAGTCATTTAAAAATTGTGTTTTAAGATTTATCTGGGCTAACAAGAGACCTCGAGTCACCATACACTCCATGGAAACAAGGGGGCTTATGGGTTCCCAACTTTTCCAAGTACTATGTGGTGGCTCAAATCACATCTATGACCTCCCTATACGCTGCACAGCAAGCCCCTATATGGGTCACCATGGATGCACTCTAATGCTTTCCGGTTTCCCCCTGTTCACTTTTATGGATTCCTCCAAGATTTAGGCCCACAACCATCAGCCCCCTAATGGCCCACTTTTTACGAATATGGGACTCCACCAATTTTTTTTTTTTTTTATTTAAATATTTATTAATTTTTCACATTATTACAAAATTTCCATAAGAAGAGACACAATACATATAAATATCAATACATTTCTACTCTGTCCCTTCTATTTACCTCTTTTATTTCCCTTCCTTCCCAACCCACCATTTCCCCCCTTCCCCCCCTCCCTTCCCTCTGCAAGATCTCCAGTCTCTCTAGGCCCAGCAACTTCGAATAGCTTCCTAGTTTAGAGTTTTCTATATTTCTCTTTCAATCTCGATTTTTCCCATTTTTCCCATCGTGAATAGTATATTTTCATCCTGTCTTCCTGCATATGATAAGATTTTTCCATTCTGCTAATCTGGTTTACCCTATTGATCCAATCCTCCTCCGTTGGTACCTCTGTCTTCCGCCAAAACTTAGGGATCAACCCTTTTGCTGCACTTAAGTAGTACCATACACCTGATTCTTTATATTTATTTACTGTTGTCTCAACACTATGTAGGAGACACATGGTTGGGTCTAATCCTATGTCATTTCCAGTTATTATTTCTATTAATTTGACTATTGTCTTCCAGAAAACCTGAATTTTTGGACATTGCCACCATATGTGAAACACCGTGCCCTCATCCCCACATCCTCTCCAACACATTTTTGAATTCTCCCCCCTCATCCTGTGCTCAGTGCTCGGTGTAATATGCCATCGTGTCAAACATTTATAGTTAATCTCAACGTCTCTCATACTAACACTCTCGTGAACTAATCTAAATATCTTATTCTGTTGATCTTCATCTATCCCCACCCCCATATCTCTTTCCCAATTTGTTATGAAAATTAACTTTGTGTCTAGTTCTGTAAGTATTCTATACATTTTTGTAACACCGTGTTTTCCATCTCTACGTGTTTCTAATAGCCTTTCAAACATATTCCACTCCTTTTTTAATCTCAAGGGTTTTGGGAGAGTTCCTATAAAACATTTTAATTGATGATATTTCCACTCATCTATTTTAGTAAACATATCTCCTCCCATCTCTTTTAATTCTTTAAATGTTCTCAATTCCCCCTCTACCAATATGTCTCTCAATTGGATATCTTCCTTTTTAAACCATCTCCCTGATATCTCATCTTTTCCTGGGGGGAAAAACTCTGTGTTTGCAAGAGGCATTAATATAGAGTTGAATTCCCATTTCATGTGTTTATGTAAATTATCCCATATCCTTAAGACAATTAAGGTGTAAGTGCTTGTGCCCTCTTTAATTCTTCTATAATGTGCTGGAACCCATATCATCCTACTCAAATTAATTCCACTCAGATCATTTTCCATTTTTACCCAACTTTTCCCCTTGTGATTAAAAGTCCAGTCATAAATTCTTGCTAACATTACTGCTTTGTAATATCTCTTGACATCAGGTAGTCCCATCCCCCCTTTCTCTTTAGTCCTACTTAGTGTTTCATATGATACTCTTGGTTTTTTATTCCTCCATATATATCTTGTTAACATTTTTCTCATTATCTTAAAAAACGCCTCTGGGAGTTTGATCGGGATCATTTGAAATCTATAGAGTATTTTAGGTATAATTACCATTTTAATTAGGTTCATACGTCCTAACCATGATGGATTTCCTCCTTCTAATCTTTTTAGTTCGTCCTTAATCTCATTTATCAGAGAAATATAATTTAATCTATACAGTTGTTTATATGAGGTAGCAAGTTTTATTCCTAGGTATTTTATATCTTTTTCTCTCCAAATAAAGGGGAATTCTTTTTGTAGCTTTTCTTTTTCGCTCTTTGGTATATTAATATTCAAAATCTCAGTTTTTGTTGGGTTAATTTTTAGATTAGATAGTTCACCATATTCCTTCAGGATCTTCAATATATTTGGTAGTGTTATTCGGGGGTTGCCTACATAAAACAGTAGGTCGTCCGCAAAGGCCGCTACTTTATGTTCTATATTTTCTATCTGGATTCCCCTTACCGCTCCACTATTCCTTATTATTGATAGCAGGGGTTCCAATGTCAATACATACAGCAAGGGGGACAATGGGCATCCTTGCCTTGTTCCATTGGACATCCCAATGGATTCCGACCTTTCCCCATTTACCGTGATGATTGCAGTGGGCTCCTTATATAGTTTACCTATCCATTCACACATTCTCTCTCCAATCCCCAACACTTCCAAGTTGTCCATCATAAAGCCCCAGTCCACTCTATCAAACGCCTTTTCGGCATCAATTGACAAGAGCACTACCGGGGCTTTCCCTTTTCTACTTTTCTGGATAAGCATCAGAGTTCTCAAGCCATTATCTCTACCCTCTCTCCCCTGAACAAAGCCCACCTGGTCTCCATGAATCCATTCGGGCATTAGATCTTTCAGCCTGTTTGCTAGGACCTTTGCGTACAACTTAGTATCAGTGTTTAATAATGAAATTGGTCTGTAGCTAGAGCACTGAGAGGGATCTTTTCCCTCCTTATGGATGAGAACTACATGGGCCTGAAGGGATTCCCTCCTCCCCTCCATCCCACCTCCCAAGTCATTCATATATTTCTTTAACTTTGGTAACAGTACTTCACTAAATTTTTTATAGTACTTAACTATATAACCATCCGGGCCTGGGCTTTTCCCTCCCCCTGTACTTCTTAATGCTGCTTCTATTTCTTCCTGAGAAATTTCTGCATCCAAGGAGTTCAGTTGTGTTTCACTAAGCTTTTGCAATTCCGCATTTTTTAAATATGTCCTCCTTTTTTCATTAATACCTTCCCTAATTTCTTTTGGTGATCCTTGGTGGCTGATGTTATACAACTTTCTATAATACTCCGTGAATACTTTAATAATTTCTTTAGTTGAGTGGACCATCTCCCCCTTAGGGCTTTTTATCTTTTCTATATAATTCCTGTTCTTCTTCTTATTCAGGGCTCTCATTAAGTATTTTCCTGGTCTATCACCCCATCTATATCTTTCACTTAATACTTTATTATATACTCTTCTTCTCTCCTCTTCCATCAATCTCTCTAATTCGTCTTTTTTATCCCTTAACTTCTGTCTTGTTTCTATTGTTATTTTTTTCTTGTGTATCTGCTCCAATTCCAGGATTTCCATTAAGAGTCCACTAACCCTCTCTGTTCTTTCTTTTTTCTTCCTTGCTCCCATCGCAATCAGGATTCCTCTTATATATACCTTATGACTTTCCCATACTGTAGCTGTCGATACTTCCTCTGTTTCATTCTCCTGGAAATATACCTTAATCTCTTCCCTGATCTTCTGCACAATATCCTCATCCAAGAGAAGAGCCTCATTTAACCTCCATCCTAAACCTCCCGTCCACCTTTTTCCCCATCCTATTTTCATTACGACTGGGGCATGGTCCGAAAAAGTTCTTGTCTCTATTTCTATTTTAACCAGCATTTCAATGAGTTGATGATCTATTAGAATGTAATCCAGTCTCGAGTATATCTCATGTGCATTAGAGAAGAAGGTATAGTCTCTGTCCTTCATATGCATTATTCTCCAGGTGTCCACCAGCTGGTACTCGTGGATCACCTTCCTCAAAGCTCTCAGGGACCTACCCCCTTCTCTCTGCACAAGGGAGGTTGCATCCATTTGTGGGTCCATACAGAGATTCAAATCTCCTGCTATTATCAAACGCCCTTTTTTAAAATCTATCAATTTTTTTAACAAACCCTTCAGAAAGATCTCAGGTTTCTTGTTGGGGCAATATATATTGGCTAGTGTGCATTCAATTCCCTGTAGTTTACCTTTCAAAAACAGGAATCTCCCTTCCGGGTCAGTCCTTCTATCTTCCAACTCAAATCTCATATTTTTTGCCAATCCTATTGCCACCCGCTTTGCTCTTTTAATTGGAGAGTCAGCGTAATACCATGTAGGATAATATTTGGATTTTAGTTTCACATTAGATTCTATCTCAAAATGTGTCTCCTGAAAAAATACCACTGACGTTGCCCTATGATGTAACTCTTTAAACAACTTAAATCTTTTCCCAGGGCAATTCAACCCATTCACATTATATGTTATAAACTGTATTTCTTCCATCCTTCTTGATTTTATTTATCTCTCTTCTAATTTGTCTCCTCCTATTAGGACCGAATGACTTGCAGAATATTAGCCCCACTCCCCCTCCCCCCCTTCCCCCCATCTCCCCCCCCCCCACCCCCGCCCCCCCTCTCTTACTTTTCCCCTACCCATTTTTAGGCTTATAAACTGCCTACAAATCATTTGTGGAACTGTTTCCACAGTTGATTTAAAATATTGGGCGTAGACTCCGCCCATGGACGGCTCACCTTTCCTCCGACCTCCCTAGCACCCCTTTCTCTATCTACAAGGCTCTGCAATAACCTTTACTTCCCCACCTCAACCGGAGCCTCCAGAGGGACTTCCACCTCAAAAAAGGGGGATACTAGGGGGGCAAGGGAACAAGAGAGAGAAAAAGAAAAGCGTATTTTTTTGCTCACTTCTCCCTCCCCCCTCTCCCCAACCCCAGAGCCTCTCTCCCCCTCCCCCCGACCCACTGCCAATCCTCCCCTCCCGTATCATCCGAGTCTCCTTTTTCTTCTTCTTCTTCCCACCCAGTTATCTCCATTCTTTGCAGATCCAGTCTATCACAAAAATCTCTCAGTTCCTCCGGGAATCTCAGGTATGCTGTTACCCCATTTTTCCAGCCAATTAGAGATGCTGAAGTACCCCATCTATATTGCACGTTCTGTTTTCTCATTTGCTCTAACAGGGGTCTCAGGGATCTCCTTCTCCATAGAGTCTCTGGTGTTAAATCCGCAAAAATTTGAACAGTCAAATCTCCATATTTAATTAACGGTCTTCCCTTGATCTTCTTCCAAATCTCATTTTTGACCCCAAATTTCTGGAACTGTACAACTATATCTCTTGGTCTTTCCCTCTCAGTATCTTGTTTGAACTTTCCTATTCTGAAAACTCCATCCAGTTCAATCACTTCTGTTTCAGGTCTGTCTCTTATGGAGTTTAAGATTTTTTTAACTAGTTCATGTAATGTTTCCCCTTTTGCTGCCTCTGGAATTCCTCTCACCCTAAGGTTAGACCTTCTTTCTTTACTTTCTCGAATTTCCATCCTGTAGAACAGTTTTTTCTGGGTTTTCTCTAAATGGGTTATTTTTTTCCTTAGCTTATCTATGGTTTGGGCCTGGGTTTTAACTTTCTCCTCTGTTTCTTCCATTCTCGTTAGCAGATGCCCTAAATCGTTCCGAATTACTGTCATTTCATGTTTTATCGTTTTCTCCAAACTTTGGAACATTTCTATCATCTCCTTCTTATTCGGTATTTGTAGTTCACCATCAAGTTCTTTTTGTCCCAAGCCATCCGCTATTTGTTGGCTACAACTGCTGTTCATACCCAGTGATAGTCTCGGGCTGTTTCCTGAGCTAGTGTCCATTTCCCCTTTGGCGCTTGCGCCTTGGGCCCTTTCTGGCGTAATGTTTCCATGTGATGTAAATTTCTTTATCGTGCCTGATTGAGACCCTTTGAGCCCTGCTCCCTTAGGACCTTTATTCTTCATATCCTCTATAAGTCTTTTGTCTTCTATATTCTCTAGATGGGGTTATACCTCTCCTCTATGGTTTGTAATCCAGACAGGTTTACTGAGTTTACTTGTGCTCTCCTAGGGGAATGTGGGTCTCTTCTCTTCTGAACCCAGGGAATCCTCCCCTCTCCTCCTTAACCCCTTGTTCCCCACTGTCACTCAGGAGTCCACTATACAATACAATAGGCCCCCAGCAGGTCTCACTCACCCTTCTCTTCCCCGGATGGTGGCTCTAAGCTTGGGTGGAGGGTCTTCACAGCAGCTCTGTCCTGGGGGGGATTCCTCTGGGCTTCCAACTCTGTACCTCGGTTTTTTGGGTTTTTTTTGTTTGTTTTTTTTTGCCTCTGGGCTTCGTCCCAGGGATGCAGGGTGGGTCTCCTGGCGCTCCCGGGCTCCCTGACCCAGAATCAAAGAGCCAGCTGGCCGGGGGCCCCAGGCAGCAATAGACCGGGGGCTACAGACAGTAGCCAGCCGGGGATTATGGGCAGTAGTTAGCCGGGGGTTGAGGGCAGCAGAGAGCCGATAACTGTAAGCCGGCGTCTTTCCGTCAAATCAGGCGGCCGGCCGGCTTTCTCCTCTCCCAGAGAGCCTCCGCGGCCGGTCACACACCCCCGCCACGTCACTCCGCTCTCCAGCCGTCCAGGTCCCTCTCTCACCAAGGACTGGAGAGGCCGGCCCGTCACTGCGACCCCCGTCTGGCTCCCATCTCCGGCTCTCCGGACTCCACTCCACGGCCCTCCAGACTCCGGTGAGTCGGCTCCTAAGGGTCACCAGGGAGGTCGGGGAGCGGTACCTAGCCGAAGGCTAGTGCCGCTCACTCCCCACAGCCGCCATGACCAGGCTCCACGGGACTCCACCAAATATTCCAGTGGTCTAATCTCCCCTCATCTACCACTCCTCCCCCTTCTGGGCAACCCTCTGTTCCCTCCAGGCCTCGAGTCCCTTAGCGTCTACCAATGGTGGGTTTCGCATAAACCTAATTGCGGTCACTCGTTCCTCACTGGTCGTTCTATCTACACCTGGGCAGAAATAAGGGACAAATACCAAGTCCCTCAAACTGAACTTTTCTGATTCCTACAAATTAAACATGGGGTGACTTCGGTGCTCACTGATAAAGATCGGAAAACTCAACTTTCCTTGTTTGAACATATTTGTCATCGAACGCCCTTCTCCTCCAAACGTATATCTATTCTTTACTCACAGTTGAATAACCTTCAAAATCTCAACAATCACACTTACGTTTCCAGATGGGAAAATGACTTTAAAAGCACCAAAGACAGGGGTTGCTGGTCACAAATATGGACAACCCTGACTTCCTGCTCCATCAATATTTTAACTATCAAATTGGCCTTTAAAACTGTTACAAGGTGGTACCTAGTCCCATCCCGCCTAACACACTATCACCTATCTGCCCCCGACACCTGTTTCCGAGGTTGCTTTACCCAGGGAGGCATCCTACATATATGGTGGAAATGCCCTATGCTCTCCCCGTTCTGGACAAGGGTCCTTAAACTCTTACATTCATTATTAGCCTGTCCTTTCCCAAGGGACCCGTGACATGTCCTTCTACACTTGAAACCCCCCTGTGTTTCATCAAATACCAATTTAGGCTTGTTACCCATGTACTACTGGCGGCAAAACAAACCATAGCGAAGGCTTGGAAACAACAGTTCATACCTTTTATAGAAGTTCACTGCCTAGATTTTTTTCTTGCTTTTAAAAGCCTTCCATTATTCTTTCAGACACCCATGAGAGATTCCTTAAAACACGGACCCCGTGGATCTAACATGCCTATCCTGTTATACCAACAGGCAGTTTTACATTGCTATAATTATAGATGTTCCATAGCCCGTGTTCGAGTGCTTTTCACATCCTTCCTTTGACTCCTTGTTCTTCCTTACCCTTTTTTTTTCATTGGCTCTTCCGCAGGGACGACTTGTGGTTTCCTCTATGTATTCCTTGGCTCGATTATATATTCTGTGTATTTCATATGTTAATATTCCTCTCACCAATGCCTGATCCTGTGCAATAGGCAGATGGATCCTGCTCTGTTCCTCACACTGATTCATTGATACAACATGGTCAATTTACGTCCTGAAACACCATCTACTTTTTCAATTGTTACAGTTCTGTTATTTTGTGCATTACCGCTCTCGATCTGTTGACTCTTGATGTTATACCATTTCCTGTACACATAATAGCGGTTGTAACTGTATCTTCTAAAACCAAAAATTCTTCAATAAAAATGTATTGAAAGTGAAGAAGTAGACACTCAAACCTAAAGATAAATTTTTTTCATTTTAGCAAAGTCCACAAAAACAGACAGTTGGATACCTCTGGGGAGTGGTACCTGGAAAGATGGCTGCATAATAGTAGGGCCTTGTGACAGCTGACAAGTGAAGGGACAGTCTGCAGCAGTTTGGCAACATGTTATCAAGGGTTATTAATGATGTCATGGGTTAAACTTTTGCACAGGCAATGGTAAGTACATTACGTATGGAAGAAGAATTCAAGGACCTGAAGAAATAGAACATCATCTTGTATGAAGTTTTCAGATTTTAAGACATGTTGTCTTTGTGAAAGAGCTTGACTATGTAGAGACTGATGTATGGCAATTTGCACTTAAATAGACTGGCATGGTTGCAGTCTTTTGTATCACCACTATGAATTATCCTACCCTCTGGGTAGCTGTTGTTTCACTGTTTTTTCTCTGCTACACTTTACCCTTTGACCTGTGTGCAGCATCACATGCAGTGTTGTCCTCTTTCCTCCAAAAAAGATTGTTGAAGTATGAGGTTTTAAAGTGGACAAGAAACCTACAAATGAGAAGACAGAACTGAAGTAAACAGCACAATAGAAATAACTGCAGTATAAAGGTGTATACAAGTGTGTTGAGAAAACAGTAAGCACATTTTTCTAGCCAGTTTAAATAGTAGAGGTGGCTGGTGACACAGAAACCCGACTGTTTTAGCAGTGTCTCTGTGTTGATGGTGAGTGTATATAAGCTAAATGCAGATGGCAAGATGGATGTTCTATCCCACATTCTGTCCTCAAGATAGTAGTTCTGCCTTCCAGGATTACCAGTTTTTTCACTTCACAATGGAAATTAGATGGAATTGTGTGGAAGCTGAATAAGGTCAAAATATTGCTTTATGAATTATCATAGAGTGGTATCCAACAGACTGAGCCCAAGTAATAATACATTGAGTTCATAGAGAGACACAAACAAAATTATGCTGAAAGTGTCTAACTCCTCTCAATATTCCCTACACATACTTTCTACTATAGGGTTTTTTTGCTCAACACAATAACAATTTACTAGAGGGGGCTGAAGAGGAATACCAAATTAGAAAAATATTCCATATGTATTGGATCTCCATGTATCATGTAAATGTTGAGACTCAGTGCTTACCCTTATACCCCTAGGATAGTCCAACAAGTGCAGTTATGATAAGAACTGCCCTGCCACTAAATGCCGAAAAAGTGCTAAAATCCTTTTAACTAGTCTTCCACAAATACTACATCCATATGTTGCTTCTTATTTGTTTATTTTAATATGTCAGATACTTGTTAAAATTAATTTTAGTAGAAAACCAGAAACATGTGAGTGACAATCGTCACTTCAAGATATTGCTTTTCTTTAGCTGTTATGATCATGAAAACTGAATAGTCACATGTTGAAGTAAAAATATTTGTAGCGATATGCCAAACTGTCTGACAGTAATTACAACATCTGGCAAACTGTGGGAGCTCACTTTTCTTCCCATCTGTTTTGAAATTTGTAACCATACAGTTTCATAGCTTCACAAAGAGTTCTTTGCTGTAGCATAATTTGCATTGCTTCACACTGCACAGGCTGAGGACAATTGAGTTTTATTAAATACAGTCAGTTATGTACTGTACAAAATAATTTCCTTAGATGTGAACGGTCTATAGCTTTCACAATTCGAAATCAAGCAAAACAAAGGAATTGGCAGTTGCATTGTTACTGAAGAGCACTAACTTGATTTTTTTATATTATTTTTATAACATGTTTTATTGGGGGTAAAGCTGGCTATACATATTAGATTCATTTAAAATTATTATACTAGTGTTTGTATTTTTTAAACACTTTCAATATACCATCATTCTTATTGCTAATAACATGCTCACTGTAAATCCAAACATTATGATAGGGAAGACTGACATTTTTAAACTAATAACAACATGTGCGAAAAGGAAAAGTATTGTAGATATTCAATGATCACATATGTTAAGTTATTATTGCAGAGGTTGTGAATTGCAATATAGAGTGATCAAACACTAAACCTGAAATTACTCAATCTTTCTTTATAACAGCTCTTAAGATAAGATATCAGCTACACAAGGAGTGCACTGTTTTCAATGAGTTGGCTGACTCATAGGGGTTGGTTTACTAAGGGATTAAATAATTTTTTCTTTCCAAAGTGAAAGTTCACTTTGCAGCATTAATGTTTTTTTAGCTTAGTGAATAAGGTACAGCTGTGTTAACTTCAATTATTAGATCTTGGGCAACCCTCCCTCCCCACTCCAGATTGTTCATTTCCCTTGAACTTGCCTGGGTATACAAAAAAAACATACTGTAGCATATTATTCTTCATTTTGCTAAGCGAATACATTCTACTTCTTTAGTAAGCCAGTCCAATAGATTTTCATTATGAGAAAGGACAGTAAAGCAATAGCACCTACTCAGGAAGCAAGACTTGAGTATGCAATGAGCAAACATGGCTGCCCTTATGTACAAATAAAAAAAACCTGATTTTTTTAAACAAAAAAAATTAACCCTCATTGATAATATTGTTTGCATCAAGCTGATCTCTTTTTTTCACGTCTATCTAAAATAAATTCAATATTCTGTAAACCTATACATTCCCTTTAGTAGTAGAGATGAGATTCAAGCTTGTGGCCGTGTAGATTTCAACCCAAACTTTGCATATCGCAGTTTGACAAAAGGGTGCACTAAGTGGTCCCTTTGTTTACAATCAGATCAGGTTCCAGTTTTTTTTTTGTCAAAGCTTAATTGGACAAGCTAAAGTTAGAAGTTAACTGGTTACCATGCACAGCTACATCAGAGTTAGCATTTTCTAGTTTTAGTAAATCAACCCCATTGTATTTTATTGATCTGCTTCAAGTGTTCCTATAAAGCACTGTATAGCAATATCAAAAGCCTGAGAGATGATCATTTCAGCTACTGGGCTTAGTACTAGATGATGTCAGTGACAACCATCAGTTCCAGCCTGTACCCACACATGGACCCACCAGAGTCATTGATCCCCTTAAAATGGTGCTGGGATAAATAGCCACTATCTCAGCACCATTTTAAAATGGTGGCTTGGACTCAAGTGGTTATAAAAAGTTTTAAATGTTTTTCGCTTGTTAAAGCAGTGAAATGCTTTATGACCTCCCACACATCTACAAGGTATCCAGATTAAAAAACTTTACAAGAAACGTATGTCTTGCTAAGTGCACTGGACTAAACCTTTTGAGGCATTTAACATTTTTAGCCCCAGAGACCAGACAGAAATTAACTATAAAACAAACATTTTATACATTGAAGAGTATTATACCATAGTTGTGGAGGCTGCATTAGCTTAAAATTTTCAGGCTTTTTTCTTTATTTTTACCAAGTAGTTCTGCAAATTACACTTTATCTCCCAGGCTGGCTATGCTCACTCACTCCACTGTATCAATGGAGAGAGCCATTGTTGTCATTGGGCCTCTGTGCTGATCTGCACTTCTAATGTCTCCTCCACTCCTCATCTCCATTACATTGGGAGACATTCTTTTGTAGTTAAAAATAATAATGTTTTCCCTGTGCTAAGGTCAGAAAAGTTATGAACTTCCTCAAGCTGCTGGACTCCCTGCATATTAGGAACAGCAAAAACAGAAAGTGCAATGCTCAAATGTAAACCCTCTAAAACCATATGTATATCAATTAAAGTGTGAGCCCTCATACTGTACATATGTATTGATGTGCTACTAAACACTCAGAAAACTCTATAAATTCTAATATTGAAAACCTCAGTGAATAATATTATCTCCATTCCCAATATCAGCACTATAGAGCACATTCCTCTCTTGTAACACACTGTGTTCACCAATATTTTTACACCACTTAATTCAATAAGCTGTTTTACAAGAGCTATAACATGTATCCAAGGTCTACTTTTATTCAATTTCTCCTCTTGGCCACCACTCTCCAGGGCTAAGTCAGGTATTTCTTTAATACACAAAGCACTCCTAGTGGCAAAGCTCCTCCTCTCCATTCTAAATGAACACTATTTGAACAAACAGGGAGAACCCAAATAGTGTAATCTTGTTTATTATATTAAAAGTAAAGCAATAAAATATATGTACTTACAAAAGAAGAATGAACAGCTCTTTTGGTATACTCGGCATATATCTGGTCTGCGGAGTGCAAACATGCATTCCAATGGGCTGGAAGGTATGTAGTGAAAGTATCATAGGTTAAGGCATCTAGATCTGTCAAAAAAAATTAGTATACAAGGTGATGTTGAAATACTTCAGATTATAGGGGCTGCAAATGTATGAGATTTCATTCGAATTGCTTTGTTTGGCACAAAAAAAAAACAAACACTATGAAAAAACTCTAACTGTATCCTGAATAGACATGGGCACACCAAAAAAATTTTATTTAGTTTCAGATGCATTCATTCATTCATTTGTTTCCTCATATTCATTATGTTGAATCAATTTGGTTTTGGAATTCAATTTGTATCTTTGACATTTGTTTTGTATATTTGTTGGTCTGGGTGGATTTGAAAAGTTTTGCATTTTTTTCGAAAATTGTTTTATATAAGTTTCCGGTTATCTTATTTTGGTAGTTTTGATATTTTTTCACGTAGCGGAATAAATAACGCAACATTTGGCAGCCCTGAATTTCTCAAACCTGAGAATTGCATTAGACTTTAGAACTGAACTGACTGTAACAATTACAAATTCAATTTAAATCACAAATTTACTCTAATCCAAATTACTGAACAAATTCAAAATTTGAAGTAATTTCACTATGGGCCCAAACTACTAATGCATTATGTGGAATCATCTGAATGAAACTATTTTGTTATAGCTTTTTTGGATTTGTGGATATTCATTACTATGTCTGTTCAGAGATTCGTATACATCTGAATCTGTGAAAATCAAATCAGAAAATTGCTTTATATATTAGTTTCCGGGTTATAATAGTTCAGGTGGTTTTGATATTTTTGTACGTAGCGGAATAGGTAATGCAAAATTCGGTGGCTCTGAATGTTTCAAACCTGAGAATTGTATTATACTTTGAAACTGAACTAACTCACTGTGACAATTACAAATTCAATTTACTGAAATCCAAATGATCCAATTCACCCAAGTCATTCGAATGAAATGAATGAAACTATTTTGTTATAACTTTTTTGAGTTTATTGACATTCGTTACTATGTCCGTTCAGAGATTTGTATACATCCGAATCTGCAAAAATCAAATTTTCATCTGAAAATCTAAACAAAATGATCCTGTCTAATCCTGGCAGCACTGAATGATCAAAGTGACTCATGAGAGAGGTCTGGGTGTTGACACTGCTTGTCTCCCTAAGTTAGTTCTATGTTTACTACAGCCAAGGATTTACTAAAGGAATTCAGTAATGGCAGGCCCTGTTATTTGCTTAGGACAATTCTGGTAAAAGGTTGATATGGATCACCTCAAGGAAATGACCATACATCAGATTGTGGAAAGATGCAAATTTAACAACAAATCCAGCTACTGCTGCATTGATAAGCAAAAAGTGAATGGAAGATCAATGTCTGGCTACCATGTATGCACATGGTCACCATTTCACCTTGCTTTCAACCAGCACTTTTTTGAATTCATGTCTGTTAACCATGTTTATGGACTGCATAGTACTCGCACTTATAAGACATATACCACCTGGGTAACTATATACAGTAGCTATCAATCTTCTGCTTTTAACACAACCAGGCCACAAACAAAATCCAGTTTCCAAAAGTGGACTGCCATTGCATAGCTGGTGTATCTTTGAAAACCCAGGCACACTCTGAACCTCTGTCATGAATCTAACTTTCCTACACCGAGCTACCATGTCAGATTAGCGACAGCCATCTAGTGTTTACCAGACTGAAGTTCATCTGCCCCTAAAATTCTACAGGATTGTGAGGGAGCTGACAATGTGGGAGACTTTGTGCAGTGCTAGAGCACTGAATGTATATATAAATAAATGTATACTGTAAAGGTTTGACTTACAAAGTGCACATTTATATAAATTAAATTACTTTCATGGACTATGTCTTATCACAACAAATGAAAGAAAATGCATGTTTATGGGACTACAAGGGCCCCCAACAAAAAGAAAACGCTTATACAAAATACAGATTTGTAAACCCATTTGAAGCTGTGTTTTGGATGTTCTATTGTATTGCAAAATATTAAAACACCATGGTATCTCTCATGAGTTAAACACAATGTCACACTCCTTGTGGTCGATTTACTAAAGGAGAATGGCATGTTCACTTTACAGAAATGTTCACTTTTCAAGGAAGTTTTCCCTTTTTCCCCAATTTTCACAGTGTATGAGGGCATTCTGTGATCACTTTAATCATGCAAGCACGTGCAAGCAAAATTCCCTTTATTTTCATTTTTCCTGCATGTGATGGGGTATTCTTAGCAAGGTGAATTCTCACCATTTTCAATAAGCTTAGAGAAAATTCCCTTTTAAAGTGCAAATTCTCTTGCAAAGTAAATATGCTTTACTCCCTTAAGAAATTGTCCCCCCGTATCTCTTCCTACAACTCTGTATGTATCTCAAAAACCTTCTTTTAGATATAAAGATCCTGATTAATAACTTGGAGTCGCCATAGGTAAATATTCCTACTCACAAAGGATATAAGACCATCATGTAAATTGCACATAAAATCTCAAAAAGACAATAGTTATCAATAAACCATAAGTGATATATGCCATAGATGTCCCCAAAGGGACAAAAATATGGCACATAGAATGTTCACTGGATAAGGTTTACAAATAGAAGGTTAGCATAAGAGTGACCAATTTGTATTTTATATATAAATGTTAAAGAATGGTATGTGAATACCCAAAGATAAAAATGAAACGTTCCACAATGCTCAAACTTGTAGTCACTCTCCGGAAATCCTCAATCAACCACCTATGGAAAGTACAAGCAGCATGTCACTGTCATATTCACATATGCTGCTATATATTTCTTTGTTATGATAAACTCCACTTACGTGAATATGCTCAGATAGGTCTCATATCCAGTACAGTAGATTTCACGTAGTCCTCCACAGCAGCCTTTCTTAATGGTGTGCTATGGCAGTCTGGGTTGTTCTCTAGGTAAGTGAGGAGTGCCTTTGAAAAGTGATTCTAAAGGCAAATTTGTTTTTGAAAAATAACAAACATGTCTATACTTACCTGCTGTGTGCAGGGGTTTTGCACAGAGCAGCCTGGATCCTCCTCTTCTCGGGTCCCCCCGCTGGTGCTCCTGACCCCTCCCTCCTGTCGGGTGTCCCCACAGCAAGCAACTTGCTATGGGGGCACCCACTGCTCCGTGAGTCCATTCACACACAGAGCTATGGCTCGGTCCCTCACCCTCTCTCCCAATGCCTCCCACTACTGTCCCAGCCAATGAAGAGAGCCGAGACTCCAGTGCAAATAGCTGGATCGAGAGGGGGCTTAGGTGAGTATTAGGGGGGCTGGGGGATGCTGCACACAGAAGGTTTTTTACCTTCATACATAGAATGCATAAAGGTAAAAAAACCTTTACAACCACTTTAATAAAATGAAAAAGTTAAAAAACAAGCTGAGGAATCACAGGTGATTTTTATTTTTATTCACAGCATCACTGAGTACTTGTTATAGTCCACCATAACAAACAATTATGTTATGTGTCTGTATGCTAGCAACCAATTATTTCATTGGTAGTAGGATGCAGGCTGCCAGCCCAAACAGTGTCCTTGGTTGCCCCTCACCACTTCAAGGTCAGCATGTTGCATGAACTAGCAGCGTGACCCACTGCACCCTGATTAAAAAAAGCTGAAGTGGAGGATTAAAAAAGAATAATTAAAGTGTTACTAAACCCAGGACCCTGCATTCACTCTATCTGGTATCACACAGTACACAGAACATGGAAATGCAATTATTTTAGTAAATATAAACTGCTAAATTCCTTTTCTCATCAGCCGTTAGTGCAGTCTCGTGACTTCTATCAGTGTCCAGCTGAGCATTGGTTAAAGCTTGTAGGAGGAATTTTCTTTCTGCTCTAGGAGGATTCAGAACCCCTGACTTTTGTCTGGACAGTGCTGATTTGCCCTGTGCTGATCACATGCACTCTTCCAAGGAAAAATAATACCTCTCTAGCAATACACACCAAACAAAGCTTGTGCAGAGTGCAGCAGCATACTTATACATACAAATACTGCATATACAGACTGATTTTACTGTTATGAGTTTAGTAACACTTTAAGTATGCTCGTAATAATTGTGCTGGCTCTGTTCTTTTGAACTATAGTAATTTGAAATAATGGAAGAAGAGCTCAGATGAAACATTGTAATCTAACATTGGATGGTATTGTTGTGCTGCATGTTTTTATTTTCATGTAGTGGATCACATAGACTGAGCAGAATGGACCTGGCTGTGGCTTGTAAGTTAATTATTAAAGTACTAGTTCTGATCCTGTTTCATTGATTTTAGTTTTTGTAACAGTAAATGTATAGTGGGTTGGGACCAATGGACTAATAATGTTATTCTCCATGAAAGAACATCTTCACACAAATGTATTTAGCACCGCACAAATCTTAAATACAGCTCTTATTTGAAAATAAAGTTAATATTTAGCCATCCACAATATTTTGATTGCTCTAGCATCAACAGAAGTACACAGCTTTCTTGGATTAGTGAGTTATTTTGAAATATTTACTCAATATACGGCAGTTGTTGGTGAACCCCTGCAACAATTAACTCACCAGAAGTTCCATGGAAGAGGAGCGCCATTGATAAGCATGTATTTAATAAACTAAAGTAATGACTTGGATTACAAATCTTGTATATTTTGGTTCAGGTGCACCAACCCAAATGTTTATTGATTCAACCTATGTAGTTTGGTGCCATCTTAGTTCAGAAACAACATGCTAAGAATTGCACACTTTTTCAGTAAACAAGTAGAACACTTGCTATTGAGGAAAGAGGATTTTTCCAGACTGAAAAATATGCTTCAGTTATTTATTAGAGAAAGGTTTCATGCATATCTTTATGGGCTTATGGATTCTGAAATGTGACAGATTACAAGCTACTGCAGGTAGCTTTTCAGCTAAACTTTTATAAAAAGGGAGGTATCTGTTAGAATGTTCCTTTTTGCTGCAGTACGTGTTTACCTTTTTGGAGACATCTGGGCTGGCAGTGGTGATTCTGATCTATATATCACAAAAGTTTCTGTACTAAACAACCTATTTGAAATGACCAGTAGCCTAAAAGGTATTGGCCAATATGCCCTGCAACTTGATCCTGAATTTTTGACCACAAAGTTGTTCTGGCTTTGGTTTTCATACCACAGGTAGATTCTACATGAAGAGACTGTGTACCAGTAACTGGTAATTTTTGGTTGTACGCTGGTCTGTATGTTACCTACTCCTGAGCCCTGAGTCTTTGCCCTGTGTGATACACATTTCTGAGCCCTGCACCCTGTGTAATATGAACACCTACACATCCAACACCTACACATCCAACACCTACACATCCTGTGTGATGCAAACTCTTGAGCCCTGTGCAATTCACTATACTGAGCCCTACACTATAAGCACTTTGTTGTACATTTCATACTCCTGTCTACTGCACTCTGTACTCTAGGACTATATACAGGGGCGGACTGACAACTCATGGGGCCCCCGAGCATTAGGGGATCATGGGGCCCCTGTGTCCTTGCCCAAACTCAAAAAAGCCTATGAGAAAGGTACCAGGGGCATCTCATGGGGCCCCCTACTGACCCCGGACCCTCGGGCAGTGCCCGAGTTTCCAAATGGTCAGTCCGCCCCTGACTATATATTACATACTTCTGACTACTGCACTACTTATGCTATATTTTACATTACATACATCTGACCAAAGTGTTTATTGTCTCAACAGTTGCTGGTTGATGTCAGCTCTCCCCCTCCACCTTCCTTCTCTCACACAACACACAGCTCAGATCGATTCTCTTACAGACACCTTCTATCTGCACACTGGGTAGCTGCCTGCTATTCTGCAGTTCTGACATGTAAAGTTCCCAGATAAAAATGGCTGTGAGCTGTGTGTTGTGTGAGAGGGGGAGGAGGGGAGAGCATTGCCGACATCAGTCAAAGAAGCAAAGGAGGTGGATCCAGACAAGATTGTCGGCAGATACTGAGAAGACTGAAGCCTCTCCCACAAGTATTTACCCTTATTTTAACAGAAAGAGTGCACTTCTCAGAGGACTGGAAATATTTTTTATGGATTAACATCTCACAGGGAATAGGTTAAAGCTAAAAAAAGGAAAAACATACTTCTCTTTTATGGATGAATAGTACCGGCAGCTACAGAAGTAATAGAGGGTTTATTTTTAACTGCTTGATTAAAACATACAAATACTTCAATGTCCATAGTCTAGCCAAAGGTTCACTGTATAGAGGTCTTTTTTTAAGTCTGTAATATTGATTACATAGCAAATTATGTTAATGGATTTCGTCAATTAAATCTTTAGTATAAACTGGTATTCATTAGAACTCATAATTACACTTAAAATTGCATTGGTTTCCCAAATACTGTACAATATGTAAACATATTTGACAGTATGATTTAATGCTACTCTTTATCCAGTTAACATTACTTAAAGATAGGTAAAATAAGTCATTTAGTGAATTTTAACTACTCTGGACTATTATGGCACGCTTTTGAAAATGCTCTGTTAGTCTTATATAAAAATATAATTTTTTACATGAGTGACTTTCAATCACTGATCCTTTTTATATAGAATTAATATTTTCCAGATTTCTTCCATAAACTCTGGTGTTCCAACACAGACCATGAATGTTTCATGAAAGTGGAACAGAAAGAAAGGTTGTACTTATTTTGTAGTGACCTGAATTCAACATCAGATGTTAAAATCATGACATGAAATTTTGGTTGAGAGATAAAAGTAAGAACAGAGAGCTGACCACATGCCGGATGATATTAGTGGCAGATGTGATCGTCAGAAGTGTGATGGCATTTCCTCTGAATAGGCAAATGTACTTTTAAAACTTTGATGTTAAAATGATTAGCAATGAAAATATGCTTTGTTCCTTTGCCTTCACATGGTCTCAATAATGGCACTTATCGTTTACTTGTATTTTTTAAATCAAATATTATCCCGTCTTTTATTTATGTGCAGATGCTGAACACAATGCTGCTTTTCTGCTTGCCTAAAAAAGAACTCTGAATAAAATATACAGATTTAGAATAGGTCTGAATATATGCCTTTTTTTCCTGTTTCATTGTAGTTTATTCCAGCTCTTTATGTTTTTCCGCTTTTTCTTTCTTTTGATCTTTATAACATAAAAATAGCTAACACTGTGCACCATCTTATCCACAGATCCTCTAATTAGATGCCACGTGGACTTTTCAATGGAAACAATCTATTAAACGGTATTATGTGACAACTCAGGTTATAAATAGATTATATAACCTGTTATACACATGTGCATGTTTTCATTACTTTATTTCTTTTGGTATTGTTATTTCCTGTAGTGAAGTTGCTTAAATATAGGAAAATCTTTTCTAAGCCAGTAATATTTTATGGACAAAAATATATGTGCCTATTCATCAGCATATGTTTGTTATAGATAAGGGACAATAACACTGACAGATGCAATCATCCTAAAGTCCCCTCTACCATGGTAGCGATTCACTCTCGGTTAACTGTGTCACAAATTATCAACCTGCCTATTAGAAACTTGAGCTATCCTGTGGCTTCTTTGCTAGAGAAGCCAGTTTTACACTGGTCTTTGATCATTTTACATACCCAGTCATGCTCCAGTTAGTTAAAATTAGAGTGTTTCCTGATCCAATCTGGATATTTAAACACTGGGCAGGGTATATAGATCCCATTTTTGTTTATAGAACTGATACTGATTGCTGGCTAAATAGACAGAGACAGGAAGAATTTATAGACTGTTAGGCCTCAAGCACACTGGGCATAAAAATGCTGCTTATACAGGTATTTGGCTTTTTTTCTTCCAACCTGTAGAAGCAACTCTATGTTAACCTATGAGTCATTGCACATTGGGGTGTTTACAGGAATATTTGAACAGGAGCATTTACAGGTTGAAAAAAAAAAAAACGTTATAAGTGCATTTCTGAGAAGACCATTTTAGGTAGAAAAAATGCTTAACGGGCATAAAAGTGATGTTTTCAGCATTTTCAAGTGTAAACGAATTCTAGTGATAAGCTCCATGTACGCTGGCTTAAAAAAATGCTGCTAGTGGAAGTTATTATTTTGCCTGTAGAAGCAACTAATGTTATCCTATGTATCCATGCACATTAGGTAGTCTAGAGGCGTATTTTAAGCTCAGTGTTTAGGGGCAGAAAAAAACCCTTCTGTTTTACATTTTTGAGAGTGTTTCTGGCAGACAAAAATGCTAAATGCTGCTGAACGCTATGCTCCTAAACACTAGTACAAAAATATGTTCAAAATTTGCAGATTTGCGAAATTTTACTTTTTTTAAGCCAGTGTGCATGGAGCCTAAATAAGCAGAGGCGCATGTTTTTGTAAAAAAAAAAAACACTTCTAAACACGTAAACTAGTGTGTAATACACTAGTTTTTGTGTATTTATGTGTTTATGTGCAGTTTTTATGCTGCTTTTTTCTGCCAGAGGTTCTGGCATTTGTTCAGGCACCTGGCGTGCATGAAGCCTTAAACTCACACAACATGTCTCATACCCCCTTTCTCTCCTGTACATGCACACATACACACACAATATATATATATATATATATATATATATATATATATATATATTTATATATATATATATACAGTGCTCAGCATAACTGAGTACACCCCAACAGATATGTCAGAAAACCTTGTTTATTAATTTGTTAATTTGCACACAAATTTGCACACAAAAAGTATTTTCCCTAACAAATTCATTCAAATTCATTGCATAAATCAATGCACCCCAATGAAAGTCTTAGGGGAAAAGCTAAATTTTAGACAACAAAATCCTAATGAACAATAATTCAGCTGAGTCTAATTATTCATTAAACAGGTGTCCAGCAGGCACCACATGGAAGAGAAATGTCACAAGGCCTGAGAGAAAATAATTTCTTTATACAAAAAAGGTGAAGTCTACAAGAAGACCAGCATAGCTTTACTTATCAGTTAGAATACTGTATCAAAAGTGATACAAAATTTTTTACCATCTCACAGAGACGTCCAGGCTGTCCACGGAAGTTAACACGTCGACTGGAGCCTCAACAGGAGACTCTTCTAATGAGAAGGGTTTTAGAAAATCGCCACCCAAGTTCACTGCAGTTAGCTAAAGAAATAGAAAGCCAAACTGGGGTGATTTAAATTCCTAACAACCGGTATCCCCTGTTTGTGCACAATCAAATATACGTTCAAAACCTAGATGCCAGGATATCCCTTTCTCCCCTGAAAGACAAAATAAACGTCTCTCACAGCGTCTATATAATAAATTTCCCCTACAGTGATGTAAAATGTCTCCATCTTATTCAATATCCTTCCGTGCGTGATTCTTACTTCATCCTTCACTTGTTACCCTCAATGAAAGATATAAACGCACATAGTGTATTATCCTCAGTACACTCACACTCACAAAAATTAGTGGAAAATTGTGCTTGACCACTTCACCATGTGTTCACTTCTATTTGTCTGTAATCCTTACTCTTACCCTCTATCTACTTGAAAACCGCCTTTTAACAAATTTCACTGACAAGATTCCTCCAATATACAGCCTCCTCTTCTGTCCTCCTCTTCATAGGAGATATACCCTCCGGAGAAATATAATATAGTGTGATATCTTCAATACCTCAATATTGTGTTCTCTCGTGCTCCCCTCAATCATCAATTGTGACCACCAGTGATAAGTGAATTAACACTCCACCACCTTACAGGCCTTTCACCTTACTGGACTAAGCCAGTCCAAAAGCATAGGATAGAAACAGCTCTTCCTGGCCAGTAATATTCCTGGTTTCCAATGGCAATGTATGATGGGTCAGAAAAGATAAGCATACATAGTGCATTATGTTTTTAAAACTAGCTATTTATTCCAATAAAAAGCTCTTACAAACAAACATAGCACATCAGCATTTCTCCTCATTAAAAATCAGCATCAGAGTTTGCTCACTCTAGACCTCATCCAAGATGGCCGCTCTACAACTTCTGGTCTACATCTGATGTCACTTTCTGATGCGTTTTGTCACTTCTAACTTTATCAAAGGAAAGATTGGTGAATTTTCCACAACCATAAATGATCTAATTGATGCTCATGATAATAAGGAGGAGGAGATGGATACAATCAAAGCTAAAATAGAAGATATTGAGGATAGGTCCAGAAGGAACAATTTAAAGCGGAGCTCTACCCAAAAGGGGAAGTTCCACTTTAAGCCTTTTTCCCCCGCTCCCCATTAAGGATTGGCACCTTTGGGGAGTGGGGGGGTAACGGGTACCAGATTTTGACAGCTACCCGCTCCCACTTCAGCTGCAATCGCCTAGGCGATCGGAAGCGAAAGTTGTCCTCCCTCCCCGTAGTCTTCTGGGACACGTGACAGGTCCCAGAAGACTATGGGGCTATTCAAAAAGCACAGTACTTCTTGCGCATGCAAGAAGACGGTCTGTGAAACTAGCGGTGGTGAGGACACCACTAGACCGTGGGACAGGTAAGTGTCTGTATTTTAAAAGTCAGCAGCTACAGTTTTTGTAGCTGCTGACTTTTATTTATTTTTTTTCAGGTGGAACTCTGCTTTAAAGATCAGGGGTATCCCAGAGTCAGTTCAACAGTCTGATCTTGGCAAGTATGTCACACAACTGTTCAATTCCATTTTTGCCTGATCTATCTGCTTTAGATCTGACTGTGGATAGGATTCACAACTTGCCCAAGCCATCAAATCTTCCTGACCACATACCCAGAGATGTCATATTGCGGCAGCATTTTTTCCATTTGAGCATTTGATGACTGTGGCACGCAATGGAGATATCATTCCAGCACAGTATAATAACCTCCAATTTTATGCTGGCTTGTCTCAGTATACAGTCCAAAAGTGTAAAAACCTTAACACAGTAGCGAAAGCACTGAGGAACCATAAGATCAGCTACAAGTGGGGGTTTACAACAAAACTCCCCATTACCAAGGATGGTACGGAGTATATTATTGATTCTGTGGTGAAGGGTCTTACCCTCCTAAAATCTTCGAACATTGTACCTGAAGGACAAGGTCAGACCTCCTCTTTAAATAGTCCTAACCATGTTGATCTTGAATGGCTCTTGGTTATATCGAAGAACTCACATACCCACACCTGACCAAAATAGTGGGTGATCTGTTTTCATTCAGCTACTAGTCCCTGTACTAGAGCAGCTCTTCAAGTTGAACTTTTCCCTGTTGCCATTGAGTGGCAAAATGCTGCACCCAGGTCCCTAAAGACCTACGTGTTTTTGTTTGCAAATCTATCTATATGTTTTCTCACTATTATTTTTTGGTTTACTAACTATTTGTTCTTACAATCAGAGCTTTAAATACCAGCAATTATGCATAACTCTGTATATGGATGGAATCCTCCAACAAAAACATCATTGGAGCCAAGATATGACAACACAACTTGGAAAGTCTCATCACTTATCGTAAGTGTTACTTCCACACTTTGCACATATCAATTTATGCCCATTACCTACAATGACAGTGAACGTCCTGACTATTAATGCAAAAGGACTGAACCACCCTGCAAAGCACAGATCCTTGTGGAAAGAGGTGGCACAATTCAATTGTGATGCTCTATGTATTCAAGAAATGCATTTTCAAAACCAAAATCAACCTAAATGCTCTATTGCAAAGTATCCACACATCTTTCTGGCAAAACACGGGAGCCAAGAAAAGAGGCGTATTAACTACCATAAGAGTCTCAGTTACTTTTACATTACTCAAAGAGGTCGCTGACCCGCAAGGCCTTTATCAAATATTGGTGTGTAACATTCATTTTACCACATACACTGTGGCCAATATTTATGCCCCAAATAAACACCAAGTCCACTTTCTAAATAAGGACCTATGGAAGATTTGTACAATTCAGCAAGGCTCATTACTACTATGCGGGGACTTTAATTTCATGCTGGATCCGAAAATGGACTCCACCACAAGCACCCAAAGGCCTCAACCTTCACTGCAGCCACTACCGCATACCCACAAGCTCTATGATGTTTGGAGGTGCCTACATGCCAATGAGAGACTATTATTTTTTCTAGAAAACATCACACATATACCAGAATAGACTTATTAATTGTATATAAATGGCTTCAGCCCAAAATCAAATCTTCTGAGATAAATACCATTACTTGGTCGGACCATGCCTCGGTGTTGCTGTCATTTGGAGATATTTTCCCTGTCAATCCTACCTTCATTCGGAGATCCAACCCAGGCTGCTTCTGCCAAGCTTATGCTTGAAAAAGCTTGTCTGAATCCTTTGATACTAATGTACTAATGTACTAATGGAATGCCCATAAGACATTTATATGGGGTATTCTTATCAAACTAGGAGAACAGGCTAAAAGGCAGAGGTGGCAGCTTATACAGGACACCATTACAAAAATTCAACTGTTGGAAAATCAAAATAGGATCACTCCCTCTAAATCTCTATCTGAACAATTGACAAAATTACGATACGATCTTAGACTATTTCTACTAGATGATTTTGAAAAAGCCTCTAGAAGGTTACAAATGTCACACTGTGCAGGCAGCAATTGGGCAGGGAAAATCTTAGCCAACCTCCTTTTGAGGTCATAGATATAAAACCAAAAAATAAATTTTTATACTCTATCCAACTAAACAAGATAAATTATATCACCCGCAAGCTATTGCGGATGCCTTCAGTCACTATTATAGCTTTCTCTATAATCTCAGACATGACCCTAATATCTCACAACCCACGCCTGGCATCATTAGAGAATTCTTAAAAGCAATTAAACTCCCCAAACTGACATAGGATCAACTAAATAAACTCAATGTTCCCTTCACTAATGCTGAAATCCTCCATACTATTGAATCAATGCCTAACAATGATTCGCCATGCCCTGATGGTTTCATTGGAGAGTACTTTAAAACTTTTAAACATTTTATTGCTCCACACCTAATGAAGGTATATAACTATGCCGTTGCCTCCTCCTCTTTCCCCTGAAATGTTCAAAGCATTAATAGTTGCATTGCCGAAGCTGGGGAATGAACCTATCACACCACAGAATTTCTGCCCCATCTCGTTGCTAAACAAAGATCTAAAAATGTATGCAAAATTATTGTCCACTTGAGTCGTGGAAATTTTACCCTCCCTTATCAACTTAGACCAATCTGGATTTACAAAGGGTCGCCAGACTGTCGATGCAACTAGGCGCTTGATTAACATTATACACCTAGCTAATAAAAACAGAACACCTTCTTGCTCCTTGCTTTGGATGCAGAGAAGGTGTTCGACAGAATACACTAGGAATATCTAGCACATGTACTTACCAATTTTGGATTTACGGACCTGATCTACTCAGCCATAATGGCATTATACACTAATCCATCTGCCCAGGTCTACATATCTGGAATGTTGTCAACTCCATTTAACATATCCAATGGAATGTGGCAGGGATGCCCTCTTTCCCCACTTATCTTTAACCTACTGATAGAACCTATGACCACATACTATATATACGCTCACATTCCCAGATAGTGGGGTTTTTTGATTGGAGGTAAGATGCACACCATTAGTCTTTTCGCAGATGACATCATATTGATGCTTACAGATGTGGAGACTTCACTGGCTTTAGTACATCAAGCACTACAACTCTTTAACAACGTGTCTTAATATAAAGTGAATGAGACAAAATTGTATATTCTTGATCTGTGAGTATTGGCTAAAATCAAGCAGGACCTCCAGAATACTTTTCCCTATGTGTGGAAAGATAGAGGGATTACCTATTTAAGTATTACTCTTACTCCCAGGGCTGATGACTTTGCTATGGAAAATTACACCCCTTTCTAAACTCACTGCAAATTAGACAAACTAGCCCAATACAAATTATCATGGTAAGGACACTTAGCAACTTTTAAAATGTAGATACTCCCACAACTGCTATAGCTATTTAGAACATTACCCACCCCTATACAAAACTCCTACTTCTCATTCCTGCAGTCTATATTGACTGGGTAGGAAAGCATGATATGCATTTAGCAAGCCCATTAAATCAAGGGGAGCAGGAGGTGTTCGTCATACTCACTTATGTGACTATTATTTAGCTTCAACTCTTGCTCAACTTAGAAAGTGGTTCACTCCTCAACCTGATACTTTATGGGAAGAACTTGAACAATCTCAAGTGCCAGGAAGAAACCTGTATAATTACTTAATATCTACTCCCCACATCACCTGTAGAGATATAAAACTTGAACCTATTATTGATGCATCAGTGGAAGCTTGGATTAATATGTGCAAAACCTCTTTCAAAAAACAGAAACTAACTCCCCTAAAATTCCCAATAGCTATCCTAGTACTCCTCATACCTGACCTTACTTTTACAACCTGGTACTCTACGGGTATCCAAACTTTAGAGGACTTATATGTTGGACCTGCTCTTAAAACTTTTTGAATGCTGCAACTAGAATATTCTCTCCCTTCCACTGAATACTATAGATATGTGCAAATTGCTCACCTCTTACAAAACACTTACAATCTGATTATCTCTGTGCCTTGGCAAGCAGTCCAATACTACCAATCAACCCACACAAATCTTAGGTGTATTTCTATATGTTACTCATTTCTTCAAGATAAAAATGAGCAGTGGCAGAAAGCCTTGTGCACCACATATAAGACTACCAGGAGCTTGAATCTATGGGAGATGACTCAAAAAATTCTATTACACTGATATCTAACTCCACATTGTATATCTAAATTTTCATCTGAAATGTCTTCTAACTGCAGGAGAAACTGAGGGGAGGGGGGGTCTGGGAACTCTAATACATATTATATGGTCTTGCCCAAAACTCTCCAAATTCTTGCCTCCGGTTTTCAATCTTATCACTCAGAATTTATACTTCAGGTATGGCATTATTATCCCTAGAAATGGATTCTACCCCTCTTATATTTAGAACTTTGATATCCCATATATTGCTAGCAGCCCGCCTCATTTTTATTAGACATTGGAAAGACCCAAAAGTCCAAGACCTTGTAGAAGTTATCAGTTGATTCACACTCATGGTACATACAAAATACTTTTTGCTTCCAACATGAGAAATGATTCTATTATTGATTTATGGCAACCTTGGCTGACTTAGTACTCTTGGCTCTCTAATTCTTGCATAATCTCACACCCACAACTGGAAAAATAAGTTAGCTATCCAATTCTACATCAGGACTATGCTATACATTACTCTGACTACATTTGTTTGTTGTGTAAACCCTAGTTGACTTCAAGATGGTTAATCAGTCAACATGTATGCTGTACACTCAACCAATATTTAGGATGCTTATCTGTTATAGTATTTCCATATTTTTTGAATGTTTACTGTTACTTACATTCTTTGTAGTTTTTTTTTTTTACAAAACCCAATAAAGATATTGAAATTAAAATTCCAAATATGAATCAATGCCATTCCCCACCCATTCCCCATCACCTGCTATAATTTTACTATAGCTGAAATCATTACCTGATTAGCAAAAAAAACAATTGCAGAGCTTATTTAAGCATGTAGACCTAAAACTGCTAAGGAGTAGGAGTATGACTAAGTTTCAGATTCAGGCTGAACATGAGTCCATATTTCAGGAAACAGATAAATAAACAGACCATATTTGGACTGTTGTCCCACCTGAACCCCTGGCTGATGTTTGCCAACAAGCTGCTGTACCAAGTGCTAAACTAATTGTACCAGCCCATATAAATGCTCTATTGTGGCAGTGTTTTTTAATAAATAAAAGGTTTTAAAGATTTCACACTATGGTAGTCTCCCTTCATCTCTCCCTGCATGTTGTGTAAAACAATTAAGAGGAAGGAGTACAGCTAGCCAAGAAGGAGAAGACTGATGATGGTCATCCATGATACTAAGCATTGTATGACTCACCTGTGATAGGTAGTTATATAAATCTAGTGAGTGTTCTGTGTTTATGGTGGAGGATTTCGGGAACACTATGGCACTGATTGTTGGAAATGGAGTATTTTTTTGAGCATGGACACTTTAATAAGTTTGATGGCATTGTGCATTATACTGTGTGCATATAAAGTGTCCATGTGCTTCCAATTATTTACAGTATATTGTACAATGCCTTCAAACTTATTAAAGTGTCCATGTTCAAAAAAGTGCTCAATTTCCACTATACTATTATGCCTCTTGAGAACGTCAGAAAGATGAAATGCCAGGGCAGGGCATAGCAGGAAGGGACTTCATTCCACACAGTGATACAAGAAAGGTTGACACAGGAGAAGGTGGTGGTGAGAGAGAGCCAGAACCGTGTTATCCCTATGCTTATGATGTAACATGTGTCTTTATCCTGGTGCAAGGGTATGCACCTAACAATGTGAGTGGGCATTGTGGAAGCAGTTTTTAATAAATAAAAGGTTTTAAAGATTTCACACTATGGTAGTCTCACTCCATATCTCCCTACATGTTGTGTGAAACATTTAAGAGGAAGAAGTACAGCTGGTCCAAGAAAGAGAAGGCTGATTGTTATCCATGATAGTAAGCATTGTATGACTCACCTGTGATAGGTAGTCATATAAATCTGGTGAGTGTTCTGTGTTTATGGTGAAGGATTTCAGGGTCACTATGGCACTGATTATTGGAAATGGAGTCATTTTTTGAGCATGGACACTTTAATACGTTTGAAGGCATTGTGCATTATACTGTGAATTATTGGAAGCACATGGACACTGTATATGCACAGAGTGACTTTATTGAAGCACAAAAAGTACACTTTATTGAATCATGTTTAATTTTTTTTTCAGTATATGAGCATTGCAGAGAATATGCTTGTTTATTGCATGTTTAAACAAAAACAAATAGTGCTGTATAAAAAATAGAGCATATATAAGGGCTGATACGATTAGTTTAGCACTTGGTACAGCAGCTGTGGTAAATTAAGGGGTCACATTCAAAGCGCTGGTTCAAATTATTTAAATTACCTCTGCACAATCGCAAGTCTGTTTACAAACACCAGCTAACTGGGGAATCCTGGGTGATGTTACTTAGCAAATATAGGCATGAGCATATTGGTCATTGATGTCCCTCAGTATCCCCAGCTTTTCAACAAGGTGCAGATAACTCTTCATAGATCAGGAACGCTGCTGGTCTGCACCTTGTTAATCATTTGGATTTTATATATTTTAATAAATGTAAGTGCAATTTTATCCTTTTCTTTTCTGAATAAACTAATTTACTGCACTGTGAAAGATCTTTCTCCCCCTCTGGTTTATACCATTAGAAACGGAACTGGTATTTACCTTTAGCCATATACCTACTATATTGGGTCACTGTGAAAAATTGGAAGAAGTTCTAAGTGTAAAGAAGGAGGCATCCCTCACCAAAAAAAGCACATTACACTCCTATGCTAAAAAGCAGAGGGTCCATCCTGTCTGGTGAGTGTGAAGAAAAGAGGGGCACTGGTCACCAAGCACATTGTGGTTTTTGTAGCACTAAGACACTTTATGAGCAGATATAAATCTGCTTTATTAACATACAATTCCTCCCTCCATGCTGCCAAACAAGCCTACTTTGTCACTCTCATCAATAGCTTGTCATCCATAACTTTCTACCTTCTCCACCTCCACCCAGTACCTCACTCACTGCTTACGAGATTGCAAATCATTTCAAAAACAAGATTGATGCAATTCGTAGGGGCATCGCCCCTGCATAGACATCCATCCCACTTAGCATACCTTATACTAAACCTCCCTCAACACTTTCCTCTTTTGATCTCGCTTTTACCAAAGAGGTCACTAAGGTTTTCTGAGAAGCCCGTCTCACTACCTGCCCCCTGGATCCTTTCCCCTCACAACTACTACAGTCACCCTCTTCTTCTATCCTATTCTCCCTCACTCATATCTTCAATCTCTCTCTCTAACAGTGCCTTCCCCAACCCTCTACAGCATGCACACATCACTCCCATACTTAAAAAGCCCTCCATGGACCCCACCAACCTGAACAACTGAAGACCCATCTCCCTGCTCCTGTTTACCTCAAAACTCTTAGAACGCTTAGTCTACAATCACCTGAGCTCCTACCTCATTGACAACAACCTTCTTGACCCTTTACATTCTGGCTTTCGCTCACTACACTCCACTGAAACTGCCCTACTAAAACTCACTAATGATCTACTAACTGCTAAAACCAATGGCCACTACTCTGTACTCTTACTGCTTGACCACTCTGCGGCTTTTGATACCGTTGACCATCCCCTTCTCCTCGCAAAACTCCACTCTCTTGGCCTCTGAGATTCTGCTTTCTCCTGGTTATCCTCCTACCTATCATAGCGCTCCTTCAGCATTACCTATAAGTCTGTCTCCTCTCCACTCCTTCTTTCTGTAGGGGTTCCTCAAGGTTCTGTCTTTCTCTTCTCCATCTACACCTCCTCCTTTGGTCACTTGATAAACTCCCATGGCTTTAAATACCATCTCTTTGCTGATGACACACAAATCTATCTTTCTACTCCTCACCTCACCACTTCAGTCTCCTCTCACATAGCTAACCTACTAAGTGACATATTGACATGGATGTCACTCCGCTTCCTCAAACTCAATCTTTGCAAAACTGAGTTTATACTATTCCCTCCAGCCCGTGCCCCCTTCCTGGCTACTCCATGAAAATCAATAACACAACCATCAGTCCCTCCCCTCATGCCAGGGTGCTAGGTGTAATCCTGAACTCCCATCTGTCCTTTCAGCCCCAAATCCATTCACTGTCCAAATCTTGTAGACTGAACCTCCGCAACATCTCTAAGATATGCCCGTTCTTAACCTCTGAAACTACTAACTTATTCACTCCCTGGTTATCTCTCGCCTTGACTATTGTGGCTCCCTCCTCATTAGTCTTCCTCATTGCAGGCTATCCCCTCTTCAGTCTATCATGAATGCTGCTGCCAGACTCATCCACCTTACTAACCGTTCCATATCTTCCACCCCTCTTTGACAATTCCTCCTCTGGCTTCCCATTGCCCAACGGATAAAATTCAAAACATTAACAATAACATATAAAGCTATTTATAACTCTGCCCCAAATTACATCACCAATCTTGTCTCTAAATATCACCCAAACCGTACTCTCCACTCCTTGCACTACCTCCTGCTCTCTAGCTCCATTGTCTCCTCCCATGCTCATCTCCAGGACTTCTCCAGAGCTTCCCCCATCCTCTGGAACTATCTACCCCAATTTATTAGACTATCACCTTTTGTACCACTAGCCCCTTCCTCTTAGATTGTAAGCTCCAAGGATCAGGGCCCTCCTAACCCTCTTGTATTGAACTGTATTGTTGCTGTATTGTCTCCCATTATATTGTAAAGCGCTGAGCAAACTGTTGGCGCTATATAAATCCTGTGTAATAATAATGAGTGATAAACAGCACGTAGCACTTTATTGTTGAAGATTCACTATAAAAGTGGGAAGTTTGCACTGTTATAAATTGTTTTGGACACTGACGGACACTTTAGATATTAATGTTGTTTGTTTACACTGAGATTCCTTTTTCAAAGATGTCGGGTGGTAGCTATCCCAATAGAGGAAGGTGTTGACATAGGTTTAAGGAAAACTTTTGTCTGTAGCACCTTTTTCCTATATCTGTAGATGGTTAGGTCCAAAAAAATCAAGCTTATCTTCTTGGATTTCACTCATTAAGAGCATCCCTACTTGATGGTCGTTTGCGATTTGTGCAAATTTACAAAATTTCTCTTTTGAGCTTTCTTATAAATAAGGAGTGTGGCTGAGTGCCCTGCCAGCCATGATGCCTGTCCTCTGCCTCTTTAGTGGTGTTCCCTGTCCTATGCCTCTCCAATGGTGATCCCTGTCCTCTGCCCCTCCAGAAGTGATCTCTGTCCTCTGCTAGAGATGTTATTTGTTCTCTGCCCCACTGCCACCCCAGTGCTGATCCTTGTCCTCTGCCTCGCTGCCTCTCCAGTAGTGATCCCTGTCGATTGCCTCTCCAGCAGTGATATCTGTCCTCTGCCCTGCCAGCGGTGACTCATGTCCTCTGACCTGCCAACGGTGATCCCTGTCCCCTGTCTCTCCAGTGATGATCCCTGCCCTCTGTCTCTCCAGTGGTAACCCCTTCCCTCTGCCCTGCCAGTGGTGACTCCTGTCCTCCACCCTGGTTACCCCTGTCCACAGCTCAGCTGCCCCTGGTCCTCTGCCCTACTTACCTTATGTACATTGCCCTACCAATTCCTGTACAATCACCTACTGACCTTCCATCCTTTGCTCTGCTGATCCCATGTACACACCTCTGCTGCCCCCTGTCCTCTTCCCTGCTGACCTCTGTACACTGCCCTAAAAGCCAATAGCCTCTGTACACTGCCATACAAAGTGCTGACCCTATCATCTGCCCTGCTGACCCTCTGTAAACTACTGCCCTGATGACCTCCGATCCTCTACACCGTTGACATTTTTTACTGCATACCCACATCTAGCATGCTAGATCTTATCCTGAGACATTATCAATAAAACAAACCCACAATAAAATTAGAGATGTATACACCCTTAACTCATCAGCATATACTATTTTTTTGCACCATCCAAGAAACAAAATTGGCAAAGGTGGGTGCACAGCATGTACTTATTTCCATTCCCCTATAAATATTGTTTCATTGACTAGGCAGTAATTGTGATTTAAAGGATAAGTTCACCTTTGGGAACATGTTACATGTTCCACCCATTTTTAGGGTGTAATATGCAACATGTTCCCATTGCTGCAGCCTCAACTGCCGCCCCCCTCCCTCTGACAGATAGTATGGGGAGAAGGTTCCCCATAATATCTGTCAGATTTGAAAACAGCACGGTCGTGCTGGTCTCCACCCACACGGCCACTTCAGTCATTCACAGAGTTCTGTGAATGAGTCCCTACAAGTCCTGGCAACCTTAGCAGCTGTGGGCATGTAGTTTTCAATGAACTACCATGGCGCTGTAGAGCACTGTAGTAGTTCATTGAAGCTTCCTATCAGAATATCTTCTTGCTCATACATCCTGTACGGCAAGCAGACATTCTCACAGGTCTGTAGGAGACCTGCATGGCATCAGCGATCTACTGATCGCTGGTGAAATGCTTTCCAGGCTCCTGCAGATAAAAATATTAAATCTCTAATTTTTTTACCTGCAAAAAAATGTGCATTTATTATTATTTTAGTACAAAAGGTGAACTTATTCTTTAATACAAAGAACAGAAGTCTCTGAACAAAGTTTGAATCTTTCTGAAAGTGAATGCCCCTTTTTGACAGAATTTACTTGTCCTCAATCTAAAATCGTGTTCTATGTTTGCGTAGAGGGCCTCGACATCCAAGCTTGCTTGGAAGGTCTCATTTCCTATCGACAAATCTTTTGAATGTTTCACAAAATCTCGAGAATCATCTCTGTACATTAGTAAACTCTTGACAGAGTGTCTAAGAATCATGTCCACATATCTACTAATGCTTTCCGTTACATTCCGATTTCATGAGGCAATCAGTTGTCCCAGAGGTGACTTTATTTTAATGCACATTTGGTAGGCCATACAAGGTGGCTATAATTGGACTTTTATTCAGGAGGAACTTAAACTCGTTCTTTGAAATCAACTCCTCTTCTAAGGCCTCCTCAAGAATGTCCTGTAACGATGTTACATATTGTTGTGTCAGGTCTTCTTTCAATATACAATAATTGCAGGCAATCTGTAGACGCATGAGCAAATATTTTTCTCTGACCATTATAACCACATTTACTCCCTTATTGGCAGGTTTATTATCAAATTGTTATTTCATTCTAAATCTTGCAAAGCTCTTTTTTCTTTTCCAGCCATACAATTGGACTGAATGTGCTTTCATGCTTCTATAAAGATTTTGTAATTCCATCTCCATCATCTTTCTGAACAGTTGTATATTGAGATGTCTGGCAAAGGAAGGCATGCCTTTACTTTTACATTTCAGGTTTGTAAAAAGACCTACAACCTTAAGATTTGAACATTCCCTTTGCAAGGATTCTAAAAGTCTAATCATAGAGATTTCTTCAGTTGTCAACTGATCCTCATTTCCTTCAATATGTTTCTTAGCATACTTTCTTCAAAGCTAACCTTCTCGCAAACAGGTTTAGGTCTCTTATCCAGTCAAACAGGACAAAATCGGTTCTTGAGACAATGCCTAGACCTTTTTCAAGGACTTTCTATATGATGTTTTTTTAAAGTGAAAGATTCAGAATTTGCATTTTAATCCTCCACTGCTCTCTTGCTATCCTCTGGATTTCATTATACCATTCTCCCTTGTTCATCTACAGGCACATTTCTCTGCCCCGTCTCATACTTACTGCTATGTTTGTCCCATTTGATTTTCCCATTGTCTCAAAAAGCTTTTCCTCAGCTCATTGTATGTATTTACAGGAGAACTCTTCCTTGATTCATGAAAGATGATCTAATTCCCTGTATTCTTCCCCTACCAACTCCATTCTCCAATTTCTAGGTTCCTGAAAGATGTTTTCCATCTTGTCATTACTTTCCTCACCATTAGAGGTCTCTGCTTAACTTGAGCTTTGTACATTTGCATCAGTACCTATTTGTTCACTCCTATCCTATGTTCTATTCCCTAACTTTAACTATCTAACCATAGACTTAATATTTTTCTAAATCATTTAAATCTCAATTAAATTTCCTATGTATCTTCTCCTTTATCTTGTTCATAAATTTTTCCACATATTTATTTAGATTTTTCTTTAGTTTGCCATAGTCAATATGGGGTTTAAATCTAAACAAATTTAATATTTTCTTGCTCTATTTTTAATTTATCATTGATTCTCATAATCTAAAAGGTACTGCATGCTTTGCAATATATTTTGCATCTGGAGTTCCACCCATCCATTACATTTTAAATTTTTTCGCTCTGTAAAAAAGGAATATTGTATATACTGCTTAAAATGTCTTGCAAAAATCTTTTTTAGTCTTTGCAAAAATCTTTTTTAATTGTTAATAAACAATTAATAACTCTATAGACCATATTTAAGTTATTTAGTTAGGTTGCATTTTCTGCAGATAGGACCACAGTCAGCTTTTATTCAAAATATCAACTTTAGAGCTTATTTTTCCTCCAGAAAAAATATTTCACTGACTCACTAAACATTGATAAAAATATTTGACCACATTTTCAAAACAAATTGATATTACACTGCGTGAAATTAAATCATTGACCTTTTAACTGCATTACTTCACCAAGAACAAGTGAACAAAATATTTTACAGACTCCATGCACCCTATATAAGCATTTACGCATGTGATCTATGGAGTTTATTGAATCCTTCAGCTGATATACAAGAGGGATAAGCTGTGGAGTGTATTAAATCTAGTGAGTTTATAAAAGATATGCTGGTATTTCACCAGTATCTGGTGAGTTTGCACTTTGATGGGGTGTTGAGCACTGGAATATTTATATGGTGAAGGCAAAGATTCTATAACTTCATTTGATTGAAGATCATATACATGATATGTGGACTTTATTGAATGGACTTTAATGAGGATCTATTATTTAATTTAATTATTATTTTTTCCACACATTTTATTTGTTTTGGTGGTGGATTAACAATATTAATATAATTATTATTTATATATTTTTTATATTATTGATTATACACTGTGAGCACTATTATTTGTGGTTATATTTTATTATCACATATTGTAAAAATAAGAGAAGGCCTGGGGATTCCGCCAAAAGTGCAAAATGTGGTGAGGTGCCACCAGCTGTACCTGGTAAGATGTTGTCTAAAGACAATGCATAAAAATCAAAAGAAAGGTAAAGTAGGCTACACACCAATAAGGCTTCCCTCAAACCAATGTTTATTATATGTAAATAAAGTCATAAAAACTATAAAAGTACTCCCCAGAAAGGGAGTTCCCCAAAAGGAGCACTCCTAAGGATGGTGTACAAAGGAGTTGACCAATCCACCCTGATGCAAGGCCACAACACCTGCAACTCCCCTCCACACCATGCCCCCCAACCCACACACCACCACCAACACCCCCAGAAATCACAGCGACCCCCCCTAGGGTCACTCCAGCACCTCCCCCCCCCACAGGGAGCTGAGGTATGACACTCATCCACTAACTCCTCCCTACCCCCAATAGTGATCCCCGCCCGTTCTAATTGCCTGACCTAAAACACACTCCACAGAACACCCCAAATGTCATAAGGAGCCAGTACCATATCTCTCTGTATCACTAATGAACAGATGGTGTCATTGAGTACAAGCGACCAATAAGGAGCCAACCTAGATTGACACCAGACATCTACCTAATACCAGATAGTGGACTGGACCCTATGACTAAGAGAGCTGATTGCCTGATAATCTGTAGAAATGGGCTAGTACCTCAAGGATCCAAATCGGGCAATCGAGTCAACAATGAAGATGTCTTGGCTGCTTATTAATATACCAGTCCAAAAGTCCTTGCAGATTGTGCCGCAACATAAAAATAAGTCCAGTGTAAAGTCAGATATGTGCATATGAAACATGTAGAAGGGAACATAAACACCCTGCAGATGGTAGAATAGGACCAAATGCCATGCACCATAGAGACAATAGCAATCCTCAATAGGAAGCCACCTGTCAGTAAATGTGTGATACTAGGAGTGTAGACATGGATAGGTGCAGTGCAGCCAGCAGGACTAAACACAACCATATGACCCGAGTACCTGTAACAGCAACCTCAATGTGTGTTGCCAGTCCAGCCTGTGCATGCCTTCACAGCTGATATGACCTAGAAATTAGCACTGGGTTACCAGTACATACTGTGTGATGGGACCGACTGGGTCCTGGCAGTCAACCGCTGCTCATGTTAATGATGGTGCAGAACATGTCATATAGATACTCTGCCGATCATCCGACTGTAGTTACTGCTTGATGTGTTGCATTGAGGTAAGCTCCTTAACAGTGCATAGTTCACAGAGTCCAGTTCAGGCCAGTAGTAGAGCAATGTGATGTGTGAATAGCAGGCGGAGAGAGGGGATGTGAGACCACATACCAAAATGGCCGCCGCTCCGATTCTGTAAAAGTACAGTATGCAACACGGGGAGTATCTGACCATTCTCCACTAGTGTTATGGCTAAAGGTACAGCCTCATCATACCGTCCCGAGAGCCCTATGGTGGTTAAATGCATTCTGGCTAAAGTTGATCCCATCTGATAACATTCAACAACACAAAATGTATTTTCTGACAATGTCTATTATGAGAATTAACTGCTATCCAAGGGGAGTCTTTATTTCAACCATCAATGCAATTAAAACTGACACCACGGCCCATGAGGCACAGCTGACCCAGCATGTCAGGAGGCTGGAACAGGAGTATATATCTAATTCTTCAGAGCAGTCCAAGGCTTCCTGGCTATCCATCCAGGACACCTTAATGAAACTACTTAATTCCAAGGCTGAGAAAAAACATTTCTTTTCTAAAGTTAGGTTTTATAAAAAGGGGGAGCAGACCAGCTGTCTCCTTGCCAAAATTGTCAATGTTATACCCGCTGCCCTTGCCATCAAGGCCTGAGGCTACCGGACGTCCGTATGGTTAATACACCTGATGCCATTATGACTGAACCCTTTCAATTCTATTTGGACTTGTCATTTCATTAGGGATGAAACTCTTCCAGAAGGTCTGGAAGCGCAACTTTTTCCTAAACCTAACAAGCAATACCCAGCATATAGGCTTCTACAAAAAATATAGGTGAAAGTAAAACAATTGCAAAAAGTCACAGGATATACCAGTCATAGCCCTATTTGGAACAACCATACATACCCTGAACTGGCTAAACTATAGGATGGTGCTAAATGGCGAATGTATGGGATGACACATCTTAAACATATATTTGAACAGGGACACTTACTCTCCTTTGCACAATTACAGTATCTCCCATAACATGAATTTTTAGTATTTACAATTAAAGAATGCGGTGAAAGCCCAGTGGTCTTTGGAGACACAGGAGATGTCCCCAAACCCAGTCTTTGGTCTTATGCAGAAGTCTCACTCTACAAAGGGCTTTATTTTCAATTGTAATGCTACGCTTTTGGAGAAATATTTGGAGAGCTTTCCTAGCACAACCCTATAATCTGCTCCCTAAATGTATCACAAAGAATATCACTATATACATATAGCTATACATTCTACTACGAGTACACCATATTCCATTTAAGTTACACTCCATGGGCCTATGCCCAGATACCCTTTGCATACGATGTAAAAGAGACACAAAGGCCCTAATACATTTATTATGGAGATGCCCAAAGCTTCAACACTACTGGAAAATGGTTGTTGTAATGGTTAACAATGCACTTCAGGTATCCATCCTGTTGGAATGTAAATTTTGCCTTCTAGGTATCCTAGAATGTGTAATTCCAGAAATGTACAGTAGAGAGGCAGCCTTTAGAACTCAGTTTCAGGCCCACAGGCTCCTACTATTTAATTGGACCTCTCAAGCTCCCCCTACACCGCAGCAGTGGTTTGAACAGAAGGGTATAATATATTGATATATCAGCATAGGAGAAGCTTTTCGAAATATGAGAAATATGAGAAAATATGGAGTGGCTGGCTGGCCATCCCTGATTTAGCACCAGTAGATTAGATAGTAGTAAAGTATTGTACACTAAATGGAGGAAGGTTCGGTGTTGATAGGTGGAGGAGAGTTTTATGAGGTACTTTAATTTACCCTTTTCTGTATTTGTGGGCTCTGTAACTCCCATGAAAACAGGTCCTAGACAAGACACCCAAGTGTATGCATTACTTTTCTAGTGTATTCAAACTCAGCTATGTGGTGCGTGTAAGATATCTTGAATGACTTTTATGTAACCTTACTGCTTGATTGTAAAGTTGGTGGCATCTCAATAAACATTTTTCTCGATTTAAAAAAAAAAATAGCCTTTCTGGTGCCAATGCGCACTAACTCACATGTACCTGCAATCTAGCCACAGGCAGAGATCTTTAGATTTGTGTGCCTGCGCACATGAATGTCCCTTTCCTGACAGCTGCAATATTTCAGACATAAATATTAAATGAAACTGTACAGTTCACAAAAGTATTTTTTAAATTAAATTGAATTATTTGATGAACTGAATCACATTCTTTAGCATGTGATAAGGTTTTGAAAGTATAGAGTAGGCATATGCCATCCAGAAATATTAAATGAAATGTTATATTTATAGAGACTTGGTATAAACATTGCACACATTTGAGGCACAGAATCTCATCCTTTTTAATATGAGGCTCTTTGGGAAGCAGGGTGTAGACATTGATCAGGTAATAATATGAAATTAAAATTAACTGACTTAACTATATTCAAATTGTACAGATTTTGTGAACTGAATCACATATTTGTTTAGTCCAAGGAAATTTCAGAAACAGGGAGAAATCATATTTCAGCCAGAAATAAGTAATGTAGTAATTTTTTAAGACTCTATATCATATTGGTACTTGTGTGTTCTGAATCTCTTATTTTTTATTAGAAGGAAGTATTACTAATACAGTCATAACAATTAAATTACACAGTTATATATTTTTAGAGACAGCTTAAAATTGTAAGGATTTCTTGCACAGAAAATCATCAGTTTAAATAGGATTACATTTATAGATATAGAAAGAAATCATTTTTACCCAAAATATGTCATTGTAATTTCCATCTTTTATAAATTACACAGATCAGCTATGAAAACTCTAATTGTTTTTCATAGGAGGCAATTGAAGGGGAAAAGAGCATGCAGACTGCATCTTCATTTAAAAAAAAAAATATTCCTCCTGTAGCATAGGTAGAAAAGGGTGTACAAATTAGCTACCAAAACGTAAAGTATATTTCTTTTGGTATTAGGGAATGATAACAGGTTGTTTCTATTAAATAAACTAATTAAACATTCTCTATTAGGGCGCAATACTTTAAAGAGCATATAACAATAATAAAATAATAGTTACAGCACTGATTCAATCATATAAAATATTCATACTCATGAATATGATGAATTAAAATCTCCCAATTCATGATAATTAAAAAAAATATACGGTATATATAAACTGAGCTAATCCTTAGTAATACTTGGATAATCCAATCCAAAATCATTTAAACCCGTTTAAAAAATCACTGATAAAACAATTAATATCAAGCTCTACATTGAGGCCCCTCCGTTTCAAAGTATGTAAGGAATAAAACCATTTTGTCTTCCTCTAAAAGAGATGTCCATAATTCTGTTAATCCCCCTCCACTGTGGTCTTCCTACCTCAATACCCCAAAACTGCTAGGAAGAGGGATCCCTATTATGCACTTCTCTATAATGCAGGGATGCGCTGTGTTTTTTGGTTTCACTAATTTTTATTGAAAGATTTTCAATAATAGAACAAAGTAATAGTATTCGGTTCAGTAGAGAGTATATTCATACAATATAGTATTAGTAAGGATTTACCCCACCATTTGCCTGGGGTTAAAATTGGGGTTTAAGGCATTAGCATCAGAGGTAGACTTAGATAAATACTGAACCTTGGTGAGATGTAGGAAATGGCGAAGGGGTATTGAACAAGGGGGGATAAGGAGGAGGGTAGGGAGAGGGGGGGTAAATGTAATGGGGTGGAAAAGGAGTACCAGTCTAAAATGGGTGGGTAGCTCAATTGTTTGTAAAATATCAGGATTGTTCTGAGCAGTTAGGATTTTGTAACCAGGTAGTCCATTGGGAAATAAATTTGTGGAGGATTTTTAAGTATGATTTCCAGTTCGAGCTGCATTGGGAGGATTTGTAGGTAGTGTTAAATTTTTTGTTCCATGTCTGTGCCGTAATTGTTGCTGAAAGGGTTTTTTCCCAATTGGATAGGGAGGTAGATTTTAGAGCGAATTGCAGGTTCGTTATGTACTTGTAGAAAGTGGAGATGCCTTTACCTGGGTATTGTGGTTTGGTAAAGAAAAGATAGGCGGTATTTGGAATCTTTCTGGTATGAGGTATATTTTTTGTTTGCATACAATGGGCGATTCTTAAGTAGGTGAAATATTCATTGGTAGGGAGACTGAATTTGGTTTGGAGATTTTGAAATGAGTGTAGGGTGTGGTCTTTATAGAGGTCTGTTATATTATGTATGTTTCGTTTTTCCCATTGAGATAGGTCCAAAGAGGGTGTAATGGAATGTAGTATGTCAATTGGGGTAAGGATTTGTTTGGGATCTGTGTATTCCGTAGTCAGAAGATCGCACCAGGCTTGAAGAGCGGCTTGGATTAATGTGTGTTTTAGTTGGTTGTTTGTTTGTGACATTGATGGAATTAGAAGTAAATTTTGGGGTTTAAGTGGAAGAAAGGGCAAGGTTTCCATTTTAGACCAGATTTTTTCTCTGGTTGGGTTCCACCAAAAATATCTGATATCCGTATGTACTCTCCAGTTCCTCAGGAAATGTACAGCTAAAAGGGAAGCCAAGGGAACCAGGACAACGACAACCAAAGGAAATGCTTCAGGGGTGCAGCCCTCCTCAGCCAGGGAGATCAGCCACTAGATAGAGAATAAACAGGTGGCGCACACACCTAGTGCATTATCCAAGGTTTATTGAAAGGTATAAAAGGTAAAAACATACTCACAGACGAAGCATGTATCTAGAAAGCATTTGTATAATGACGATGGCCACAACGGCAAGCAAGGTGTTCCAACTGTCAGTGCGGTCAAATGGCTGAAGCGTTTCGGGGACGAGTCCCTTTCCTCAGAGCTACTGACCAGCCTGTATGAAGGTCAAGCGGTAAATAACCATGGTTAGATGCCTTAGGAGCAGAGCTCCACCTCCTCTACTTGTTATAGGGCGAGGAGTTGGAGGGGGTTAATTAAAAGTGCAATATTTGGTAATTTCTATAAACGCATATACATATATATACACATGCACTGAAAGAGAAAGCGAATAAAAAATGATATATACATGAATGCATCATTTGCAAATGTAAATAAATAAAAATAAACATACAAATAATCGTAGTAATAATACTGTCAACAATGATAAAAATAATATTAGATAAGATGATAAAAATGAAGATGATAAGACTAGTGGATTGTGGACGATTTGCAGTTCAAAGTATCAAGTGTGGCTGTAGACCAGGGGCGGACTGACAACTCATGGGGCTCCCGGGCAATAGGGGATCATGGGGCCCCTGTGTCCTTGCCCAAACTCAAAAAAGCCTATGAAAAAGGTACCAGGGGCATCTCATGGGGCCCCGTACTGACCCCGGGCCCTCAGGCAGTGCCCGAGTTTCCAAATGGTCAGTCTGCCCCTGCTGTATATATATTTTTTATAAAATGATATAAAAAGAATTAATAACTGCAAAAAAGTATTTTAAAAAAAGGTTGTAAAAGATTATTATTATTATAGCAATTACCATTCTCCTAGTGATTTAGAAAGTGGCAGAGAGAAGAAAAAAAAAATTGATTAATAGCAAAAATAAAAAAAGGAAAATTGGGGACAGTAAAAAACAAGACCCTCTCTTGGAGGGTAAATACTGTAACTCTCCGTATAACTCTACCCTCATTATTTTTGGCTTTTCTATAAATGAAACCTTGAGTGGTAGGAAGTATCTCATTGCAACACATGTACAGAAAAAAAAGTCCAGACTGCTAGGCAGTGCAGTGAGGACCTGGGGACTCCAATGGCCTGCACTTGTGCAACAATACCTTCGGGAGGCATAGGACAACTGTTCCCTTTACCCCTCAGCAATCTGCCCCTGGATGGCTCCCTGCCTTACTGATGTTGTGCCTCTTCCTCACTTTCTGCCTCTACTTTTTCATCTCGGTTATGATCTGCAACCTCATCATCCTCACCTTCCTCTCCACCTGAGCCCAGCTTCAGCTGCAGGAATATCACTGACAAATTATTTCATTTGTTTTAACAAAAAATTGAAAAGGGGGGCCAGAATCAGCTAAACAGCAACAGGAGTTGTTGCTGACACAGGCAAAAAGGTAGCCCTATCAAGGAGAGTGGCAGGCACATTTTCCAAGCTCCATGACTGGTCATATGCTGTCACCTGATCACAGTTCATGCAATGAACTCATGAGTGTAGATAAGGGAGGGGGAGTCAGGGAGGTTCAAACTCCCCCAGTGTGTCCTGTCCATGTGCCAAGTGCCACTGCACCACTTGCCAACAGCACACAGGGAAGGCACCAGGCAGATGCATGGGCAGGCCTTTTTTTCAGCTGGAACGTCCAGCGCTGCCCCTTGCTCTGCTGCTCACTACTGTCACTTATAAACAGAGGAGGCCCACTTCTGTGTTTATGAGTGATGGCACTCTCCCATCAGCATGCAAAACCCTTCCTGCTCTGTACATGACAGCAGAGAAGAGGATGGGATACCTGTATATCTTCTGTGTAGTTGTCTTTCTGAGCTATTACACTGACTAATGTGTCATATTCCAGTCTGTGCTAGCCCTGTGCTCTGCGGCTACTAGTCATCTTTGGAAGTGTAAAGTCAGCACATGCTTCCCTGGCTTCCTATTGGCTTTCGGTTCTGGGACGATGAGCAGCTTCTTGTCTGTGCAGCATGTTGCTCAGAGCTCTCCTCCCCTGCTGTTCCAGAGACAGGTCTACTGCTGTACCTTGCCTGTAATGGACCTCTCCAGGATCTTCCCAATCTCATCAAGTACTCTGGGGACACCAAAATGCAACATGGTATGTGACACTCATACATGCACAGTACAGTCACAGAGAGCACACTAAACTCACACAGTGTACACTACACACAAACACAAAGCATTACCACCTTTCACTTAGCACCAATATCCCCATCCCCCCACTTAGCACCAATGGCCCCCCCTCTTCAAACTTATCCTAATTGTCCACCCCTCCCCTGACCTAAAAGCAATGTCCCCCTCCCTCCACTTAGCACCAATAGGTCCCCTCTCTCCACAATTATCCCCAATGCCCCCCACCCCACTTAGCATCAATGCTCCCATCCCCCCACTTAGCATCAATAACTCCCTTCTCTACACACGTATCCCCAATGCCCCTTCCCCCCCCCCCCACTTAGCAGTAATGCCTCCCTCTCTCTACACATAAACCTAATGCCCCTCCTCCCCCCACATAGCACCAATGCCAGCACTCCTTACTGAGCACCAAGGTCTCTTGTCTCCCCACACTTGGCACCAATTTCCCCTTCCCCCCACTTATTCCCAATGTCCCTCCTCCCCCCTTTTAGCACTCATGACCCCACTTTTTTCACACGTATCCTCAATTTTCCTCTCTCCCTCATCTTAGCACCAATGGTTCCCCACTCTCTCACTTATCACCAATATCTCCCCTCTGCCCCCACTCATCTGCAGTGCACCCCCATCCCCTCAATTAGCATCAATGGCCTGCTCCCCCTACTTAGCACCAAGGTCCCTTTTCTACTCCTCACGTTTCCCCAATGTCCCCCCTATCACCCTGACTTAGCACCAATGCCCCCTCCCTCTGATTAGCACTAGTGTCCCCCCTCACCCCCACTGAGCATCAGTCTTCCCCCACCACCCACTTAGCACCAAGGTCCCCCCCCCCCAAATTAACACATAACTAACCTCCACCCCAACTTAGCACCAATGTCTTAGCCTTTCCCCATCTTAACACTAATGCCCCCTTCCCACTTAGTATTGCACTCTCACTGTAAGGTGTAGCTGCTCTTTTGCAGCATCCCCTCTCTCTGATACTCTGTAGGTAGGGAAGAGAGGATTTGGGGGTGGGAGGAAAGCTCTGTACTAGATGGGGGAGGGTTGTAAATTGGCCTGTGAGATATACATTCCTGAACCCTGCAATGTACATAACACACTCCTTAGCTCTTCACTTTGGATGCAGTGCACTCCTGAACCATGCACTGTCTATGTGTCAACACTCCTTAACTCTGCACTCTGTATGCAGTGCACTCCTGAACTCTGCACTCTCTGCATAGCACACTCCTGAACTCTGCACTCTCTGCATAGCACACACCTGAACTCTGCACTCTGTATGTAGGACACTTCTGAACTCTGCACTCTCTGCATAGCACACTCCTGAACTCTGCACTCTCTGCATAGCACACTCCTGAACTCTGCACTCTCTGCATAGCACACTCCTGAACTCTGCACTCTCTGCATAGCACACTCCTGAACTCTGCACTCTGTATGTAGGACACTTCTGAACTCTGCACTCTCTGCATAGCACACTCCTGAACTCTGAACTCTCTGCATAGCACACTCCTGAACTCTGCACTCTGTATGTAGGACACTTCTGATCTATGCACTGTGAACATAGCGCACTCCTGATCTATGCACTCAGTATGTAGTGCACTCTTGATCTATGCACTCTGTATGTAGTGCACTCCTGATCTATGCACTCAGTATGTAGTGCACTCTTGATCTATGCACTCTGTATGTAGGACACTCCTGAACTCTGAACTCTGTGCAGAGTGCACTCCTGAATACTGCACTTACTGCACTCCTGGTATTTAACGATGCCCCATTAAGACCCTCCCACTGTTAGGTGGCAGTTGGGGGGGGGGCATGGTTGAGTTCCTACACTTATTCTCTGAGAAAATAAGCCCTGTGCATGGGTATTTTATAGCTCTCCCATAGCACCTCCATTTCACAGGATACATTATATCTACTCTGCAATGCCACCTACCACCCGCCACTATCATTTCTAGTAGTCGGTTGCTAGAACCACCCGATGTCCTAGCTACCAACCAAGTTCTTTCTCTACCCCCTGCTACAGGGGAGAAGGATGGAACTTCTTCCTACAGACCTGCTCCCAGTGCCCTGTCTCACAGGTTTTACTTTCAGCTGCGGGCTACACTGAGAACCAAGCAGAATTGAGTCTGCTGCAAGCAGGGTAAGGAGGTTATGGATACATTGATTTAATGTTTGGGGGTGACTCTAGGGACCCTGATGTAAGGGGGTGTCTCTAAAGACCCTGATGTAAGGAGGGGTGCTATGAGGACCCTGATGTAAAGTGGGGGTGACTCTGGGGATCTTGATGTAGGGAAAGGGGCTCTGGGGAGCCTGATGTAAAGGCGATCTCTCTAGGGGCCCCAATGTAAGGAGGGGGAGCTCTGGGGACCTTGATGTAAGGAGGGGGGCTTTGGGAGCCCTGATATAAAGTGTGGGTGACTCTGGGGATCCTGACATAAGGAAGAGGGCTAGGGGACCCTGATGTAAGGAGGGGGGCTTTGGGAGCCCTGATATAAAGTGTGGGTGACTCTGGGGATCCTGACATAAGGAAGAGGGCTAGGGGACCCTGATGTAAGGGAGCTGTCTCTGGGGAGGCAGATGTAAGGAGGCAGAGAGCTGGGGACTCTGATGTAAGGGGTGTGACTTTGGGGCACTGATGTAAAGGGGCAAATTTGGGGACTTTTATGTAAGGGGGCGACTCTGGGGATCCATATATAAGGTGGGGGGTGACTCTGGGGATCAAGAAATAAAATGCCACATTAAGGAGCATCTTTTTTCCTGGAAGACCACCACCTGACAGGTGTAGTTCTATGTAACCAAAAATATTTAAAAAAAATAATGTATAGGAAAGAGGTAACTCTTAAGAACCAAATGGGCATAAGACCAGGCTTAACATTCATGAATAGTTTATTATGTATAATTGTTTGCAAAAAGGCTATTGAACATTACAAAATGTAGCCAGCATAATTGAATATATATAAAAAAAAATCTCACAACCATCTATAACTCTCAGACAACGTTGTCTACCACTACCACATTCATACTAAACACACAAGACACATTGTGGCCCCTAAAAGGTTAATTGACAAGGATGTGAACCTTCACTAAGCTCATCAGTCCCTCAGATGTAACTCATTGGAAATAAATGGGTCAATATCAATTTCCCACTATGCAGCGGATTATGGACAATGGGGATACTGGAATCATGAACAGTCCAGATGACTTATTCAAACAAGTGTCTCAAATATGCCAAAATTATAGATATACTGCACCAGTCCTATATATAATAGAGCCAGCATGTGCATGAACCATCCATCCATAGGTTCAACATATGCAGCAGTACCATATAATGGGATGTAATTTTATTGTTCCAATAAAGGAGAAATAATTAGCTAGGTAACACATGTATTGGTATTGTTGTGGTTAGAGACACCTCTCTCACAGCTGCATGCATAAACATTCATCCCCAGGACACTTCCTAGTAAACACCATCCATTCACATGATGTAATTCCATGGGGACTACAGCTTTCTCAAAGATGATATTTTTTGGTGAGTATAGTAAGCAACAATCTCACCTGTTGGCGTCTTCCTGTGGCTCAATATCTGCCTTGTTCCTCTTAGACAGAGATCCCACTAGCTAAAAGGTAACACTGCTGCTCCAAACAAATCATCAACAGATGTGGATGACTACATGTATATCAGACTTGCCGTCATGTGGATCTGTGATGTTTTCAGTCACAAGCCCTCCTCAGTCCCACAAGTAGCAGACCTGGTTCCTAAGAGTGACAGGGGGGCCACTGTCATTGTGACATCAACATGTTTTGCCGGAGGGCGTATTCCTCAGCTTCATCAGGACCAATGGGCTGCTAACTTACCCTACTATATCATTTTCTCATCCCTTCCCACGGGACAGAGTAACATTTAAAGATGCAGACCCTTATGGTGTTAGTGGGAATATTACTAGGAAATATCATTTCAATCAGACATGCCTATGCCTAGCCAAATACTCAAGGTGAAGACATCTATTCTAGTGCATCTGAATATTTATAAATTTGACCATTTCCATATTCAATTAACCATTATAGGTCCAGGTTTCCAATATATCTGTGGATATATATGTTATTAAAACATTTTAGATATTTTATTGTACCTTAATATTCCAAAAACACTTGTAAACTTAACTCTGTATTCATTCCTCATGGAGTCAATGTATTTAACTTATAAATCCACATCTTTTCACTTTTCAATAACTCTACATCAAATTCCCCTAACCTTTTAGGGAAATTCAGAGAGAAGAAGCCTTTTACTTTTGTTCCTTCTAGTTGACTCCCATGAAATTCTTTATAGTGTTGAGGTAGGGTCCTGTTAGGGGCCTTATTCTTATTTTTATTTGTCTTTTGGTCTTTCCTACATACATTTTCTGACATGGGCAAATAATTAGATACAATACACGTGTAGTTGAGCAATTTATTAAACTCTTGATTTTATACTCTTTCTTATTCTGTGAGTCTGTAAAAATATCTGTTCAAGGGGCAAATCTGACATTTTCCACATGGAAACATCCACTTAGATCGTGCAATGGATGACAACCATGTGGGATCTCTTTTAGGGGTATATTCTGAGTGTATCAACAGATAACCCAAATTGGGTGCTCTTCTTGCCACATTTGTAGATAATTGCCAACAATCTTTTTGAGTTCTGGACATTCTGTAGGGACTCGCCAGTGTCTACAAAGAACACATTTTACTTCATCCCATTGTGCACCAAACCTGGTGATCATCCTCACTGGTTGTTTTTCTGCCTTTCTCTGTATTCCTTATTCTAATCCTTGTTTGGGGAGAAGTAGACTTCTTTTTGCTCCTTTTGCCCTCCTTTTTGCTTTTCTAATCTGTGAGTGAGAATAGCTTAATTCTTTAAATCTTTTATACATATCCTTTGCTTCCTTTTTAAACACTTGAATTTGAACAACCTTTTGAACAAATGGTTTCTGTGGGCTATGTGATTTAACATATTTAAACATTAATGAACATTTGAAGTTTGAATTGAGTCCCCGGACATTCCACGGGAAGACTGTAAATGTCTGTGTTTTCCGATTATCCATGGAAGGGACTTCCCGGGATGGGAACAGAAGGTGTAAGACCAGAAGTTGGGGAGATCAGGGATAGGCAGCAAAATAGACCAGAGCCAATACACCTGAATTTAAAACATCTGCACAAGAACCAACAACAAGAAAGACAAAAGAAAAATAAAGTCCCCCGGCCATTAAGCCTTCCCTTCCATAACACCTACAGACTGAAAAACTAGGTCAGAGAAGCAGCGGGTTTGCTCCCTTAACTTTACTAAAGTCTAGTCTTGTCAAACCAGTTCTCCGGGAGAGTCCAGGTAGAACTCCATGTCGGGTCAGTGGCCAGACAGGCACAGTAATACTCCTAGCCTTATGAAGAACCCACTCCTAATGACAAAATTTAGGAATAATAGGTGAGTGAAAAAAGAAAGTCTAAAACTAGATAAAACTTGCAGAAGTTGTCTTCGCCAAACAGACGACCTCTAGTAGTGTCAGCGCCTCTATTGCTGCTGAAGAGATGTAGATATCAGTAAGGTAAAAAAGGGAGACATATTCTTCCCCGTGTAGAGCAGTGGAACAGGCCTTCCTCAAAAGGTTTCCACCATGTAGCATAATAGGAAATGGCGTTGCTCTTCATGAGTACTAGCGGGCATCTAGCCATGTTGCAGCAGCTTCTGCAGAATCAAAGAAACAAGCTGTTGTCCCATCAATCCCCCGCAGGAGACTGTATTTAACTCCCTTATCCTGTAGTCACTTGCGAACCTCAGTGATTGTGCATCTCCATTGCTGTGCTTCAGGCAAATAACCTGGGAAAATCAGGAGTTTTGCATTATCATGCCGGATGTCAGACTTGCTTGTGACAGCCGCCAGGATCATGTCACGGTCCCTGTAGTTAAGGAGCCAGAGAAGAAATTGATGCGGTGGTGCTCCAGGAATAGAAGGGGTAGGAGGTGCTTGGTATGCCTGCTCCACCATGGGGTTTTGTAGACCAAAGGCGGTGGTAAGCAGGGCCTCTGCAAACTCAGCAGGACACGTGCCTTCTGCCCTCTCTGGAAGGCCGAAAATTATTAGATTGTTGCGGGGGAAGCGGTTTTCAGTATCAATTTCCTTCTCTTGCAGGGCAATAACTTGCCTTTGTAGGGCGTGAATTTCGGTGGAGTCCGGGCGCACTTCATCCTCCACCTGTGAGAGTCTAGCTTCGGCCTCCGAAAGACGGGAGCTAAATTTATCCATATCATTTGTTATTAAGCTGTTGTCTGTGGAAACATTTTCAATCTTCATGGTAAGAGTCTCTTTGCAGGCTGTGATGGCCGAAGAGGGTTCCACCGAGCTGGCAGCAAGAAAGGTGGTTTGAGTTCTTGCCGACAAAGTGAGTTTCAGAGACCTTGTTGGCAAGATGGCACAGGTACCGCAGCAGTGGTACGGGGAGTAGTGACTGGTGTGCGGGTGGTTCAAGGCTTGGTGGGCAACGTAGGAGGAGTCATGTGTAGACCAGAGAGATACCATGAGTAAGTGCTGGGTCCCCAAGTAGAAAAAACGACAGTCAGTATTGTCAGCACAGGATGGTTGTCAGTACGAAGCTCTCGAGATGTTCGTGTTCCTCAGCTCATATCCTGGCCATACCTTGAAAAAACATTATTTATTTGCAAAACTTTAGAAACTTTAGAAACAAAGAAAAAATTTTTTTTAATTTCTGGCCAACATTTATTTCATTTACTTAGCAAAAAATAAAAACCTCAGTGGTGCGTAAATACCACCAAAAGAAAGTTCTATTTTTGTGAAAAAAATTATAAAAATGTCATATGGCTACAGTATTGCATGACTGCATACTGTATTTGTAATTCAAAGTGTGAGAGTGCTCAAAGCTGAAAATTAGCCTGGGCAGGAAGGAGGAAAAAGCGTCTGGTATTGAAGTGGTTAAACTGGCTATGATGAGTAATCAGATTTGTCAGGGCAGTCCTATTTCTGGAATAGTCCAAAAAAGAGAAAATATCCAGTGAGCAGAAGTTGTGTTGACGAAAATGCCTTGTTGATGTCAGAAGCTCAGAGGCTGGTTCAGCTGCGACATTTAGATGGTAGGGTCAGAATTTGGCGTAAACAACATGAAAGCATGGATGATGGTGTGTAATAGTTACATAGTTAGTCTAGCTGAAAAAAGACAAAATTTCCTCCAGCTCAATCATTAGAAAAAAAAAAAAAAGCTATAATCCTACACCCATAGTTGATCCAGAGGAAGGCAAAAAAAACAGCAAAGCATGATTCAATTTGCTCCTGCAGGAGAAAAAAATTCCTTCCTGATCCCCCGAGAGGCAATCGGATATTCCCTGAATCAACTTTACCTATAAATGTTAGTATCCAGTTATATTCTGTGTATCCAAGTGAGAATCCAGGCCTTTTTTAAAGCATCCCACTGAGCTGGCCAGGACCAACTCTTGGGGGAGTCTATTCCACATTTTCACAGCTCTCACTGTGAAGAAACCTTTCGGTGTTTGGAGATTAAATTTATTTTCCTCCAGACGTAAAGAGTGACCCCTTGTCCTCTGTGATGACCTCAGGGTGAATAGCTCTACACCGAGTTCACCATATGAACCACTGATGTATTTATACATGTTGATCATATCTCCCCTTAATCTCCTCTTCTCAAGACAGAATAAATTCAGTTCCTCTAATCTTTCCTCATAGCTGATCTCCTCCATGCCTCTTATTAGTTTGGTTGCCCTTCTCTGTACTTTCTACAGTTCCCCAATGTTCTTTTTGTGATTTGGTGCCCAAAACTGAACTGCATATTCCAGATGAGGTCTTACAAATGATTTGTACCGGGGTAAAATTATATCTCTCTCTCTGGAGTCAATACCTCTTTTACTACAAGAGAGGATTTTGCTCACTTTAGAAACCGCAGCTTGGCATTTCATGCCATTATTAAGCTTGTGATCTACCAGAACTCCCAGATCCTTCTCCACCATTGATTCCCCCAGTTGTACCCCCCTAGTATGTATGATGCATGCATATTCTTAGCCCCCAAGTGCATAACCTTACATTTATCAACATTAAACCTCATTTGCCACATAGTTGCCCAATTAAACAGTGCATCGAGGTTGGCTTGTAAGTTGGAGACAGACTGTAAGGATGTTATTCCACTGCAATGTAATGGTGTGGGGGATATTTTCTTGGCACTAGCAAGGTGTACATATTAAAGTGGCCAGTGAGTGTATAATGCTTGGGGGTTCAAAGTAATTTTCTAGCAAAACAAATGTTTTTTTCATATAAACAAAAAGTGTCAGAAAAGGCCTGGTCTTCAAGTGGTTAGAAGAGTGGGTGATGTGTGGCATAAGCCTCTAATGTTGGCCCTGAACTGCCAGGATTGTAGAAGCACAAACCCGCCCCCCATGACCTCTTTTGGTGAGTATTTTGCAGATCTCATTTGTTGCCACATGTTTTTGGAAGATGGAGAAAAAAAATGAAAATGTATATTTTTTTTCTTTTTCAAAACCTTGTGCCAGAAAAATTATAAGAAGTAATTTGTGGGGGGGGGGGGGGTGTACTATCCTGGCATTTTAGGGCCTCCGAAACTGTGATAGGTAGTGAAGAAGTGACATGAGGAAATTTGCCCTCTGAAAGCCTGAAGATGATCATTGGATTTTGGGGATCTGTATGTGACTAGGCTGCCAAAAAGTATCTCACATATGGTATCCTCATACTCAGGAGAAGTAGCAGAATGTGTTACGGGGTGTTTTTCCACATGTACCCATGGCATGTGTGTGCCATTTCCCAAAAATGTGTGGCAAAAAATAGCATCTTCCATTGACTCAACATGCCTCTCAACAAATTCATTGCGGTGTCTACTTTCCAAAAAGGGTCATTTTGGGGTTTTTGTACTGCCCCAGCATTTTAGCACCTCAAGAAATATCAGAAAGTAAAAGCTGTGTAAATTCCAATATATATACCATAGTTTGTAGACTCTATAACTTTCACACAAACCAATTCATATACACGTATTCAGATTTTTTTTACCAAAGACAGAATACATTTTGGACTAAATTTATGACTAAATTTGAGTTTATTGGATATTATTTATAACTGAATGTAGAAAATTTTTTTTTCAACATTTTCAGTCTTTTCATAAATATAATTTAGGTACAGCATTACCTGACCATGCAATTACCAGTTGAAATAGCGTAGTGCCGAACAGAAACAAATGGCCTGGTTAGGAAGGGGAGAAACCTTCCAGGGCTGAAATCAATATACACATCCTAGAAAATGTGCAGTAGCCAGAAAAATTATAGTTCACACCAGCACTGCAGCTGTAAGATGACAAGGCCCACAATCATTACATTTTGAAGCTTTACTTTACTTTATGGACATTTTCTTGTTCAAAGATAAGATAACACTACTCAACAGAAGAATATAAACTATGATCAAACACGTTCAAATACACTATAACAAAATATTCTAGCAAATTTTTAGCAGTGAAGAACAATGATAGATGGAAGCAAAGAAGCCACCTACTTAATGATTCAGGACTCATTCATCATAGGAAATGTCAATTTGTCCACTCTGAGAATGTATATGTGGAGGATATGGTGTGTCTGGGTAGACAGCTAAAGAAAAGCCTAGGAAAGTGAAGAGGCAATAGTTGGTTTGCTCTTTAATCTTTCTATTGCAGCCATCCCTCAGCAGGCATCATATAATACAAGTAGCCACATAGAAGAGGGTCTATATCCCATTTTCTTCTGGCTGATCATGCTTCTCATCCTTGCCCAGATGCTACTCTTTGTCCAACAATGAACACACAAGACATTAACTCCCGGAAAGCTGCCAGAGATCCTGAGTGCTCTGTGTATTCTTTTCAGACCCCAGTCTTTTTCTCCCTCCTTCTCCTCCCCCAGACTCTCATTCTCCAGCCCTGCATGCTACTCCTTAATGGGGCCCATGTTGTACCCAGCCAGTTTCTCTTCCTACTCCTTTATGTGTTTCCTACCCAGGTTCAATTTGCTGAGGGTTCATCAAACACTGCTTGAACTTTCCAAGACTTGATCTTAGCAGTAAACCCAATTGAAATCTGTTGGGGAAGGGGGAGCCTACTAGATTCTGGCCTTTGTAGGAGCTAATAGGAAAACTGCTGTAAAAAATTGGCATTGAATGTTGTTCAGTGGCTGGACAGTATATAATTAGTGTGGTTAGGCCGCAATATAGAAGGGAGAGATGAGGCAGTGTCAAGGATCCGGGTATGACCAGAGATGTGTGGACCGACACAGGGAAACGCAGACTTTAGGTATAGTATAAAACAATACAATTTATTAAAGGCTAAACAATACATAAACGCAGTGCAAGGCTAAACATAAACACAGTGCAAACAAACCAAACCTCCAACAGATAACAATATGTACAACACCAAACGTAGTCAGGCAGGCTGGGTCGGTAGCAAACGGGCAGACAAGGTACAAGATGCAGGCGGAAGAGTGGTCAGGAATAGCCGAGGTCGGTACAGGCATAGTTCGTGCAGAGTCAGGATCAAAGCAAAGTCAGGATCAGACAGGAAGCAGACAGGATGCAGGTTCAATGGCTCATGGGAACAATACACCAAGGCACTGACTGCAGGCCTGGCCATTCCTTAAATAAACCTCCTGCAATCAGCCTCAGGTGATGGCTTGATTGCAGGAGTGAGCTTCTGGCTGCTAAGAGCACCCGCTGGCCAGCCCTGGTACTGCAGCCCACACGGCAGGAGAGTCCCACCACCAGTGGTGAAGCCATTCCTGTCAGGCAGTTTTCATTAAACATTTGTGTGTATTATGAGAGACAATGTTCTCAAATATGTTTGAGTGCTGGAGTATTGAAATAGGTTGCACACTTTTAAACACAAGGCAAACTTAACCTGCAGTAAGAAATTTGGCAGCTGAGGTCCAGTTTTGAAACATTGTATGGCACCTTTACAGTGCCAGAGCACCAGAATAGGCTAGACGAGGTGGCAGAAGCTTTAAATAACTTTTTAAGGGTGAAGAGTGACAATTAAAAGTCTAGTTGGTAGAATTAGCGGTAGGAATTTTGTCACTGAGGGCAGATTCACCTCTCCATAGCACAAGAGGAGGATGGGAAAGGAGAAAGCACATTAGCAGCACTTGCAGACAACTGCCTGCTCTGCACCTATTAGGAGGAAGAAATAAATGGCATGACAATTCTGAGACAGAAAAGGCAGATGTGCCCTACCTATAGATGTTGTGACTCAACCACCTGCAGAACCTGTTCACCCCCTACTACCTCACCTGTCTCTCACTTTAGGCCTACCTGACATTTGTTTAAATATAGGGGATTACCTAAAATTAATGGCAGCTCTGGCAAAAAGGGGAGGGGATAAATATTTGGTATTGTGGTGCACTTTGATTTACTATACAAGTAGGAGGTTTACATGCTGCAAAGGACAGCTTTGCCTATGCTAGCAGCAAAAGTACACTGTACACCCCAAAATGAAAACAAAAAAAAGAACCAGCAAAGAAAAAAATAAAGTATACCATCACTAAAAAACCTGAAACACTGTACCGCAAGCTAATTTTTTTATTTAACCTAGCAAAATATTTGAAAAATGGATAAACATTAGATATTAAGGAATATTACAATGTAAAAGAAAAAAAAACAACAAGCATAAGATTAAAGGTGGGGCCCAGCAGCTAAGCAATGTCAGTTGTTGCTGACACACACTGAAAGATAAGTTCTAAAAAAGATAGTACAGCACTGAAGAGAAACTGATTCTCCCAACACAGCCTGCCAGCTCTCCCTAAACTACTCCAACACACACAATGACAAATGGTTGCTGGGAACCCAATCTTTTATAGAGAGGGGTCAGACACATAACAATACTCCCATTATTGGCCCTTCTAAGGCCAGCTGATCTAAGTTCAAAGGCCAAGTAAAGCATTTTGGTTACAAAGAATTAGGTCCAGAGAGTGTTAACAAATTCTTCAGGACTGCAAACCTCAAACATGCAGGTTTTGCCTCGAACCCATGGTAGCAGCAAGCCTGAACCCTATCCATAATCTACAGTGCTCAGTAGGGGACCAGATATCTGACACAGCTGGAAATGTCTGATTCTAGCAGCAGCAATAGCTCTTGATCAGAGTGAATTTTTGGTGTTGCTGCCCATTAAGCAAGTATAATTAATCTATTATTTGTATTTGTTCCTGTCCGTCTTGAGAACTAGCAGCAAGGTATTAAAAAGAGCTTAGTTTCTTACAGGCCATGGCTCTTTCTACTGACTGAATTTTGTGCAAATCCCAAATAACCTATAAGACAAAAAATACTAAAAATGTGATAATTTAAAAAATGAGGACCAGCTAACGTCGTATAGAACTATATATATATATATATATATATATATATATATATATATATATATATATTATATATTTATTTATTTATTTATTTTTATTGTTTTTAAATATTACAGTTTATTTATTTATTTTTAATTATGTACAAGACTCCAGGAATGGGCCCTAGAAGGCAGATATCTGCCTTGTTATTTATGTTGTGGCCCCTTTAAAGGGGTGAAATTAAACACAGTTTGAGGACTTTTCACCCATACAGGGTGAAGGGTTCCAGAATGTTCTGATAGAAAGATGATTTGCAGCTTTCCTAGGATTATTAACCACTTCAGTACTGGGCACTTTCACCCCCTTCCTGCCAGACCAATTTTCAGCTTTCAGGACTGACTCACTTTGAATAAGAATTGCACAGTCATGCAAAACTGTACTCAATAGAAGTTTTTATAATTTTTTTTTTAGACAGATAGAGCTTTCTTTTGGCAGTATTTAATCACCACTGGGATTTTTATTGTTTGCTAAACAAATGAAAAAAGACAGAAAATTATGCAAAAAAAAGATTCTTCGTTTCTGTTACAATTCTGATAAAATTTAGCAAATAAGTAATTTTTCTTCTTCACTGATGTGCACTGATGAGGCTGCACCGATGGGCATAGATGAGGTGGCACTGATAAGCTACACTAATGGACAATGATTGGCAGCACTGTTGGGCACTAATAGGTGGCACTGATGGGCACTGATAGGCAGCACTGATGAGCACTGATAGGCAGCACTGATGGGGCTGCACTAATATTCAGGGCACTGATGATCAGTGCTGTGAACTGAAGCAAAAAGAGAGCACACCAACCTTGCGCATTACCTCAGTAAACTATGATTTTATTGAATAAAAAATATATACTGACAAACAAGGAAGTATAACAAGCATAAACAGATCATCAAAGGAACTTGAAGTGTAGAGCCAGTGTGAACATCATGAGGGTAGACTCTCAAAGTGAGGCTGACATGTTTCGAAGGGGGACCCTTCTTCATCAGAGCTAACTGCACAATGAGTGCCCTCTACCATATATACCTTGGGACTGAATGTAAGCCCTCCCATCTGGGCAGGGCCATCCCTGGACAGGAGGAGGGGCATAGGTGTCATCAAAACTTGCCAGCAACACTAATACACATCATTCGATGTAGGAACCAAGTATGCGATCATGAAACACGAACATTAAAAATGCATGGAGAACACATACAAGTCTAATATATATATATATATATATATATATATATATATATATATATATATAAAATGCATATATATATAAATTATGAATGCATGCACATCTAAAATGCATATAATGCCATTTATTTTGCACTGTTGTGACACATCCATAAAAGATATATAAAATACAAAATTGGCTGGAATTTTTAAAAATGACATTGATTATATAAATAAAATGATAAAAATCGGTTGCTAATAATACAATAAAACTCATGACCCTTACAGAGGTATATCTCCTGATCAAGAATACATATTAAGTGGTAATGACCATTCCTAAGAGCAGATACCTTGGTTGTCCATGTATGGGCTGTCAAAACGATAGTTGGTTCAGCATATCTTACCCAGCCTTGTTTTAGAGCTCCACAACCTTCCATGCATTTGTGGAATTGTTTCAAAGATTCCCTCCACCTTTCCACCCTTGTTCTGAGTCCTAGAGTGCAGGAGGTTTTGTTTCTGTTTCTACTGATGATCAGTGTCCTGATTATCAGCTACACAAAATGCTGTCAGGGTTGCCGGTTATTGGTAATCCTTTCTTCACAAAGTGACAGTGCTGAGGAAAGAGAAAGTCGATAACCAACAATCTGTTTATATGTGACCAGCTATGATTGGACACAGCTGATGACATAGTAAAGGGCCGCTGTGATTGGCCCTTTATAGCAATCTGTGATGAGCTGTGTCCATGAGGCAGGATATCTATAGATGCTCTTTGTGAACAAGAGAACGCACAGTATTTTGGCTATAACGCGGTATTGAGGAGGTTAAGTCCTCAAATGGGACCCAGAATTCAGAACCTCTAACCCTGACTATGGGTAACCTTGTCCTGAATTGGTTAACCCACTTGCAAGAAAGGGCTATAAAGGGCAGGAGGCGGCCAGCAGGTGTCCATGAGGTGTGGTGTAGAATACTTGCAAGAGAATCTCTGTGCTGTTAGATTACTCAGACACTACTGAGCTTGGGTGACCTTCCCTTGGAACCCTCAGAGCAGGCTGGGTCTTCAAACCCTGTTAAGTGAGATAAGTGAATACTGGCGGTGAGCCAAAGTTTTTGTTTTGTGTATTGGAGCAATGGACTGTTTTTGTTTGTTTCATGTTGGAAAGAAGCTGTTTCATTGCCTATTTGGAAAATAAAGATGCTAATCAGAGTAAGTGCCTTTTCTAGGTTGATAGGTATAATACAAGAACTGCTGGACCAAATCACAATCCTTGCACTGTCAAGAACTAAGGCAAGGAAAGGAAGCATTTTCATTAGATTGGTTTATTTAATGTGGCTATAATATCTAATAGGTTTTAAGGAGTGAAATTGTGGAAGCACTGATTTGTAAAGAGGGTGTAATGGCAAATATGTCTGCCTGTTTCCTGCAGAATGTTCACAATCTCCAACCACTACTTCAACATGTCTGCGGTCTCCCATTATCTCCTGTTGCAAGTCAACTTTGTCTGACAGCCTTCTGTAGCATTATGCTTTATCTACCAAATATGGGGTATTATGTGTTGCCAGAGGCCACATCTGAGCTTTATTATAGCTAATAAGGTACTGTCTATGGCAGCAGTCACTAAACAGGCCCAGCAACGCTCCCTTCTGGACCGCCAGCCCGCAATGACAGATCCGCCACTGAGCAGTGCGGTTGGCGCGGCAACATGACATCACGTGTGCGCCCCGCCCCTTGCAGCTCACTGTCTCTCCGTCTCCCGCTCCCTGCCTGTACACAAGCATCCTTCAGCATGGATCCCAGCACAGCTCCTGTCTGCTTTCAAGGTAGGATATGGTCTTACAGAGGCACTCTAATGGGCACTCAGAGTGCCCCTTAATATAAATGTGCCCATCAGAGTGCCCCTTAATATAAATGTGCCCATCAGAGTGCCCCTTAATATAAATGTGCCCATCAGAGTGCCCCTTAATATACATGTGCCCATCAGAGTGCCCCTTAATATAAATGTGCCCATCAGAGTGCCCCTTAATATACATGTGCCCATCAGAGTGCCCCTTAATATAAATGTGCCCATCAGAGTGCCCCTTAATATAAATGTGCCCATCAGAGTGCCCCTTAATATACATGTGCCCATCAGAGTGCCCCTTAATATAAATGTGCCCATCAGAAGGCTCTTAACATAACATGTGTCCATCAGGATGCCCCTTATTTTGTGCTAAGGGATACTCTGATAGGCCTATTTTATGTTAAGGAGCACTCTGATGGGCACGTGTTATGTTAAGAGGCAATCTGATTGGCACATGTGATGGAGAGGGGCACTCTGATGGGGAAATATGATGGAAAGGTGTACTTTGAGTGTAAGGGGGCGCTCTGACGGGAATACCTGATGTAAGGTGGCAATGTGATGGGGATACCTGATGTAAGGTGGCAATGTGATGGGGATACCTGATGTAAAGGGGCACTCTGATGGGGACAATTGATGTAAAGGAGCAATCTTATGGGCACTCCTGATGTGATGGCATTACATGATGTAATGTTGCACTCTGATGGCGACACCTAATGTAAGGGGGCACACTAAAGGGCACACCCTATTCGGACCTCGGCCAGAAGGAAATTTTAGTGACCGGACCTCCTTGAATTTTAATTCAATACTTCTGGTCTAAGGTATAGTTTAATGAGACAGCTCTACTTCTAAAGTGCAGAAACAAGTCTCTAGACACAATGAACTGAGTAATCTAGAAAATAGATCACTTTGTAACAACTTTAGATGGGTGAACCTCCCTGAACATAAAGGTCAATAACTCAGTAAGTTCCCTAGTAATATTCTTCCAAAAATATTATCTTTGTAAAAAGAGAGTTCAGACTGTGTAAGCACATAGCGTTAACCCCTTGACAGAAAATCCTCTTTGTTTTGAATTCTCAAAACAAACCAGAAATATTTCAATCTCATTGAAGTACTCCCTCTTTACAACAAGAAGGTTCTAGTATATTCATTTTCAATGTTTTCCCCAGAAGAGGCAAAGGAAAGTAAATTATTGATCCTATTTTCACAAAATCAGTCCAGGGACCACTGTTTTCTCCTTATCTGGCAAACATTTGCGTTAAGCTCTGGTTCACACTGATACTGTGAGAGAAACACAGCAAATCCTGTGCATTTCCCGCACCGCATAGCAATCACACTGTGTTCTGCAGTCTGTTGTGGGTGTTAATGAAAAGTTAGTGACACCCCAAATGCAGTATGTTTTGCCTGAAACAGATTGCATGGGTATAAATATCTATATGATTCAGTTCCACTGCAAATAAAAAAAACCTGCCCCCACCTTTTTTGATGCAGATGCAGTTAGATCTGAGCCATTTAAAAAATGTTAAATGGCTCAAATCACACCACACAGAATTTCATGTGATTTGCACAGGAATATGGTGTGATTGCTGTATGGTTCACGTGTGGTTTATAGTGTGAACCTAGGCTGAAACTTAGTTTTAAATCACTGCGTTAGTTAAAAGTAAATAAATATGATTTTAACGTGGGGAGATCAAAGGGTTAACTGTGTGCTGGGTGTGTTTTACTATGGGGCTGTGTCTATGTGCTTCACTGTAAGCACACTGCTTTGCATGGCTGTGCTGTGCACAGCCATGCAAAGCAGTGTGCATGAGCTGACAGGGAGGAGAACTGTTTTGTTTACTAACAGTTGTCTCCCTTGTCAGAAATCCTCGGCAATCACCAGCCGGGACCTGGTGATTGACAGCTGTGGCCGTGAATGGTGCGGCAGGTAGGGCGCGAGCGCCCCTACCCCAAAATGAAAAGTTTTATATATATATATATATATATATATATATATATGTATATATACGTGATATTGCACACCCGTACTCCCTTTAGCAGTATATCTGCTATAGGGCAGATGGGAAGTGGTTAATAGAAAAAAGTCAAAAATATTTTTTTTCTCAAAATTGTCAGACTTTTTTTATAGCGCAAAAAAATAAAAAATGCACAGGTAATCAAATACCACTGAAAGAAAGCTCAATTTGTGGGGAAAAAAAAAAGATGTAGATTTCATTTGGGTGCAGCGTTGCATGACCACGCAATTGTCAGTTAAAATGATGCAGCATCGTAACGCAAAAAATGGCCTGGTCAGGAAGGGGGATAAATCTTCTGGAGGACAAGTGGTTAATAAAAACAATAACAATTATAAATCATATTGCCCCTTTACTTACTAAAATCTGTGGTCCTGTAGTCTTGGGTCCTGAGTCCTTCACTGCACAGGAGGAGGGATTTACTTCAGGTGTCCACTTCACTGCCTGGGTCATGTGGATACCTCCTGTTGGCTGTCCAGTGGTAGATTCTTCTTAGGATTAAGAAGCATGAGGAGATTATAAAGAGGCTGGATCCACCAGTCACCACTCCCTAAAGCTCCACAAGCAAAGGGCAGAAACAGAATAAGATCGTTTAAAAAAAGGTTTATAGTGAAATTCTTGCTATACACCTAACTAGCCTTAAAATTGTCCCCTCCCCCCTCCTAATACCTATGCTAACTAATCTGTGTAAGAATGATGTACACCGATCAGCCATAACTTTATGACAAACCACCTAATAGTGGGTAGGTCCCCCTTTTGCCACCAAAACAGAACTGACCCGTCAAGGCATGGATGTCACTAGACCTCTGAAGATATGCTGTGTTTTCTGGCTTCAAGCCATCAGTAGCCGATTCTTTAATTCCTGTAAGTTGTGAAATAGGGCCTCCATGAGTCAGACTTATTTTCTCAGCACATCCCACAAATGCCCAACGGATTGAGCTATGGAGAATTGGGAGGCAAAGTCAACACCTCAAATTCATTGTTGTGTTCCTAAAATTATTCTTGAACCATTTTTGGAGTGTGACAGGGTGCATTATCCTGCTGAAAGATAATGCTGCCATCAGAGAATTATGTTTCCATGAAGGGATGAACTCAGCAACAAAGTTTAGGTAGGTGATACATGGAAAGTAACATCCACATGAATGGCAGGACCTAAGGTTTTTCAGCAGAACATTTCCCAAAAGCATCATTTTGCCTCTGTTGATTTGCCTTCTTCCCATATCTACTTCCCCAGGTAAATGACTCATATGCTTTCAGCCATCCATATGATGTAAATGAAAACATGATTCTTCGGACCAGGTCACCTTCTTTCATTGCTCTGTAGTCCAGTTCTGATGCTCACAATGCCCATTGGAGGCACTTTTGGCCATGGACACAGGTCTGCATGGGTACCATTACAGGTCAGCATGGGCACCCTTACTGGGCTGCAGTTATACACAACAAATTGGCATGTCCATTTTTTCTGCTTTCAACACATCAACTGTTTACTTCCTCACTAATATATCCCACCGACTTTCAGATGCCATTATAACAAGATAATCAGTATTATTCACTTAACCTGCCAGTGGTCAAAAAATTATCTCTGATCGGTGTATATACTTACCTATCTACAAGAAGCTGAAGTTCAGTCATGAAATCTGATATCCTTGTGTCAGCCAGCATGGCTTCACGGGAGAGGAGGGAGCATTGACAATAAATGGACCATTGAAGCCTATGGATGGTAGTGCACTACAATATGTCAGTGCAATTTTATCATCTTTTATAAAAAAAGTGGATTTTATATAGCGGAAAGCATGATGATGGTCATTAATTTTTGTGAGCTATATGATGGAGAGTTACCTACTGGGAATAGGTTGGTTGCTTTAGTGGACCTATTTATCCATATAGGTCAATATCTCTAGGTGAGAGCGAAAGATGATAGGTGGTGAAGCATGTGGGATTCACATCTTTGGATTTATTCACTAGCACTTGTGATAGACAAACATTCTGGACTTTCATCTAACCTTTTTTTCCATTGATTTATTCCACTTATCATTTTTATTCAGTTATAATATGTATAACGTTTACAGCAGGCAGGTCAGTTTTGGTACTGTTGATGTACCAATATTGTAGGATCGCTGATGTATTTTATTTGTTTGCATTTAGTGTGTTTATTGTATACAACATTGTTAAAATTTTCCAGCATGTGGATTATTATTTGTAAATGTGTTTAGTAAGTTTTAAGCACACAATTGTTCTATACAGCTGAGTGGCATCAGATTCACATCAGTTTAAGATGCTTCTGATATAATTTACAAATCACTTGCAGGTGCATCTGACCTGCAGTTGACCTCCTCCTTAACTGCATTTGACCTGCTTCGAATAGGGTTTGCATTCTCATAAACATGTAAGGTCTATGAGGGTGGCCTATGAAATCTCAGCACCTTAAAACAAGCACTAAATGTGGCTGGGTTGGAATGACAATTTACATTTCATACGCTGCGAAATGGAGAAATCAAAATGACATAATCTGTTAGGTCCTACAAATAATTTAGTTTCTAAACTAGGCATTAAAAACTGGACCAGCTTTTGCCAGCTATTGCTACTAAATCTCACAACATCTAAGAGTAAATGAAATACTCTGCAGATGGTTGGTGGCAGATTCTTGATGCATTTTGCTTCCAGCCCCAGGAGTCCAAGTCAGGTGGACCACAATTAGTGTGCAATTATCTAGCTAAGGTCTTCTTTGTCAATTTCTTTGATTATAGCTCTGGCGCTGAATCAAATTGTTGTTTCTATATATGTAATTGACTTTTTTTGTGGGGTGAGGTGAAGGAACTCTATGTCAGATAATTAAAGTGGTTGTAAACCCTTACATATACCCAGTAAAGTAACAGAGATGAAACTAAGCCTCTTACATAAGTACCTGTTTCTCTGCAGTATTCTCTTCTCTACACCCTTCAAAATGCAGAATTTATACAATTTGTCTGAGCTTCTAGAAAGCAGGGGGCAGGGAGTTCAAGTTACACTCTGCAGAGCTCAGCGAGAGCTGATTAGAGGGAAGGGACAAACTTCCCTTCACACAGCACTCAGGAACAAAGTTGAGGCTGTCAATCACAATGCTGTGTGCTGGAGCTCCCTTCCCATCACCTTTTTACCTCTTGGTGTCAAGAAAACTTGTCCGAGGTGACTCATGCAGATAGCACAGGAACAAGGCAGCAGACAGAAATTACACTTAGTGCTCTGGATTGACACAAGTACGCACTATAGAAGGATATGCTTTGTTCATATTTTTTGGAAGAGGTGTACAACCACTTTAAGCACCTGTTCATCAATCCTTCTTTTTGGGCTTCGTTGAACAAGAATTTCCCCTTGTGGGTTAGGATGAAGACATGCTGGTAGGTAAATTGGATCCTGTCTAAACTGGCCCTGGTATGTATGAATGTGAGTTAGGGACCTTAGATTGTAAGATGTAAAGTGCTGTGTAAATTGATGGTAATGTATCAGTATCCGCAATAAAATAGACAATGCTATGCAAGTAATAAATATGAAATAAAGGTGATCCTAAAGGAACTCCCTAGGAATAAAAGGACATTGTATAAACTTGCTATGAAAGACTGAGCCATAAGAAACATTTTCCACCAAAAAGTCTAACATTTATAGATAAAATGGAGAGGTTATTTTCAGTCTCAATGGAGATTTACCTAAAAATATTAACTGTATCATGCATTTCAGTCCACCACTTTGCCAGATTCTACAATGGGTCAACATAATTAAATCTAAATCGTAGACTCTTATTATGTGAGAGAACAAGATTCCAAAATAAATTGGCAGTTTGGAAGCAAGAAGATTTCACCTATGTTCAACTTATTTCTTTCCCTATCAATTAAAATAATAAAGACAATCATTTTGTCAGTTATCTTGGCCTTTAGATAAATTGTGAGTAAGTAATTTAATAGAAATATCCCGTAATTAGAAACATTAAACAGCAAATAAACACATATTTATTTAGAGATGATATACAATGATTAACTATGGCATAAAAACGTATGATTTGGTGAATCATTTAAGTGATTACCAAACAGATTAACGGATTGTATTCATTGATACAAACACACTGTATTATGTAAAAACATTTCTAAAATTGTAATAATGACATTTATCAAAATATAAAGGAAATGGAAAGAAATGTAAGCCTAACTTCTGTTGTAATTTATAAATAGCTAATTTACAACTGGACATAAATAAATACATATATAAATAAAATAAATTACATATAATTTTCCAAAGCCATAAATATGAGAAACAAATGGTAAAAGGCCTGCCCCAATCAGCAATCCTCCCTTGCCCCCAGTTCTAGGGATCGCAATACTATCGATCCAACCCAATATATATTTATGTTCCTCCAAACTAAGAACAATTGTCCATTATTTACAATTAATTTCAAGATATTAATTGTTATATACACATAGAGTGAACCTTTTCCTCTCTTCATCTCTTTAAGTAGATTCATTTCTTAATCATTGGAATCTGTTGTCATTTCCAGTGCCTTGGTATCAACACCCCACTTACATTTGTGACATGGGGTAAAAATAAATTTATATATTTTCCAAATCTCATGAATTCAAGTGAAAAAAGGTGGGTCATTGATTTTCATTGATGCTTTTTCTTTCATCGGTCTTCTTGTTGGCAAGGATCAGTCATTTACTGCCACTGCCTAAATAACAGATCCTCTGGATTACTGACAAACACAAGCCAGTGGGCATCTGTTATTTTAGTGGTAGCAGTGATACCTCTGCTAAATGGCAGATCTATGTCTTCTGCTTTTAAAAAAAAATCACTTTTAAAAGGATTAATTGTAAGACGCAGTAGTGAATGTGGATAAAGTGTGACTCAGTCCCCAATACAGTAATATTACAAGAAAGAGAAATTGCCCAAGGGACTTTGCGACACACACAAATTATAGTTAGAAAATCACATTCTTTATTATTATCATTAGAAAAAGACATTATAAAAATATTCCATAAAACCGATATACATAATACATCAAGTTTATAATGTACAGTATATACAAGTAAAAAAGCAAAATCTACATGATCCATGAGTTGCATAACACAAGCTCTCTACATAAAAATCTCTTGATGTGTTTCGTGAAGCAGCGTTCACTTCCTCAGGAGATAACAAAGCTTGTATATATAGTATATGGAATGGTATATGGAAGAGACCAGGTCATTAGAAATTAAAAAAAAAAGTCAAAAACTTACCACTAAATCAATCCATGTAAAAAAATACTTTTCTAAATTGATACAAGGGCTGAAAGACCGCCCAGGAATACAAATGGCGACTGGATGACACCCCACAAGCATAAACCGTCATGGCCAGGACCTGTGACGAAAAGTGGATCAATCCCCTAGGTGAATACAGCGGGAAGCACTGATGGAAATAATGAAAAAGAGAATACTAAAGGCAAAAACATAAGAGAGGTAAAATAAGAAAAAATGTATATGGAAGAAAAAGAAGAAATAGAAAAAAAAGAAGAAAAGAGGAATATATACCGGCTCAAAACAAACCAAAGGAAACTATAATAAAATTAAAAATATATTAAAAAATAATACAATAAAATAATAGAAGGTAGAAAAATATGCCCTATAATAGAAGCTCATACAAAAGGGAAAGGGGAGGGGAAAATTATATTTAACCTTTGGTTATAAGAGTAATAGCAATCACAAAAGTTGTCAGTAATAGATGCGTAAGGTGCCTATGTTTTTGCATATGCATCCTCCTCCTAGGAAAGCTAGGGGGAGCTACTTAATTATTTTTTAGTAAAAGTTTAGTTAGCAGCCTGGTGAAATAGCCAGCAGGGTCAAATTTGGATCAGGGCTGAGAGACTCTGCAGATCAGTTCCCTGATACCTCCCCCTAATCTAGAGACTTGAAGAAGTCTCTAGAACTCAGTGGGTGGGGGTAAGAAGGAGCTGGTCTGCACTCTTACGGGATCCTGGCCAATCCCCAAGCAGGAGGCTTGGCATGGGGTCAGGATAGTCCTTAAAAGTGACCAAGTGTCGGCGCCTTGGTCCGAACCTGGGCCTTCTGCGGTGAGAAGCAATGTTTGTTCTTGCTGAGCCACCTGGAATGCTGGACAGCTCCCTTGACAATTATTTGGATGATCCTGCCTTGACCTTATTTATCTTGAACCTTGAACCCCTTGCTCCTCCCATGAACTTCCTGATAAAAGCCATGTCTCTGCATTTCCTGTTTGCCAGGTTATTGTGCCTTCTCCAGCCAGTATCTCGCTTGTCTCTCCTGCTGCCGGCCATCTATACTTTTGCTACTGACCTTTGGCTTGTTCCTGGACTACGATTCTGCCTCATCCCCATCTACTACTGTTTGTTATCGACCCTTGGCTTGTTGACTGACTCCGCTTCTGCTAGATCCCTACCTGCTCTATCTGTTATTGGATTCCGGCTTGCTCATTCCCTGGTGGGGTGATCCCGAGTACTGCGACCTGGTACTAACACGCAGCTAAATCCATCTCCACCATTAGGAGCTCTGGTGAAAACTGGTTAATGCTTAGACCCCGCACCTCAGATGAGCCTGCGTCATTTCCAAGGGTGACCTGTTGGTGTACCTATACTGCTGGTTTCAGGTAAGCCTTACACTGCTATAGCAACTGGTCTCTGAACCTGACCCCTGACCTTGACACCAAGCTTGCTCAGCAACAGGACAATTTGGGTGGAAGATGGATTGATCAGGATGGTGTGGAGCATGGGATGGGGTCCAGGAGAGGGCCTACCTACAGGCAGAGGAGCTGGAAGGAAAGATCTCTCAGCCTCAACCGTCCCCTGAGAGAGGACAGACTGGGAAGCAGGGAAGCCAGCCCAGCGTAAGGCCTGAAGGCAGCAACTAACCCACAAGCTTGCAGGAGAGGACTGAGTCAGTAATGCCACACCCCCCTGGGCCAGATAAGGGGAGAGGTCATTTTGGTGGGAACCCTGACTAGCCCCCATCTGGGACTGCTGATCTAAAGGTGGAAGATTCTTGGTCCCCTACCCCTAATAGAACTAAAAAAACAAGTTCAAGGATTGTTTACTGTCTCTGGAGTGCAAGGCTGGAAGGAAATGCATGTTGCCTGGCTGTGCAGGACTATAGAGGGACTCAACCCCTAGCGACTCCTAAAGGGGTATACACGTATATACAACTGCATGACCTGAGACTTGGAGAGAGTGCAAACAGATACAAAATGTAGCTCTGAAAAGTAAAAAATAATAATAAATAAGAGCAAAATAGGTGAAAATGGCAATTAAGTGCATGTGAAACTACATGTCTGAATAGAAATGAAAAGCCACCGACTCAAACCAAGGGCCAATAGCTAAACAAAGATGAAAGCATAGAAATGAAAACATTCTATGATACAAAGTGACGTAAATGTGGTGGTTGAAGAAGCCAATAATAAAAGGTGATGCGAGAAAAATAGTAGAATGCAATGGAAAGAAATGACCAATCCAAAATACAACCCCAAGTATGTAAGAGGTGCAGATCCAACACCTCAGGAAAACCTGAAGAAAGCAAGCATGTGTGAGAAAAAAAGAATGGGTTTAGATAGATAGCAGGCAGACTTACATTGCATAGTAATCACCTCTAGAGATAAACAGCATATCCAGCATCCAGAAGAGAACCAACCAGTAGTGACCCGACCCTTTGCAGAAATACCCCCAGCTTAAATAACCCCCTGGACCTTCTCCATCACCGTCATGTGAAGGAGAAGGTCCAGAGTGGATCACACTAGACTGCCATGTTGCCGCCCCCAAAATAGTTGCCCCGTTGCCACTCGCGCATGAAAAACGTTTTTTTTTTTATCTCTAATGACCTGGTCTCTCATCAGATACCGTTCCATATGCTATATATACAAGCTTTGTTATCTCCTGAATAAGTGAATCTGCTTCACGATACGCATTGAGAGATTTTGTGAAGAGAGCTTGTGTTGTGCAACTCATGGATCATGTAGATTTTTAAAAAAATGGCCTCTGCCCCAATCTATAAATGGCCTTCATAGCAAGGAGCACATGGAAGAGTGATGCATGTCAATAAAATTATTGTTTGACATGGGTCGCCGTTCCAAGTGCTCCTTGCTGTGAAGACCAGTTATAGATTGGGGCAGAGGCCATTTTTTATACTGTTGATATGCTGGTGAGGGTTTGCACTGGATACTCTGGCTGCCATTGTGCTATATGCTGGGTGTCCAGTGCGCCCCTGTACCTTTTTAAGAAGGGGTGGGCTTCCTCAGGGTTACCTGCCCTCAGTCTATCCATTTATACATGTGCTTCTACTATGGAGGCTCTCAAAATTTAGAGTTAGGAACTGCAGAATATTGGGGTGCGGTGAAGAGGCTCTGTAGCTTATGCATGTATTAGCAAACGTGTGATAACTAAACCCCTGTTTCTAACGCAAACTGTTAGACAGGACAATTTGGTTGTTTGCAAGCTGGTCGGTAAGTTGAGCTGGGAATTCTTTTATTATTTGATCATGTAGATTTAGCATTGTACTTGTATATGCATTATAAACTTGATGTATTATGTATATCGGTTTCATGGAATATTTTTAATGTCTTTGTTATTATTATTATAATAATAATAAGAAAGAATGTGATTTTTAAATGTAGTTTTCGTGTCTCACAACGTCCCTTGGGCAACTTCTCTTTCTTGTAACACTTTTAAAAGGAGTATCTTATACTGCTCTGCTAATTCATGTAGGTTTAAGGCATCCCCAAAGCATGTTATTTAAAAAAAAAATCTGTGTTTTTAATGTTGTCCTGTAGCCTCCCTGGCGGTATTCCCGAGTGTAGCTCAGGGTAAAGTTTCAGTCCCACAAGCGGTAACCCTGAGCTACACTCGGACTTACCATGCGGCGCTGCTCCGGGATCTGTTCTTCTCTTACCTTGTCCTGTGCTCCTGCGATGTCCCTCCTGCAGTGTTCCCGGCAATGTCCTCCGGCGGATGTTGGCATCTGTCTTCCGGGTTCCCTCCCTTGCGAACGTCGTGACGTACGGGGGACAGAACTGGCGGGAAATTTGAAAATGACAAAAAGTGACATTCACTAAATATACTAAAATAACATAGTATAACATTACTGTAGCAAACCATTTCACATACATTTTGTTCCGAGTGCTTTGTCCTGTGCCCTGCCTGCATTTTTACTGTTGTTTCTGCCTGGAAACTGAGAAATGTCCATGGCGTCCAAAAAGTGTCCCTTTAGGTCAAAATCAGTTTTAGACCAGCTAGAGAACAGCGATAGTAAATCAGAACCACTTGCAGAATTGAGTGATAATGATTCGTGGGGAAATTCGTCATCAGACACTGAAAGCGATTTTGCGACTTTGCTCAGTGATGTGCGAACTTGGCGCTCTATTTTAAATTTCAGTGTTTTTGGTTTCATTATATTATTGAATTAAATTTATTATTATTATATTATTATTTTTTATGATTATTTATTAAATTATAATTTATAATTTCGTGTTTCAAATTTTATCCTACCCGGGATGTTTACTAGACTCTTGTTCGTACAGATTTCAGTGAGTTATTCCTAAAAATTACAGGCCTACAATTAAAAAAAAATATATTTCCATGCAAAAAAATGTACCGCTTTGAGCACAGAAATATGGACATAATCAGACCGCTAGGGAGGTTAAGCCATAATAAAAGACCCTCCATAGTGAATGGTATTTTTTTTTCCTTTTTGTTGCACTGGTACATTTCCCTGATGGCAGTGTAACTTTTTTTTCTATAAACTTGGGATTTCGTGCTATGTTCGGATTTATAGGATTTTTTTCCCCAGGTTTAGACAAACCCCCTGCAAACCAAGCTTTTCCCATTTTGTTCATCTCTATTTCTAAGCATAGTAACCCGGTCTTTGGGGACATTTGAGTACGGATGCCCTGACTTTTTGTCTACAATTATCTCAAGAGCTTTAATATACAGGAAAAGCGATAATTAATTTCTTTTTGTGTAGCTATTAATTGCTAATAACTCCTTAAAGTAGTTCTTTAATATGTTATCACAATATTTCTGCTAAAAAAACTAGAGCTCTGGGAGAAATCATGTATATCAGGCCCTTATATGTCCCTTGTATGGAAACACTAAACTAGCTGCTTCTCCTTTTTTTGAGCTCTTTTAGCATTTGTTCTTGCAAAAAAAAAAAAATCTAATGTCTGGGCCCAGGGAGGTTCTCTTTGAAGTGTGATCGCCTCTATATGGCCTCTATAGAAGGTACCAAATGGAGAGATTTACTAAACTTGGAGCATTCAGAATCTGGTGCAGCTGTGCATGGTAGCCAATCAGCTTCTAACTTCAGCTTGTTCAATTAAGCGCTAACAATAAAAACCTGGAAAGTGATTGGTTTCTATGCAGAGCTGCACCTGATTTTGCACTCTCCAATTTTAGTAAATCTCCCTCAATGTATCAGACATTTACAGTCACGTGGCTGCTTTTAGTGGGGAGTCTTTTAGTAATATGTGCGCCATGCATCTCTGCTGGCCATGCCACATACACCTATGATCTTTACCTAAACCTCTGCTGCTCAGATACTATCTCAGGACTTGTGAACAGGGAGCTCATGCAGGGAAAGTCACCAGACAATCCGCTTCCCCCACCACACACACACGCGCACGCGCATGCGCACACACACAGGGCTCTTCAGTCTATTTATTAAAGTTGAACTCCAGATGTAAAAGCTTTCATTTAAATATATTCCTAAGGAGTAAATCCACTTTTTGTGCACCTAGTGCATGTTCAAACTAATTTATTACCTTTTAAAATGGTAAAAGTTACAGTGACATCATTATCATCATCATGCAAAGTCACATACGTTCGTGTAGGCTGGACAAATGTTCTCCCTATTTTCTGTAATAGATTAATACCTATGATCACCTGCTCCATCTAGTGGCTAAATGTGCTATAGTTTTGTGAAATACCTCATTGAGAAAATAGGCAGCATTTTGGCCACTATGGAAATGCTGACGAAATCGTAGAAATTTAGTACAGAAAATATGCAGAAAATTCACCCACCGTGCATGAATGCATGGGACATTTGTGAAACAAATGTTTTACATATAGACCTCTTAAAATAGCCAATTTTTTCTTCCAGGTTTGGAAATAATGGGGAAGGATTATAAATCTTGTTGGGATTTTGCTGCTCTCAGGAGCTGTATAAGAGCGTTTTTCTCTCATTTTCTGACCTGGTGATAATAGTTTTTCCAGGCAGGGAATGGGGGAAAATCTGCAACAGAGACACAGAAATAAAATTCTTACATGATTCTCAGACTTTTCTTAATCTATTAAAGAAACGCATCTTTGTTTCTATCAGAGTTGTTTCCAGCAATAATGATATAAAATAACAGTTTGCTTTCAACAGATTAATATTCACTTCATGTGAAAAAAAAATTACACATAGTGACATTCATGTTTGTTAAATTTGAACATTTTTTGAAAAAGATTGGAATGAAATAAAATATGTAGTGGTGTTAGAATAACTCATCAGTCTTAGCAAATTGAGTCTACTGAAAGGGTCACCTTAAGCTTAAAGCTGAACTCTTATTTATTGTAACTGAGTGCAGGGCATCATGGTGACACCACCTCGGGAGACATGTCAAATGGTGTCCTGCACTCACCAGATGTCCTCAGTCTGGCCCATCTTGATACAGTGAGCATAGTATTTTACTTATTACATTCACTACACAGCACTGGGGTGGATTTACTAAAGGTTTATAGACTGTACACTTTGCAAGTACAGCTGCACTCATTTTCCCCGGAGCTTAGTAAATGTGATAAAGCTTCACTTTGCAAAGAATACCACATCGGATGCAAAAAAATAAATAAAAACAGCATTTTTGTTTGCATATGAGTAGGTGATGGAAATCAGCAGAGCTTTTCTTCATTACTAAGTTCTGGTGAAAAAACAATGCCACTGCACTTGCAAAGGGCATTGTCTATTTACCTTTAATAAATCTATCCCACTGTCTATTAAAGCTTCACAGACATAAAAAATTGATAGCGCTCAAATGTTCAAAGAAAATATCACCATAATACAGACAATCTGCTTTTACATTTATCAGGTATGACAGACTATAGATCATTTTAAGCTCAGAAAAGAACAATTTGAAACATGCTTGGTAGATGTATAGTCAATTAGAACTCAGACTAAAATAAGCAGAGAAGAGTGAACTCTATTATATGTCACTTTGATGCCTATTGTTTTGCATTCCTTATGTCTCCTTCCCAAATACAATATTATGACTACCTTAACAAGTGCACTCTTGAAACATTTGTCAAAGGTTTATTGAAACACAAATTTCATTCAGCCCTTAGCATAACACTATCTGCTCATTAGTAATATTAATGAATGAGTAGCTACAGCAGACTATAAGCCCTAATATACAGTATGAAATCATGCTCTCAGTTTTATCATTCATTGAATTAATTAATTAAATTAAAGCAAATGTAATAAAGCAGGACATTTAACACTAGCTTGTGTTAATCTGAAATACCAGGTCAGGTTAAAAAGAATTTTAAAAACTAAATATCACTTTAAAACTTGAATGGGTTTTAAAATGAACATAGATTAGGGTGGAATTTACAACAGCACTTTGACAGTCACATAATTTTGGTAAGCTTTTTGAAAATTGTGTCACTTGGCAGTCATAATAATTCACAATACGTTAAAAATGTACAGTGCATTGCAAAAAAACAAACATATACCACACACTGTGTATGGAGAGGAATTTCCCTGTCCCCTTATTCATACGGACAGAGTCTGGGTAACTTAATACAAAAAATCAAGACTGTTTTCTGGTGGTAGGTCCCTTTAAAAACTACTTGCACCTAATTCAGGCAAACATTTTTGCCAGTTTCAATACAAGTACCAACAATTTGTGACAAATTAAGATAGTTCTTACTAACACTGCATTAAGAACCTGTCATAGAGCAGTGACAGATTCTTACAGAATTACTGCCAATTTGCAAATTAAGAAACAGGTGTCAATTTACGACTTCCCGCCCAGCCTATTGCAAAATAATGGCCGAACGGTACTTTCGTCATTCCGGGTGGACATCATATGACATCCTCCCGGAATGCACCTCGCACAGCCATGCCGCGGGTGCAATGTGTCACCGGCTGTGTCCACAGGTTAGATCGCTGTACCGCCGCACTGCTGGTACCATGTGATTGCTGTTACCAATCACAGCAGATCACATGACAATTGTATTATACTCTATAGAGTATAATATAGACCATAACTAGTAAAGGAAGACTGCTATTTGTTATTTATCACAGGAAAATTATCTAGTATATAGCCCATAAGAGGATATACAGTATCAGACTATTTATTATTACACTATTCAAAAGTATAGTGTAATAATAAATAGTCTGATATATCCAGCCCAAACAAAACTGGCAAAAGACACATATGTGAGCCTCTGTAATAAAAATATACCCACCTGGCTAGAGAAAACGCATAGAAAAATGTTATAGAATGGTATTATTGTCACATGGAGTCACGGAAATTAGACAGATTGTACAAAAATATTGGCATTAGCTTACTATTGATCCTGTTTTGGCCTCCATGTGCCCGCGGTGCCGGCCATTACCTACAGGAGGGTTCCCTCGGTGGGTGATCAGCTGGTTTATAGTGAGTTTAGGGCGGCAAATAGAGATCCATGCAAAACTTTTCCCTGTGGGTCCTGCTCTTTCTGTAAGTTCATGGACACACAAATGCATATTAAACTTCCTAACAATGAGACTTTTGTTCCTAGACACTATGTTAGCTGCGAGACCCTAGGGGTTATTTATTTGCTATCTTGGGAATGTGGGTGCTTCTATATCAGCAAGACCAAGCTGAATTTTTGGCGCAGTCTACTGACGTGTCAACAGCATGCGTAAGAGTGACCCTTGGGTCGCCATGTGGCATCTGTTCATGGGGGCAATTTTCCACAAATAAATTTTCCAGGGCTAAATCACATTCCACCCGACCCCAAATTGGGGACTTTCACAAGACCCTTTAACAAGACCCTCCGACAGCAGGAACTGAGGTGGATTCACAAACTGAATGCCAACAATCCACCTGACCTCAACGAGGCTTTTCATTTTAAACCATTCTTGACTGGTTTTTGCTTTGGGGGGTGTGAAAAGGATCTGTAATTCTAATTCTATTCCATTGAGCCATGTATGTATATTTATACTTTTCATGTTTTCCGAATATGTTTTTTCCTTTCCTATTCCAGCTTTATTGTATGTGTACCATTTTTTTTTTTTTGTTTCGGAATATTTATACTGTAATGTGGATGCCTCTGGTGACGGTCTGAGGGTGTGCTGGTTGGGGGTGTTGAGGGTGTCGCCACCCATCACCCGGCGCGCCCAGACCCCCTCAGTCTACCGCACCGGGGACCTTGGGTTGTCCAGCCGTGACTGTAGATTGTGCAGTTTGCCCTCCCCCCACTGGGGGCCAATGTTCTTTGGCCTTTCTACTTGTGGGTGGATGGGCAATTTGCCGCCCCATTTCCCTTGTGGAGGCGGTGGCTGGTTTGGTAAGCAGGCGGCCCTGGACAAGAGCGATAACGCACCGCACATGTGCATGATGTCATTGCGTGGGTGGGCGGGGTGGCACCACACTCACTGGGCCAGGGTACCGCTATTTGCCGCCATGCTGCACCCTGTGTGCGGCAGGAAAGGGGAGTATTCAATTCTAAACTGGCTGACAGGCACCTGGCACCAATTAGAGACAACCAATCACGGGCTTATGAGCATTAGTCCATTACTACTTATACTAGCTGTTTTGCAGTTTCATTTCCTTTTGGATGACCATGAGGTTACTCCATGTGATAGCACAATAATTGGTGAGCATTCTATAACATTTTTCTATGCTTTTCTCTAGCCTGGTTGGTCTATTTCTTCTACAGAGGCTCACATATGTGTCTTTTGCCAGTTTTGTTTGGGCTGGATATATCAGATTATTTATTATTACACTATACATTTGAATAGAGCCTCCATATCAATAATCTGCGTTCTTTTGGGCAATATACTAGATTATTTTCCTGTGATAAATAACAAATAGCAGTTTTTCTTTACTAGGTATGGTCTTTATTATACGCTATAGACCCCCCCATTGGCTGTGCTAGTGTGGGCCTCGCTGATGGATGGTTCACTGGGGCATCTGCCTTATCCTCATTCTCATCCAATTTTGTACGAACACTTGTTAACTATTATTTCATGTGGTATAATCTGTAAGTGTATGAGTAACCAGCCTCCTTGCACATGCTTTTTAGATGATATTGTGCATTATGTTGTTTACATTTTCTTGATATTTTGCTATGTTTTAGACCTGCCATATTTATTCCCTGAAGAAGGAAACATGAGTTCTGAAACGCGTTGGATTTGTCTGGATTATATCATAGTTCAAGCTTTTTTTGTGTTTTCAACCCTCTTGTCAATTGATGTAACACAGACGGTCAAGTCTCATGCACATTGTATATTTTCCTAAAAGTGAATTATGAATCATTGTACTGCAGTTCAACTCTATTCAATAGTTCGATTAATTTTTATTGAAACGTATTTTGTACTAAACATTTATTGTTTTATATTTTTGTATACTTTGTGTGTTTTTTGCCATACAAAGTTGCAGGGGGATATCTCTCTAATTTTTCTTGGTGTTGTGGGAAAAACATCCTTAATGGTGGAACATTTTACCAAATTTTCCATTTTTGCATTGTCAGTGTCCCTTATGTCAGTTATATGATGACACTGTAGGGCACTTGTGACAGTATGTAAGAAAAAAAAGTGAAAATGTTTTTACATTTCTTCATTTTGTAAAAAATTATGAGAAAAATGTCAACTACTTGTTGTAAGTCCCCACAGCTGCAGCGCCTGTGGGGGGCGAAGCCTGATGGGGAACTGGGAGACTAGTTCAACATCAAGTCCACCTTGCTTTTGATTGGCAGCAGATTGTAATGAATGGATTTGAAAGCTGCTGTTGAAATAGCAGCCATAGATCTGCCAACTGTTCTGAGTTGTCAATCAAAAGCAAAGTGGACCTGTAGAACTAGTCTCTCAGTCCCCCATCAGGATCTGCCAACTCCACTCTACACAATTCCTCAGCTTTGCACTTGTCTGTGTGACGGGCACAGCGGCCCGGATGGAAGCGCACTGAAGAAGGAATAGCTAAGTGTGAACTATCTGACCTCAATGCTGGCCTCCAATATATTCTACGACATTCTATATAAATTCCCTGAATGTGTTATTCTTTTTTATTACCTACCATCTGTGTAGTTACTCTCACTCCAAATACACGCAGGCAGATAGAGGTTAATAGAGACCTAAAAAGTGTATTGCTTGTTTTTGCATAAAAGTCTAAGAACTTTTAGCTTAGCCCCACAACATAGAGTACACTGCCATTAGATAAGAACACTTGGCTAAAGCCTTGGGCAGTAGATAAAATTTCATGTTTATATCTGGCTCTTGTATTATTTATTTATTTCAAGCACTTATATAGCATTGTTAATTTTACACATATATATTGTACATTCACATCAGTCCCTAACCCTCAAGGGGTGTACAATCTAAGGTCCCTAACTTACATTCATATATTAGGGCCAATTTAGACAGGATCCAATTAACCTACAAGCATGTCTTTGGAGTGTGGAAGGAAACCAGAGTACCCAGAGGAAACCCACGCAGGCACAGGGAGAACATGCAAACTCCAGGTAGGTGGTGCCATGGCTGGGATTCGAACCAATGACCTGTGTACTGCCAGGCGGAAGTGCTAACCATTTAGCTACTGTGCTTTGTATTCAGATCAAAGGTTTAATATATTTTCAGGGTGCAGGTAGCAGCATTTCTAACAAGACTTCCCTCCTGTAATGTTTTCTTTAAACTTTGTACTGTATGTTCTGAATAGATCTGGACAGCAGAAGATCCAATTACTTGCAGTGTAGAAGCAGGGGCGGACTGACAACTCATGGGGCCCCTGGGAAATAGGGGATCATGGGGCCCCTGTGTCCTTGCCCAAACTCAAAAAAGCCTATGAAAAAGGTACCAGAGGCATCTCATTGGGCCCCCTATTGACCCTGGGCCCTCGGGCAGTGTCTGAGTTTCCAAATGGTCAGTCCGCCCCTGTGTAGAAGTAATTGCAGAACATTTCCAATTTCCAACCATACTCAAGAGTTCCACTTGCTGGATTGTTGTAGTAAATATGAAATCTTTCTGTGCGATAATTGGTAGTGTAAAGGTGGGTCACTGCACATGCTTGTAGGGATATTGGCCCAGGTACAATCCATAATAAATTATGTACAAGATGAGGCAGGCAACAGGTGCACACAGTGAGGCTTACAACAGGAGGAATTTTCCAATGAAGTTTAATAAATGTCAACGTTTCGGCGGGGCACAGCTCGCCTTTCTCAAGACATGAAATAATTTATATTTACCTGGCTAAAAACATAAAAAAGTTAAAATCACAATAACAAAAGTTAGTACAATGCACTGTACTATACCTTTTAATTATTTTACCTTTCAGAGAAATGTACACATATGTTGAGGTATAAAAACTGCTTTTAATCCTTTTCATTTTACAAAGAATATTGTGCTCCACTAAAACAATTCATGAAAAAACATCTTTTAAAAACATGATGTTGTTTTTCATTTGTTTAATATGAGTACAGAATTGCTGTGTTGAAACTAGCACCATAGCCCCAAAAACCAAACACATCTGTGTTACAAGTACACAGAAGTACGTAATTCATTTCCATGTGGTATTTTTACACCAGAGGGATAAGGCAGGTCATCCTTAAACAAACAAAAAAAAGGAAAGCTTCTGTGTGACTTGGCCAACAGAGGGAAGTAACTCCTGATAGAAGAAAAAAATCATAAAAAAGGCAGACATATCACAAACACCCGTGTGTTATTTTATTTCAAAGGCCCAAAAGCTTTTTTTTTCTTTTTTTTTTTTTTGCGTGGTCAAAACCATATGGACATCATACAGTTACAGTATATTATTATGTTTCACAGTCTATTCAAGATGAATTGACAGAGGAGCAGGTGAGGATACTAACAGCTTGGTGATAATTCACACAACATAACCTCCACAACTAACATCTCCAAGCAACTTAGGGAGCTTACGGCTGTCAGATGCAATTTCTCCTTAAGTAATAAAGCTCTTCAAAATCATTACACATTATAAAATGATAATATTTAAACTTACTGTTAAAAAAGGTTAATGCAGATGTAATACAGCTGATATGCCGAGAGAATTATTTAATTATTCCCCACAGTACTGCCCCAGCAATCTGCTGACATTTAGCCCCAACCTTGCAAATCCTCAGTAAATATTAATATATCAACTCAAACTGGGACCGTTGTTTTATTGGTTCACAGAGCTCAGAGAGATTCACCACAGCAGTGAAAAATAATGTGCAGAACTGAAAAAGAACAGCTTCTTTGATATCACCTTCTGCTCCCCACATGTGCTGGGAGCATCAACAAAATGGAAATTCTGTTACTTTGCCACAGCTGTAGAGTGACACTTCAGATGACTTTGCTTTCCTTTGTACAGCTTGCTGGAATAATCCCAAAACCACAGTGGCAGGAGATTAGAAAAAATAACAGAAGAGGAGATATCACATTTTATTATCTGACACAGTGGAAATTGTAATAATGGGTAAGCTATGATCTTAAAGCATAATAAGCTTTACTCGGCTGGTGCATTAAAAAGGCCAGTGAGCATCATTTAGTGAAAAAAAAAAGTGTTTATAAACAGAGGCTGTTTTCTCTTGTGTATTTTTTAACATTAATTGAAATTCAACCAGCTCTTCTCCGTCATCAGTGCTTTTACACATGAAAGGCTCAAGTAACATGAATTGCAATACATATACTCAGTGGTCCCTTCAGTACATTTGCTTTGGCTTTGAAGGTGTTAATATAAACATTGCAATAATCTTGTGGCATGATTTCTTATTCTGCATGAGATTACATTATCCCCTTAAAGAGTGTGAAATTCCAAGTAGCAATGTGTTTGATGTGGGTCAATTCTGCCTGCAGAATTCTTGGGTGTAAGAACAGGGGAGGGAAGGGGGGCAGTGGGTTTGCTATGCAACATTTGGTATTCAGATGTGTTGAGCTGCCGAGTTAATGCGTGATTAATTTTATTCATAAAAATGTTAATCACTGTATTGTTAGATCTTTTTAGCATTCCCCAGATCACCTTATAATTACTTTTCTACACAAGCCTTCTGATGTACAAAAAGTAGGCAGCCATTTTGTCATATTACAAGTATGCTTATATTTAAGCAGTCTATTGAAAATATAAACCATGATTTCCACTAACTCCTACAGTAGCCGTGTTAGATATCTCTTTTCCACAAACCCGCAATTTGTTCAAGATTTCAAAATTACAGACTTTATATCTGTGTGTATTGTTCACTTGAAAAGAAATGTTTTCCCCTACAAACCTCCCTTGTGTTAAGTATTAGCGAAATATACTTGAAAGGTGCCTAGAAACTGCGTTTAAAGTCACGTATTGTCAGCAAAATAATAATTTACAGCAGGTTAAGCGACTCTTTTTGTAAGATAAAATGTCTGTAAAGTATTTGGATACCATTTACACCATTGTTTAGGAAACAAGTACAAAAACACAGCTTAAAGTTGTGTCAGGCAATAGTGGGTGTGCAGGCTGCACTCCCTAAATTGTTGTTTCCAGCTGGGCCTGGCTATTGTGCATGTACTCAGCCACTGCACTCATGAAACTGGATAAGTGGATTAAGGGATCAGAGACACCATCGGCATCTTCAAAAGAGAAACAGCAGCCTGCAAAAGACTGACATTTGTGTACTGGGGCAGAGGGTGTGTGAATGCTCTGCCTCTGCCAAAGGGACAAGACAGTGATAAACTTCAACACTGACCACCTCTCCCTGTGCTGCAATTCACCAGCAAAATAAATGGATTGCTTCATTGTGCTTGAACTGTGGGTAGCCGTGCCTGTGCTGTGACAAAGGACAATGGATTGTGTGGGACTGACAAGGCAAACTAAAACCTTTAATTACTTAACAGTCAACAAGAAACCTGGGATGCTGATATCATTTGTGAGGTTATTTATACTTAAATAAAGATTTCTCTCTGATATGAGCTGCTTCGTTCACATTGTAATATCTGTGTGACTGTCTTACACATGTTCGCCTCCATTTGCCTTATATATTTCTTAACCTGGGGCTTAATGTGCACTTTATTGGGTATTTTCTTTTCATGCATCGCTGGCTCTGCTTCTACAATGTGCTCACAGCTCACTTTGGAAATAGCCCTGCCTCAGAATAATGAATATCTTTACATTTCTACTTATTGCTGTGGCTCCACTACCATACCACCCTCCTCTTCTCATATCTCCTCCTTATGACCATAACTTCATTTTCATATCCTCAGAGGCTTCTTTTTGTGCTTGCTCATCATCCATGTAGTGAGGTATCCATACAAATGATAGGCTAGATTTAATGCAGAAATTAATGCAGAATATTTACCAAAAATGAGTAACTCACAAAAAATAGAAGTTATTATCTGATAACAATTCTCTTGAATCCTCCATGACAGCAACATGAGCGATAGGCTCCTCCCCCTACAGAAACCACAAGCACAGAGTTAAATGCTGCCTAGCTTCTGCCACCTCTCAGTTTTAAATAATATGTAAAATAAAGGCTAAGCAGAATGCCTATAATAACAGATCCAGCAAATAAAAAAATCAATATATGGGAGGGAGGAACTTTTCGTCCTGGGGGATTCTTGGAAAAGGAGTTAAGAGGTAATAACTCATAATTTTGTTATATTAAATAGGTGAATTTCAGATTAATAAAATGGAAGTTCTCTGATCATTATTTTACAAATGTCTTTATCTTTTTACAAAAGTCATATTAGTGGTCTGCGGGATTTAAAATTATGAATTTAGTGGTCCGTGAGGTCCAAAAGGTTGGCGACCGCTGCACTAAACCATAACTCATATTTTACTAAATCATTCTCCAGGACAGTCACATGAGAGACCTCAAAATGCATACCTAGGGAAAGGTCATCGTCAGGAGAACTTTCCACCCAGTCAATCTTGTAGTGCAGAGGTGTCAAACTGGTGGCCTTCCAGCTGTTGTGAAACTACAAGTCTCATCATGCCTCTGTCCTTGGGAGTCATGCTTGTAACTGTCAATCTTGCAATGCCTCATGGGGCTTGTAGTTTGGCAACAGCTGGAGGGCCGCCAGTTTGACACCCGTGCTGTAGTGCCTCGTGAAGGTGGATCCACTAGACCAGAGGTCACCAACCGATGGTCCGTGGACCATTGGTGGTCCACAAGAAAATTTTGGTGGTCCGCAGAAAAATCTGGACATTATTTGCATTTTTTATGTTTTATTAATAATAAAACAAAAATATTATTCTAAGAAATGCTTATATTCTGAATGACAATTTTCGCCTTTATATTGCGCTAAATTCACGAACTGTACTAGAGAGGGAGAAACAAGACAGGCGCATCGTGACGTCTGGGTAGTCTTAAGTTGTATGAGGCAACTGTTGCTGAGCTGTACGCTTCAGTATTGTTGGTACTTGTCTCGGCTTGAAATAAAAACAGCTCTCCGTCTTTCAGTAACATCATTGGAGCCAAAAATCCATAAATTTATTTCAAACAAGCAGGAACAAATACACTAAAATTTGTTATACTTAAATAAGCTTCAATTATTTTGTAATAATTAAACTTACTTTAATAATTTTGTTACAATTAAACAACCTTTAAAGATTTTGTTATGATTAAATAAACATTTACAATATTGTTATAATTAAATAAGCATTTATAATTTTGTTATATTAAACAGGTGCATTGCATATTAATAAAATGGAAGTTCTCTGATCATTATTTTACAACTGTGTTTATCTTTTTAAAAAATTCATATTAGTGGTCCGCAGGATTTAAAATTATGAATTTAGTGGTCTGTGAGGTCCAAAAGGTTGGTGACCGCTGCACTAGACCAAGTGGCATCTCTGCAGATCTGATTAGTGATGGCACCAGCCTTCTCTCTCCAGTAACTACACAACACTTTTAGTGAGCTGTGATATTTGAGGGACACTTTGGGGTTATGTACTAAATCTTGAGAGTGCAAAATCTGGAGCAGCTCTGTATAAAAAACCAATCAACTTCCAGGTTTTATTGTCAATTGAACAAGCTGAAGTTAGAAGCTGATTGGTTACCATGCACAGCTGCACCAGATTTTGCACTTTCAAGTTTTAGTAAATAACCCCCTTTATGTCCTTGAGGCTGTAGGCGACTCTAATAGTGGACTTGATCTGCAGTATCTGGCGAGAGAAACGTTTGAGGCTGGTTTCCTCACATTAGCCTCTCTGAAAAGAATAACTGAAGGGTGGCAGAAGGTAGAAAGCTTTAAACATCTCTGTGCTTGTGTTTCCTATAGGGGGAGCTAATCTCCCATGTGACCATCTCCAAGGATGACTATGGAAATTGGTGTTGTTTTCATCATTGGTGTTGTTGATCATTTTGCAAGGATAAGTTCACCTTTGGGAACATGTTACATGTTCCACATGTTTTTATAGCTGAATGTGTAGCATGTTCCCAATGCTACAGCCACCACCTGCTGCTCCCCCCTCATTCTGACAGAAGTATGGGCAGAAGTTCCCCCGTACTATCAGTCAGATTTGAAAACAGTGCAGCCGTGCGGGGCTCCACCCACTTGGCTGTGTCATTCATTCACAGAGTTCCGTGAATGAATGCAGTAAAAGTCCCGACAGCCTTGTAGTTTTCAATGAACTACCACAGAGCTGTCACAATGCTGTGAATCTTCCTGTCAGTACATCTGCTTACTCGTGCATCCTGTATGAGCAAGCAGATCTACTGACAGATCTCCAGGAGGCCTGCATGACACCAGAGATCTAGAGATCGCGGGTGCAATTATTTACATGTGGGGGACGTGATGCGCTGTCCCGGCCCAATAGGACACAGTGATTATTTCTAGCTGCTATGGCTACTGGCAATAATTGCTTGCTAGAAATCTGACATGCTGGTTGCACCCAAGTCAACTGATGGAATAACTTGGGCACAATCATCCTGCCCATACCATGGAACGAATGTCAGACAGTCCCTGCTGAACCAGCCAAGTTTTGAATCATTTATGGCCAGCTTTAGATGGGTACCATAATAGAACGTTGCTGGATTGACAATCGTGCAGTCCTTTGTAATGTGCAAAGGAACGCATGATAATGCTTGTTATGTCATGCAATATCATGTGTTGCATCAAGGCAGCACCACTATAATTAATGAGCTCCCAATGCCTGGCAATTGATTAAAAAATGCAGGACTGTAAAACATTTTCTTCACTCCGGCAAGGTGAAAACATTACAGGAGCTGAAGGTTAGCTTGAATATCCGCGAATTCCCTCTCTGGGCTTTTCTTCAGATTAGACACTTCCTGCTTTTCCATAAATCCCGCCATAATTTGACTCGCCCTGTTACTCCATTTGAATCCTTATGCTCTAAATCCGAACCGCGGAAGCATTTGATCTCTGAGATTTATCCTCTCCTAGGGGATAGCAGGACTTGCACTTCTTTCCCCTCTTGCCGTGCGTGGAACAGAGACCTAAAGACGGATTTATCGGAGTCGGATTGGGACCGCATTTTTATGTACTCCCACTCCTGCTCGAGTAATGTTTCGACGCAGGAAAATGGCTACAAATTAGCCACTAGATGGTATCGTACTCCCTCCAGAATTCATCGGTTTAACTCTTCTGTCCCTGACATGTGCTGGAGATGTGGGACACCTGATGGCTCTTTCTTACATATTTGGTGGTCCTGTCCACTTATTCAACCATTCTGGCAGGAGGTCCACCGGTTGGTGACTTCAGTGACCACTCTGCCCATAGTTTTCTCTGCTGCTCAGCTATTGCTTCATCATACCCCCATTCCTAGGAGTCAATATTTCAAGTCCCTAGCAATGCATATGATCAACGCAGCCAGACTCTGTCTTCCTGTGCTATGGGGCTCCACTCACCCCCCAACTATACGCGATTGGCTCAATCGAGTAGGCAAAGTGGCGGAAATGGAGGAACTGATTGCGACTGCACTTGATATGCCAACTAAATACTCACATGTTTGGGCCTGCTGGACCCACTTTGTAACTACCCCTGAATTCGGATCTCTCATGGGTCGGGATACCTGATTGAGCTCAGCCCTACCTCTGGTTATGCCCTTGGTTCTCTCATAATCTGCGTGGTTATGACCTCCTTTCCGGTAATTTATATTTGCCTGCTTAGCTTTGGTGAGTGTTTAAATTCTTGACACTCTCATTTATGATCTCCAATAACAATGTTGACACAAACTTCGCAGCCCGGACCTTTCGCTTCCCTTGCTTCCCTTTTTTTTTCTTTTTTTTTTTGCCTCTTATCCCCCCTTCTCCCTCTCCCCTTACTCTCCCCCCCCCCCTCTTTCCCCCCCCCCCTTTTTTTTTTTTCCCCTCTTTCTCTTCTCTCTCTCTACTATGACTCCCATTCTTTTCCTTTTCTTATCCTTTTCTTTCTTTCTATTCCCACCTTTTTTCTTTTCTTTCTCGACGACCTCTTAGTCTTCGATCAGGCTTAGTCTTCATTTTATCCAGGATTACTTGGTATATGGTTAGCTTATCTCCTCTAGGATAGTCAATGGTACTCACGACATCTTCTCTTATACTGCGATGCTCACTTAGCCTCATGATAGCGTACTGCTTTTGGTTTAGGCTCTGAAGGTTAATTTCCTCCATGCATAGGCCAGTACGCCAATATTCACTTGGTGGAAGTAAGCTGTTATTACCTTCTATATTGTACATTTTTGAACCTTGAGTACTACAGGCCTATCTCTGCCGTAATTTGCCATGCTTATGTTATCCACAGTGTCGCACTCTACCATGTTGTTTCTTCCTGTATTTTGGTTTAAGCTGTGTCTATGACCTGATTGATGCTGTGTGTGCATTTCTTTATATTTTCCTGTAACATGTTGTCACTTCTAAATAAACTTTTATGGAATAAAAAAAAAAATGCAGGACTTTTTTTCTGTTGAGAATGTTGCCCACAACAATGCATGACGTGCGCGTTGTGAAGTGCCGTAATGTGTCACTACTGCACAATGCATTAGAGTGCCATTTACATTGCATTGCAGTGGTAACATCGAGTTAAACACACATTTCACCTAGCATTACTTCAATGCATAACTGTTAATAGGAGTGAGATCGCTGAAAAGTCAAATACCAGTTGTGGTTAGATGCTTGGAGATGTAAAAAAAAACCTAGCCACTTATTTAAATCTTTTAGGGTCACCATTTGCAAAATATCTGTACAATTTCTTGTTGTGTTTTTTTTTTTACCTATTGTGTTTTTTTTGTTTAAAAGAGAAATATGGGTTTTCTTTTTTTATCTTTATCCTATTCCCTGTGAGCTGCTAATACATAAACATCTTTCCAGCTCTCTGAGAATTGCATCCTTTCTGTTAAATTCATGGTAAATACCTGTGGGAGAGGCTTCAGTCTTCTCAGGATTCTTATGCCGACAATCTTGTCTGGATCCACCTCCTTTGCTTCTCCTTGCGTTTGACTGTCGGCTCTGGGCTGTCTGCTCTCCCCCTCTTCCCCCTCTCACACAACACACAGCTCACAGCCATTTTTATCTGGGAACTTTACATGTCAGAACTTCAGAATAGCAGACAGCTACCCAGTGTGACGATAGAAGGTGTCTGTAAGAGAATCATCTGAGTAAATAAGATCTGCAAAATACTCACCTTTTTTTTTTTTTATACTGTTTCAATATTTTTATTGAAAGATTTTATTACAGAACAGAGTATGAAAATACGGTTCATAGTCAAGTATAGCAATACATTTTAGTGTGAAATAAATTCCCCACCATTTGGCTGGGGACATTATATATGTAAATCGCATTGACCTGAGAGGTATGCTCGGTTTGGTGTGAACCGTATGTGGGTGTGTATGTTTTATAAAGGGGGTAAGGAACAGCGGTAGAAGGGTATGGTGGGGAGGAGGTAGGGAAAAAAAAGGGGGGGTGATGAAAGCACCAGTCTAGGGTAAGAGGTCTTAGTATTGTACAGTTAATGTATCAGCATTTTACGGAACAGTTTGGGTTCTGTAGCCATCGAGACCATTGGAATTTGAACGTGTGCTAAGAGGAATTGTTGAGGGCTGATTCTGGTTCTTTCCATATCATATTGGAAGTTAAGATCTGTTATAAGTGAGGTGAGGGAGGGAGTTTTGGAAGAGTTCCATAATTTAGTAAGGTTGGTCTTAGCTGCTGCTAATGTGTGGATAATAATGGTACGAGAATCTCTAGGGAATTTGTCAATTCCAATGTGGAGGAGTGCAAGAGCAGAGTTTGGTGTTACTGGGGTCTCAGTTAATGTTGAGATCAATTGGAAAACGCTGTTCCAGTAAGATCTGAGAGATTTACACGTCCATAGTATATAGAGAGTTGATCCTGTTTCTCCACATTGTCTCCAGCAAGCGCAAGAGTGTTGAGGGTAATATAAAGAGAGTTTAACGGGTGTTAAGTACCATTGGTGTAAAATTTTCATGTACAATTCCCAGTGGGAGCTACATCGAAAAGCTTTGTGGGTGATATTAAAGGTTTTTTCCCATGTGTGTGGTGGTATTGGTTGTGAGAGAAGTTTCTCCCAGTTGATTAGGGAGGTAGTTTGTAGGGTAAATTGTGAGCTGATTATGTGTGTGTAGAAAATTGAAATACCTTTTCTCGGGTATTGTATTTTGTTAAGGAATTGGTATGCAGTGGTAGGAACTTTCAAAAAATGTGGAACGTTTACCTTTTGTAAGGAGTGAGCTATTCTCAGGTAGGTGAAGTGTTCAGTGTCGGGAAGGTTAAATTTCTTTTGAAGAATCGAAAAGGAGTCTAAGTTGTGATTTGTGTAGAGGTCTTGTATAAGAGATATGCCTCTGTTTTCCCACTGTAGCAGGTTTAGGGCAGGAATAATGAGGTGTAGTGTAGTGATTGGGGTAGGTATTTGTTTGGTATCTGTCGAGATAAAGGTTAGGAGATCATACCAAGCTTGTAGGGAGGCTTGAATGCATGGGTGTTTAAGTAGGACTTTGGTCTGAGGTGTTTGTGGTGAGAACAGTATGTTACGTGGTGTGAGCGGGAGATGTGAGAGTGTTTCCATGGTAGACCATGATTCTTCTTTAGTTGGGTGCCACCGAAAATAAATTTGGTCCAGAAGAGTGGCATTATAGTATGATTTTAAATGTGGGAGACCTGCTCCTCCTCTGGATGTTGGGCGTATTAGAACATTTGTGGTACATCTGGGTTTTTTTTAATTCCAGAGGAATTTGGAAAGTATTGCTTGTAGTTTGGAGAACAAGGGAATGGGGAGTGTGCGGAATATGTAAAGGATTTTAGGTAGTATGTGCATTTTCAGGGTTGCTACCCTTCCTAGTTTCTATAGTGTTGATGTGCAAAGATTGTTAAGTTCTCATGGGATGGATTCGAATAATAGTTTGTGGTTTGAGGAGTATAGCTGATCTGTCATAGTGGTGAGTTTGATTCCTAGGTAGGGGATGCTGTGTTGTTCCCAAGAGAAGGGGAATTGTTTGATTAGTACTTTTTGAGATTTTGTAGGCGTGTGGAGATTTAGGATAGAAGATTTGGGTTCATTGTGTTTGTAATATGATAATTCCAAATAACTTTGAAGATGTGAATGAATCGTTTGGAGCGATTTGTATGGGTTAGTTATCGTTAGTATGATGTCATCTGCAAATAGGCTAATTTTATGTTCTGTTTTAAGGTGGGTGATTCCTGTAAATGTTGGGTTGTCTCTGAGTTTTGAAGCTAAGGGTTCAATGAGTAAGGTAAAGATTATGGGGGATAGGGGGCAACCTTGTCTAGTGCCGTTGGAAATGTGGAAGGGCTGTAAGAGTGTGCCATCTGTTAATACTCTAGCTGATGGGTTGGAATAGAGGGAGAGGATTGCAGAACGCATCCAGTTTGTAATGCCAAATTGTGTTAATTTCATAAACTGCCATCGTATTTCGTTGAATGCTTTTTCTGCGTCCAAGGATAGGAATAGAGAGGGTTGTTTGGTGGTTTCTAATTTGTGGAGGAGGGATATGAGTCTTCTGGTTGCGTCCGGTGCTTGACGACCAGGGATAAATCCTACTTGGTCTGGGTGAATTAATGTAGGAAGGTGGGGAAGAAGTCTTTGGGCTATTATTTTGGCATAAAGTTTTTTTGTCTGTGTTTAGCAGTAAGATTGGTCTGTAGTTTTGGACAAATTGGGGGTCTTTGCCGGGTTTTGGAATAGTTGTAATTATGGATTGCAACATTTCATTGGGGAATTCACCTGTAGAAGCGGCATGGTTGAAGAGGTTGGTCAGGTGTGGTGTGGGGTCAGGGGTAAATGTTTTGTAAAATTCATTAGTGAAGCCATCGTTTCCTGGTGATTTATTAAGAGATAAAGTTTTTATGTTTTTTTCTATTTCTGTGGGAGAGATTGGGGTAGAAATAGAAGTGAGTTGTGGTGGAGTAAGTTGGGGGAGATTCGTAGTGTTTAGGAATTTTTGTATGGATGTAGTTGTTGGTTGGGTTGTGTCCGGGTCATCTTTGATATTATATAGTGTTTGGTAGTAGGTCGCGTAGGTGTTAGCTATGTCTTGTGGATTTGTGATAGATGTATGTTTAGTTGGGTTTTGAATTGAAGAGATTTTGGATTTGAGACGTCGTTGTTTGATTAGTTACGTTAATAGTGAATTTGCCTTGTTACCTAAGGAATAAAATTGTGCTTTCGTTTTTTGTAGGTTAAGGTCATATTTGTAAAGTAGGAGGGTTCAGAGTTTATTTCTGTCTGAGGGATGCAGATGTGGAGGGGTTTGTTTTTTTTTTGTTGATTTCTTCTTTTAGTTTTATGGATGTTAGAAGTTGATCAATTTGTTGGGCTCTTTGTTTAGTGATGCGGGAGTTTAGTTGTATGAGGATACCTCTCATGTATAATTTGTAATCGGGTCACAATGTGGTTATAGAGATATCAGGTGTGGTATTAAATTCAAAAAACAAATTGTGAGCTTCTAGCAAGTGCTTTTTGTTATCTGGGTTCTTCAATATCGAAGAATTCAGTCTCCAGATGCGAGGGATTGAAGAATGTTGATTTTTGTCCAGGGTTATGTTGATTGGAGAGTGGTCTGACCAGGTTATGCTACCAATTTTGGAGGACGTTACATGTTGTAGAGTCCATTTGTCTGTAATAAAGAAGTCAATTCTGGAGTAGGATAAGTGAGATGGGGAGTAGTAGGTATAGTCTTTTTCCATGCTATGTTGGCATTGCCAGATGTCATAGAGATCATGGTCGTGTAAGAAACGGTTGAAGTTATGTTTGGGACATCGTTTGTTGGAGGAAGAATCCAGAAGTGGGTTGCCGATGACGTTGAAGTCTCCGCCGATGAGAAGTCTGCCTTGTTTTTGAGAGGAGATGGTGGAGTGAAGTTTGTTGTAGAATTGTATCTGATTATTGTTAGGACCGTAAACATTTACCAGAGCATAGGGGATAGCGTTGATTTTGCAGATTAAGATATGGTAGCGACCTCGAGGGTCTGCTATTTCTGAGATGTGGTGGTATTGCGTAGAGTCTTTTATGGCTGTAATGACAACATTTTTTTTTCTTGGGGTTAGTGGCCATGTAGATGTGAGAGAATCGATGTAGATGTAATTTAGGAGTCTTGGTTGATGCGAAGTGTGTTTCCTGTAGTAAGAGTACGTCAGCGTGAAGTGCGCGGGTTTCTTTTTGGAGCATCGATCTCTTAAAGGGGGAGTTTAAGCCACGAACATTAAGAGATGTTATGTTAATAATTCTGCAGATTGTTGACTTGGTTAGCTGGGTAGGAGAGTTGTTTCTTGGTTTGTTAAGAGAAGTTGATTGAATGTGGTCGTAGGAGGGGATTTTCCACAGGCATGGTAATGTGGTTTTGGCTCAATCGTTGAGTCAAGGGATGTATTCCTTGTTGTTTTGAAGGTTTCAGTTGAACGGTTGATTCAGATGGTCGACTGGTGATGCAGGAGGGGTAGGAGGTGAAGGGGGGTAAAAAAAACTTGCTAAAAATGCAAGTAACATGAGTAGCGTGGTGTGCTACTTCAAAACAAGAGGGTGTGAACAAGCATTGACCATGAAAGAGGTCATGCCAAACAATATCTTGTAACGTGAATATATTTGGTAAAGGGCCGTTTGCCAGCAATTAGTGGGTTTAGGTATAGTGCCCAAGGTGATGCGTCTGAGGTGGATTGAGGGTGTGATAAGTCAGGACCACTCTGCATCCATTTGTTGTATATTGGTAGAGGTGGATTGGTGAGGTTCCATGGGTTTTATGTTCCAGGTCTTTAAAAGGTCGATGCCTGCTTCTAGGTTTTTGACGGTGTATATTCTACAATGATGTTTGATGGTAAGTTTTGTGGGGAAGCCCCATTGATAGCCTATTCCATGGTTCCGCAAGGCTTTGGTGATGGTGACCAGCTTTTTACGGTTAAGGAGTATGGCCTTTGACAAATCAGCAAATAATCTGATATTTGCATGTGATGGTGGGAGTGGAGGGGGGTTTCTAGCTGCTGACATTATTTTTTCTTTTACGTGGTAAAAGTGGATGCGGGCCAGAACATCTCTTGGGATTTAGGCTAATAGGAATGATGGTTTGGGTATTCTGTGTGCTCGATCTATGGCGAGCTCCATATCTGAGAGAGATGGGATGAGGTGTTTTTATATATTGTTGGATATATGGCAGTACTGTGTCATTGGTAATATTTTCAGGAATACCTCTGAATTTGATGTTATTGCGTCTTGAGTGGTCCTCTAGATCTGCTAGTTTCAGATTTATTTGCTCAATATCAGTTGTATGGTCTGCGTGTGCGTCAATCAGGTCGTTATGTGCAGTAATTATTTCTCCCATTCTGGTTTCAATATGGTGTACTCTATGTTCTTGTTGCTGAACCACATTTGAGATCTGGGATAGTGAGGATGTTAAATCACTATGTAGTGTTTGTCGCAGGGATAAGAGCATGTTTTTCATGCATATTTCGGTGATAGGCTGGTCAGAAGCAGGGAAAGATTCTACCAAAGATGGATCAGTATTGTGAGGAAGTGATGGAGGGATGAGAGGCTGACAGGCAGATAGAGAGTCAGTTTCTAGTAGGGGTCTGGATTGGGCCGGGCTGCTTGTGGTGGGAGACAGGGGAGGAGATGACTCACCCGGGTCTCCTGGGTATAGTGGAGATCTCAGTCTGATGTCTGGATGCTGGGATGTGTTGTCCCAGCATCCAGACATGGATGCAGTGTCCGTTTGCTGTGCTGCCGGTGCCATCTTGGATTCCTGCTGTGACAGCAGGGAAGAATTTAGTCAGTTTCCCTGGCTGTCCAGGGGTTTTGCGGCGGTGTGGCATGGACATTGAGGGTTGTACACCTTTTAGCTATCTGTTCTGTTGTTTTATGTCCCTCGGGGCCAAGGTGAGCCGCGATGTGCCTGGCGGGTGGACGGAGCGTGTGTCAGATCGCGTCCATCCTGGAGCCGGCCTCGCATGCTCCCCCCAATACTCACCTTTTTATGTAATTTTCAAACAACTTGTGGTAAAAATTAAATTATTTTACTGACTCAACATGCCTCTCAGCAAATAGTTTGGGGTGTCTACTTTCTAAAAAGTTGTCATTTGCGGGGTTGGTTGTACTACCCTGGCATTTTATGCCCAACGTTAGAAGCTTCTGCCACATATCACGCACCCCTCCACATCAGTATTTTTTTCCTAGAAATTACTTTGAACTCCCAAACATTATAGATTTTTTAAAAGCAGAGGCCCTAGAGAATAAAATGGCAATTTTTTTATGTTACACAGCGCAGCAATTTTTCAAAAAGTGTTGCACAGAGCCAATTGAAATAAATATACAAACACTTTTTGTATCAGCGTCTGGCTTTATGGGGAACTAAGTGTGGCTTCATCATCTGGCTGTTGAAGTCCACCCCTCCCATGTTAAGGTTATAGTTGTGAGCCCAGAGGGGCTTCTCAACAACACCAGTTGCCATGGAAATTTAGACTGTCGCATCTGCGTTCATGGAAGACAGGATGAAAACATCCTGTTTGTCCTTCCACTTCACTACACAAGCCTGCGTGAGAAATTTATCATTTCTCACGCAGGCTTTCTCCCCCTCTTTAAGTCGGGTATTTAGAAGCTGTTAGGGGAAGCCCAGCGACTAGGTCGCACAGTGCCACAGCCAATTCCAAGATTGTACAAATGTTTAAATAGTGGCAAGCTTGTATAAAAATTTTCCACATATAAGTGGTACCTTATATGTGGAAAATATATGTGGAAAAAAAGGGGGACACCAAGTCCCAAACTATCTTGCCACTGCTCCCCATGCAGTCTGGGAATCCGGGGGGTGCTCCATGTGACTATCTTTTCCCTCGTAAATCCGAAAATTATATGTATAGATGTATGGTCTGTTGCCCTCTCACAGAGCTTATACATTTTGACCCCATATCTGGCACGTTTGCTGAGAAACTGTTTGAATGCAAGGTGGTCAGAAAAACTAATGAGGGACTCATCAACAGAGATGTTTTGCTGGGGAATATACACATCTGCAAATTTCTGGTTAAGGTAATTTACGAGGGGACAAGTTTTGTAGAGCCTATCATATTCAGGGGGACATGAGGATGACAGAGTGTATTGTCGCTGAAATGCATAAATCTCATTATATTCTCATATTTATGCCTGGCCATGGTAGCAGAGAACATTGGCCTATGATGAACCGGGTCTGTGGACCAATAGAACTGCAAATCATTATTTTTAGTAATGCCCATGTTGAGAGTTAGGCCCAAAAAAACTTTAAATTAACAAACCGTAATAAGTTTCCATGCAAATAGACTGTCAAGGTTTGAATTTGGGTTGGCAGTGAAAAATTGTTGCGTGTTTAAATTGTTTTGTTCCACAATCAATCCATACAGGTCTTCTGTGAAAAATCAGCTCCAAAAAATCACCTGAATTCTGGGTTGGGCAGTGAATGGGGGAAGTACTGTGCTGCTAAATTTTTGGGCTGCCTATCAGGATTTGCAAGAACATCCAGAAATACACTATGGGCTCTACAGGCCTTTGTTCGAATTCTTTGTGGCTGCGGGACACTACTTGTGCTAGCCATCACACCAGCTTGTATTGCACTTATGGGACTCACCACATCACCAAATGATACTGCAGTGCTGGTACGTAAAAGACCAGGATGTACTAGGCCGCTGGTGCTCCCCAGTTCACCAAAAGGTAGTGCGGCACTAGTACTGGCACTCTGCTGCCATGAGAATTATCATGCAATTCTAACACCTCAGCAAGCTGGGTATGGGGTTAGTATGCCTGACCTTAGCATGGACCTCTTCTCCATCATCTGAACTATCTGACAGGGTGCCACTGCTCTCTACAGGTTTGTATTCTGAGCCTGATTCTGTCAGTGAGTGTTCCCCTTCGCTCTTATCTGACACTCAGAATCCTGTAGGCCACTTCACTAGTGTACCTTTCAGTGGACATTTTGGCAACTATACCTAGTGCAACTCACAGGAAAATGAGCACCTGGCTGTCAGGGACTGCTTGAACTGCTACAAAACAATTTACATGCAAGTGCTAGCAGAGATCACGCCTGTCTTGCTAACGCTGCAGTTTTGTGTGTGATGTATCAATTGACAGTGATCTACTGACTGCACTTGCTGGGGGGGGGGGGCGAAGGGGCTAAGTGCAGGTGCTAGCAGGTGTCGGGGCTGATCCTGCTAACGCTTTGGTTTTGGGGACACTTTACTATTGTGAATACTAGTATACTTCTGGTCTGATCAAAGATATTGATCCGTTCAGACACTATACTAGCAATGGAGGTTTACAGTGTGTATGTGAGCATGTTCCTGGCTATCAAAGGTTTAAATGTGATGGTAATTTAGTGATGGGCAATCTGATGCTATCTGGGAGGGAAACTAACTGACATTCACACTATCTGAAGTCACATGTGAAATACAATGATCATTAAAAAAAATCTGTACACTAATGACACTGGTGACAGGGCAGTGAAAGGGTTAACTGGGGGGCGATCAGGGGGTTAAATGTGACCTAGCTTGCTTTTACTGTGTCAGTGTGCTGCTATGACTCATGCAGATCTGTTTTCTTCTCTATCTAGAATGGTAGGTGCTCCAGAGAGAGAAGAATGCATCCTGTGCCTGTGTTCTATAAACAGAGGCACAGGCTGGGCTCTGATTCAGTAAAACCGAATCACAGCACCACCAGGCCAGCGGGCATGCAAGTGCACCCACGGCTCAGGAACACGTTAGGAGAGTAGCTCACACAAACATATATATATATATATATATATATATATATATATATATATACATGATTTTGTGCAGGGAGTCTTCCTGTATACGGCGGACATGAACTGGTTAATGTAAAAGGTGAAGGCAAACATTTACTAGGATTGTAAAAAGGGCGAAAGCAGAGGTCGACTCTTCCTAAAAGGTGGTGAGTTAGCCTGAAGAAGCAAGTTCTTTGGGCATTAGAAGAGACTTGAAAAGAGACACTAATGTGAATCTGTATGCAGGGTGCATATACTGTAGCAAAGTCCTGCTGCTTAGGTTGTTAATTCTACTACTAATCAGTAGGCCGCAATAAGATGGACAGTCTGGGCCTCAGTAAGATAAGCTGTGATGTAAGGTGTACTGAACTGAAAGAAACAATTGAACTTAACACAGTCAATTGCAACTTGTGATGATCTGGGTATTGAACCCACTCACCCGATCTGCAGCCTTGGTAGCATAGCAGATAGTCTCTCAGTATAGGGGCCCCCATGTTCTATTGGTCCCTGTTAAGCGATGCTAATGGTGATACCACAATCTGCCTGCCTGCAGGATTGTCTGTCCTGCTTGTCGGTGATACCTCTACACTTCTCCGCTCTTGGGTATGGATTTTAAGGATGATCTCCACTCAAAAAAATAAAAAAATTAAAACATGTGAGGTCCCCCTAAAAATCTACACCCAAAATATTTTCACCTAGAAAAAAGGACACCCAAAAGTCCTTCATAAAAAAAATTACAATCCTAAAAAGTCCCTCATTGTGAATCCATTGTCAATTACAATATCCACTGAAAAACACCCGATGACCTGGTGCACGTGACCGATACTACCGATATCTGAATGACAGCTCCCTGGGCTGTCATCACCTATAAGAGAAGGTAGTGGTGACATCATTCCGCATAAGGGACAAGTGGACATATTTAGAATATGACGTAATCCTCTGATCCCCACCCTTTTAATTACAAGACTGGGGATTCCTGGCAATGTAATTGAAGGGGTCAGATGATGTCAGCGATTGGTAAGGATGAGGCAGGTGCAAGCAGCCTTAGTCAGAAGCAGTCATGTTGGTGCATGCCAAATGCCCTAAATGTTTGGCATTGCCATTATTCAGTCCAAACACTGAGCTCATCCTTAATGTGGACATGTCTTTCTCAGTGCAGCTAAGTTCCTCTCCACCACTGCAGCTGTCGCACAGCACAGCAGCAAAAGAGTTTTTGGCTGGGTGGACAGAGTCTGATGGGATTTCAGAAAAACTAGTTGCCTATCAGGTCCACTCCCCTTGCTATTGACAGCAAGCAAAAGGCAGATCCATAGCAATTAGACAACACTCTTCTTCTCCAATTGTCAATATCATTGGCTGTTACAAGGCTGTAGGCTGTGAAGCTAACAGCATCTTTAACTACTTTCCTCTACTGCTTTAGGAGCATACCTCTCCAGTGACTGTTACCTGTAACCGGTAACTGGGCATCATGTGGTCAATATAACTGGTCATACAGATCACATGGTGACAATGTAAACAACCTGTCATGAATGGCTTTCCATTCATGAACAGCTTGCTTACTATTGTGATCTGTGATTGGCCCACAGCAAACACATGGTACCTGGCTACCTGTACCATGTAATTAACTTAGCCAATTACAGACCACAATCAAAAGCAAGCTGTTCATGAATGGGAAACCCATTTATGACAGCTAAAGATTTGCTTATACAGGGATCTTTACTTTGCAAGCAATAACAGTGTAAACAAAAATCTCTGATCACCCCCCCCCCCCCCCCAGAGTACTACAGTGTTACTATGGTGAAATTGAGCAACTCTGGTGACAAGGTGTGAAAAAAAATGTTAAAAACATTTAATAAAAAATCATCAGTCTGTACTGCACTGGTGACAGTATGTAAAACAAAAATGTGAAAAAAATGTAATTTTGTTAGGTATGTTTTATAATACAAAATAGAACAGTTTTCAAAAGTTTCTGTCTTTTTCCAATTATATAATAAAAAAAATTTAAAAACCCAGTGGTGATCAAATACCACCAAAAGAAAGCCCTATTTGTGTGATAAATATTATATAAATTTCATTTGGGTGCACTGTTGCATGCCTGTGCAATTGCCAGTTACATTAGCATAGTGCTGAATAGCAAAAAATGGCCTGATCATAAATGGGGTAAAATTTTCCAGAGCTCAAGTGATTAAAAAACGGTGATATGTGGGGAGAGAAGGGAGCAGTGATGACAACACATGCCACTCTTCTACATAGTGTGCAGAGAAAGGCACTCTGCATGCTTCTGTATGCCAACTCATTGTTGGTCTTGCTGACCTCCAATTGGTGAGGTGACAGCACAACTTTGTAAAAGTGGTATACAGGGCTTTCTTTCAGTAGGAACTTGGCAGAACTCTGTTCCACTACCTCCAGCTCTGGTCAATTGCTCGCTGCTCACTACATAGTTACATAGTTAGTCTGGCTGAAAAAAGACAAAAGTCCATCCAGTTCAACCACAAAAAAAAGAAAAGTTATAATCCTATACCCACAGTTGATCAGTGGAAGGCAAAAAACCCAGCAAAGCATGATCCAATTTGCTCCTGCAGGGAAAATAAAAATTCCTTCCTGATCCCCCGAGAGGGAATCGGATATTCCCTGGATCAACTTTACCTATAAATGTTAGTAACCAGTTATATTCTCTGTTTCCAAGAAAGAATCCAGGCCTTTTTTAAAGTAATCCACTGAGCTGGCCAGAACCAACTCTTGAGGTATGCTATTCCACATTTTCACAGCTCTTACTGTGAAGAAACCTTTCCGTATTTGCAGATTAAATTTATTTTCCTCTAGACGTAAAGAGTGTCCACCTTGTCCTCTGTGATGACCTCAGGGTGAATAACTCTACACCGAGTTCACTATATGAACCACTGATGTTTTTATACATGTTGATCATATCCCCCTTAATCTGATCTTCTCAAGAGAAAATAAATTCAGCGCCACTTCTGTATTTACAAATGACAGTGCTTCTCTGCCAGTGGCTGCTCAGAATCCTCCCTGCACTGCACATCTCCATATGAGAGCAAAGGAGGGCGGGGGATCTACACAACCGCTGTTAGTCTCAAAGTGGAATCTCCACCTGAAGCCAGCCAGAAGCCTGAACTGTCCACTCTCCTCCTGTAAGTTGTAGCAGCTATTACAAAGCAGCCCCTCTCTCTGATGCCTTCTATGCTGGTGGGAGAGGATTTGGGGCAGGAGGAGAGCTCTCTATTAGATGGGGTTTGAGCTCTATACTGGAATCTGGGGGGAAAGCTCTTGTACTGGGGGGCTTAGAGGTACACAGCACAGCCCTCAACCCTGCACTCTGTATGTATGTAGTGCACCCCTCAACCCTGCACTTTGTATGTATGTAGTGCACCCCTCAACCCTGCACTCTGTATGTAGCACACCCTCAACCCTGCACTCTGTGTGTAGTGCACCCCTCAACCCTGCACACTGTATGTAGTGCACCCCAAAACCCTGCACACTGTATGTAATGCACCCCAAAACCCTGCACTCTGTATGTAGCACAACCTCAACCCTGCTGTTTGTGCAATTTGGCCACACCCACAATTTGATGCAGAGGGTCGAACCTGGCCAGCATCCCCTTCCTCCACGGAGTGTCTTTAGGACACTATTGGATTCCTCTATCTGGTAGTTGACAGTCTCCCTCTCTTCTCCACAACTGAAAAGAGAAGAACCCCACCCCCCCCCCCCCCACTGGGACTTTAATGGCAAGTTAAAATGTTTGCATCAATCTTTATTTTGCATAACAGTAAAAGGTCAAACATTTGAAAATGGCATATTGGAAAGGCTGTTGTATTACATCACCATCATATCATATTGACAAATTATAGAGTTTGTTATACGAATCCAACACATTCCAAAGTAAACAACTCCTTCCTCAGGGGAAAAAAACTCTGCAGGAAGATGGAAACATCTAAGAAATCAAAAAATACATTTATTTAAAACATGTATAATGTAATTGAAACATTTCCATATATTTTATCTATATAAGTGTGAGTGTCAATTACTCACATGATTAATGAGTCAAATCAGAATGACCATCAGCCAAAACATAAAACCAAAATAGATTGCTACCACTCCGCGGTGTACACTTCAATGGTAACAAGTCACCTGGCGCCCCCTTAGCTGGGCACTGAGGCCATCTAGACAGTGGCATAAAAACCCATTGATCCACACTATAAGAAAAAAAGTGAATACTAGAAAAAAGATATATGTTAGGGGTCTTATAAAGCACCCACCAGGATGATTTTTAGTTCTGTATATTTTCATGGATGTTATCCCACAGGTGTAGGCCAGCACAAAATTGTCTCACAAGAGTCTCCGCCAGTTTTTTAAGGGGTAAAGTCTGCCAAGTTCTATAATAAAAAACATATAAATATACTATCTCAATATCCAAGTGTATATCACCCATGTACTGTATGCCAACACCAAAATGATCTCCCCACAATTTCCACTAGTTTTTTTTAAAGAATAGGGTCTGCCAAGTTCTATAATACACATATACGGGTAGACTGATTCAATATATCAACCTGCTTTAGGGGCAACAAAATCTGCTATCCCCCAAAATTGTATCAATAACATGAAAAGGGGAGAAAATGCCAAATGCATCTTTAAAAAGATGGAAAAGGAGAAGCTTTAGCTCATCTATAAAGTTCCACCCGTAAGAGAGCAGTGGCCACTTACATTATAAAGGTGCTAAATTGCACCAGATGTATTTCGCATAAATATCCAGCAATGTTCATATACAGGCAAACAAAGATAAGTTCCACGCATCTAGAATGACACTGTGGGTGTATCGGTGTATTGAAAGCATTGTGACGTCATCAAGCCCCTCCAATACACATTGCGCCATAGATTAATGTGGCTACCTCAGGGGGATATGATATCATATTGCTGGATATTTATGCACAATACATATGTAGCGATTTAGCACCTTTATATGTTTTAATAAATCAGAGTTTTTAAAGGATAAAGCTCTATTGTGTTTTAAATTTTTTCACCATGTATGCTGAGTGGAGGAGGAGAGATTAAGGAGAGTGGAGATCTGGGAAAGGAAGATTCCATTGCCAGGATACATGGGTTATTGTATGTCCACTTCAAGGGACAAATGCGTTTTTTTAGCTAACTTTATGTGTGGTCAAAAACTCTAGGTGAGGGCACATCTGGTGTTTGTTTTGGTGGAGGTTTAAATTACATGAAGAGATGAAACATTAAATGTATTCAAGTTGAAGAAATCACTATTTAGAGACTTTTTTAGTTTAATGATTCATATTGATATAGTTTTACACAATTTTTTTGGTTTTATTAACATGCGTTTTAGGAAGTGCGGCACTGTATGTTTATAATTTGAATGCACTCACATGTTATGAGTATGCGGTAGTGCGAGTCGCTTTTGGTATTGTTATTTATAGTTTTGTCATATACTGCTCATGAGAGATTGTTCATTACAGTAGGTATAAAAGTAGGCATATCAGGGGACATCAGGTGGGCACCCTCTTCTTTGAAATTTAGTTTATGAGTTCACCATGTATTCAGAGGGTTCAACTGTGATCAATGGCATCCCAGGTACACCCAGATCAGCAAGGTACCCTGCAGTCATTTTCTTTCCTATTTAATACAAAACCAGTTGGTTTTTTTTGTTTTGTTTTTTTTGCATTTGATAAGAACTTGATTGCTTATTGGAGGGAGCTGCTCTTCACTCCTATTTTTTTTAAGAAGGCTGGCTGTAGATGCAGCAACATCCTACATCCTACTACTATGTGGAAAATACTGATTTTCCAGCTTCAGTTGCCAGTTTTGAGCAACTGTTTTTATTTTCACACATAAGCTACTTCAATACCATCTTGCCATGGTGCTGCAAAATTCCACAATGAATGCCAGCTTGATTGTTGTGGACCACAGGACCCTGTCTGGCCAGGGTGTTGTAGCAACAATATCTGGGGGAAATATAAGTTTTTTTTATAATCCCAAGCAATCTGCAAAATACTTGAACTATTGATTTTGTTTGATGTTTTGGAGTTTGGCTTGCTGGTACAAATCCAAATTATGTGAAATGGACATTTTCTGCTGTTGTCTATGGGAGAACATTTATGATGATTCACTTTGGTTCCAAGAATAATGCTAACTGTCTGAGAACCTGGTTATGATGCCAACTTTAATGCATTTGGGTGAGCTCACAGAGCATCATATTAACATGTACCTTAATAATGCAGCTGTGGGACATTGAGAGCAAGCAGATATTTTTCCCTACATTGCCTCAGGTTCTAGGGTGTGGGTAGGAGGTCACAAGTGGCTCTGATGACAAAATGTACTTGAGATTCCTCAATTTCCAATGTTCCAAAAAAGCTGACTTTCTTCTTTTCCAGGCTTTCCCAGTCAGTCCATAGGCCCTGCTTGGCCATTGAGATGACCTTGGCATGTCATTTTGCCTCCACTTGTCTTCTCACTTCTTCCACCATAAGCCATCTGCACTGATGTTGTCTTGGGTCACTGAGGACATTTTTTGGATGGGCCCAAGACCAGTTCACCCATGTAGAACTTGGCCAACTTTTTCCCTGAAGTGAAGAGCAGACTTTGCACTCTGAACAGCTTCAGATGGCTAGATGTTCAGCTTCTGATGTTGCTTTGGTGCATTTGAATTCTTCCACAAGATCCACATTTGGTGACACTAATTTGCTGCTCAAATGGAATCCAACAAGGGCTTAAGCACTTTGAAAGTCCAAGCCACTCTTTCACATACTGTATGTACTGATTAGTCTTTCCAGATTTTCCACTCTGCTTTTACACTGTTAGAGGCCACATGAGTCTTAAAAGTATGCCAGACTGAAAGCATCACAGCTTGAGTTTTACTGACAGCAACTTGTTGTTAATACGGTCTATATACAGTACATGATGCTATCCTTTTTAAATTGTTCAGATTACTCAATGCCCTTGAGATTTATATCATAAAATTGGCATGAACTGTTCACTACATTTCTAAAATGATTGGGACAGGTTTAATCAAAATGGAACCTTTTTTCCTTAACTTTAACAATGGAAATGCTTTTGCACTTAATTGGTTTGATCTTCATCTTCATCCACATAATGTTTTGACAAGATTTTTCGGTGCTCTGGACAGTTACATGGTAAGGTTAAATAAAAACAAAAGTGTGTGTGTCTATGTCACTACCATTTCCCATGTCTCTGTACATTGATTTTTTTTTCTATTTAATTATCTGCTGACATCACCAACTGTGACATCCTTCCTAAAGATTGGTAACCAAAACTAGAGCATATGCTGTATAAGATGTGCCCAAACCAGAGTTTTCTAAAGTGGTAGTATTATAGTTTTGAGTAAATTTCCTTTTTAATGCAAGATAATATTCTCCTTGCTTGCTGAAGCTTGGTGCATTCTATTGCTTAGTCTGTGATCTACTAGGACCCCCAGCTCCTTTTCCATTGTCGATTTCCCCAGAGGTGATCCCCCTAGCGAACAACTTGCATGTCTATTTTTAGCTTCCAAGTGCATTCATTTACATTTTTTAATATTAAATCTCTTATGCTATACAGATGCTCACTCTTCTTTTTTAACTATGTGTTCTTGAAAACTTCCTATATCCTGTTGTGAAGTTACTGCCCTGATTAGTTTTGTATCATCAGCAGACACTGAGATTGAGCTATTTATTCCAACCTCTATATCATTTATAAGCAAGTTAAACAGAATTGGTCACAGAACAGAATCCTGGGGCACACTGCTCACAAAAGTCCATTCAGAAAACATGCTTATAGCGCTGACTCCTACAAGGGCCTCTGATTTGTGTCCCAGGTTCTTTTCCCACTAATGTAGCGGCACCCAGGCAAACAGCAACATTGACTCCTTTGGCTCAGTAAACAGTCTAGAGGTTGCCTTTTGAAAGTTTATTGCACATTAGCTTGCATGGGGCTTAGGGAAGCTGAAGGATACTCCAGAACACTGAATGAGAATGTTTGTATACTCTTCCCTTTGCAGCTACTTCTCAGTCCCTTCAGCAGTAGGACATAAGATGGACCGCACTGGGACAGCATCGACAATTTTGCAAGCCAGACAAGCCTTACATAATGTTAGTGCACTAGGGGTTAACAGAAGCAACAGTCACTAGGATCCTTCTCTCAGGTCTGTACTCACAGTGTCCCTGGGACTGGATGTCTCTTTCCAGACAGTCTCCTCAGTAAAACCTCCATACTGGACCCTCAGCGAAACATCTCTTTTAGCTCTCAAAGAATTTTCAGCAGAATAAGTCCCCCAGCTTAGCACAGTTAGGGCCTCGATGAGCTTCTGGCAAATGTCAGCTGTGCTGCTTGAGAGGACAGCAGCTCTCCAGGCTGGGAACTTCTCCTCCAGGACAAGAACCCCTCTGCTCCTCAAACTATTTATGCTCCCTCCCAGCTTCGAACCGGGCACTCTGCCCCAGGGATGTGCTAGGACCACATAAATATTCATACTGTAGATTTGACTTTCCCAGTCTACTACTTTCCAGAACCATCCAGCAGGCAGGGGGAAGCAGCCAAACTCACAGTCTGTGAAACTCAGAGTAGGCCAAAGTAATCACAAGCAGCTTAACTGATTACAGAAGAGCTAAAAGACTAAATTTACCTAACCTAGAACCTATCTAGGAGGGTTTTATCCCAATGGCACCACTCTTAACGTACAAACCAGATCCAGCCAAGTAGATAGAAATAATCCCCAATATATAGATCAAAGGGAAAAAGCCATCTCATAGTGTAATGTAATTGTACAAAAAGTACAATCTAAAGTAAAAGTTAATCCAAGAAATACACTCACATTTAAAAGGTTAAAAATTGGCAATCACTAATGCCACAATGTTGTTTCCAACCAATGTTGTTTCCAACCAACAAGATGGTCACCACGCCCACGTGCGCGATGACATCACATGCCATAACTCCTACCTATGCATTTTGTCATCAATGACATTGTCAGTGGTATGGTCTAATGGCGACATCCTGTCTTATATAAAGGGCTGGCTAAGACACCTCCCCCTCACTAATCGCACTCCAAAAGACCGGAATAGGAATGGTCCTTAAACCGGAAGTGATACCCTAATGCAGGAACTAAAATCAAATGGCTGTTTTTTCCCCAACCACCACACATCAAGATTGAACATCAATGGGTGGAGACTGAACCAACCAATATTAACAATCAAACAATGGTATGTAAACATTCAGAGTGAGAATAATTAAATTAATAAAATCATAGTCAGGTGACCAATTATAAACAATAAAATAAAAAATAAAGCAATATATTGTAAACATCATTATCTGACTCTGGCACCATCTTGTGGTTGGAGAGCAACATACAACATAGAACTTGTCCACCATACTGCCTCAAATTACATCACGACCTAATATCCAAGTACCACCCAACACGCACACTCCGCTCCTCACAAGACCTCCTTCTCTCTAGTTCCCTGGTCTCCTCCTCCCATGCCCGCCTCCAGGATTTCTCCAGGGTATCACCCATCCTCTGGAACTCCCTGCCCCAAACCATCAGACTATCAGCTACTCTCCTCTCCTTTCGGCGCACTCTGAAAAACCACCTCTTCAGGGAAGCCTACCCCACCCCTTGCTAATTTGCCGACCTCCTCCACTCTTCCTACTACTCCATTCCCCACAGCTATCTCCTCCTGTACCACTATCCCCTCCCTCCTAGATTGTAAGCTCGAAAGAGCAGGGCTCTCGAACCCCTCCTGTATCGCATTGTTTTGTTATTGTACTGTTGCATGTTCTGTCCCCCTTTGTAATGTACAGCGCTGAGCGAACTGTTGGCACTTTATAAATACTGTATAATAATAACTTAAATAATGTAAATAAAAAACTATAATAAAATGACAGATAATAAAATTTGCACGTAAATTTTATAAGAATCACCACACATATACGAAAATCCTAAATAGAATAAAATACATCCCTCAACTCAAAGAGGAACTGCCTCAACACTCTAGCTTTTATTTATAAATGCATTTATGTCTCATTCAATGTTTAATCCATAGGGAACATAAGTGTTTAAGGTATAAATGTACCATGTCTCAAGTCTGGAAATTTCACTCCTCACGTTACTGCCCCTCAAATTCCTAGTAAAGGTATCTATCTCCAAAAAAAAGAGTACCCTCTGGATTTTTAATATGACATAGAGTATAGTGTTTAGAAACACTATGATTCGGAAACCCTTTTCTGATATTCGCTATGTGTTCATTAAGTCTAATTTGGAGGGTGTGTATCATATGGCCTACATATTGTTGTCCGCATGGACATTGGATGAAATACACAATATTTTTGGAAGAACAGGTCAAGAAGGATTTGATACAGACTGAAAAGAGTAAAATCCCTGAGCCTTCTTAACATTCATTTCACAAATGTTGCATTTTCCACAGGGATAATATTACTTCATTCCTTAGAAGAAAGTAACTTTATTAGGTGGTTCTACCACATTAAGAGCTACATGTAGTCTTAAGGGGGCAACTCCCCTAAAGACTACTGCAGGATAGTCAGGTAACAAAGGGCCCAATACCTTATCATTAAGCAACACACTCCAATGCCTTTGAATAATATTTTTGACTACAAAATGTTGTGTAGAGCAGGAGGTAAAAAATGCATGGTTAAAAGGTCTCTTACCTCCTTCTACCTTCTTGGGCACCAACATATAGTATCCTCCCTATTCCCTAGGGAGACCTATTATTAACGGTCTAGACTTAGTTACCTCTAGGGTGGGGAAGTACATTGATACTTTCCTGCAACCTTTCCGGAGGATCGGAGAACATGGTAAGTACAGCTTATCCCTGAGCCCCTAGACAAAATGAGCACTTAATGCATGCAGTGTGGGCGCAGCCCCACTGCATAGGAAATTAAAATGTCACCGGAGTTCTGCTTTAAAGATTAGCAGTAATGGTCTAAAGGTCTAGCTATAATATACAAGTAGAAAGTTCTTTAAAAATCCTCGGGTGTAAGCCATCTGGTTCTGATAATTTCTTCACAATAAGTTTTTCTACCGTTTTTTTAACACTGATTTCTGTCATCCACAAGGGTACATTCAATATAATTTAAAAATAATAATGTTACCGTTTTCATAGGAGAAGAATGTATTAAATACAGTTGCTTATTCCCTGTCACTTGTGACTAACTACCTCGATCATATTTTATTGAACCAATATGTTCTGACCAAGCCTTCTTACTATTAATATATATTTTTTTAAAAACTGAATTATTTTTACTCCCCTCATTTACGTGATTATTATAATTTATTTTAACTGCCGTAATCATGCTCTTTTGTTACTTATTGCATTCTTTGTAGTTTTGCAATGCTGGTGGTGACACTTTGGTCTTATATTTGTTAAAGGACTTTTTCTCATTAATATGCATATTTATGTTAGTATATAGCTACCCAGGTTTAAATGTTGCTCTTTTATATTTTTTGCCCAGTGGAATGCACTGATGAATACCATTGTATTGGTATCGTCCTTAAAGCACTCCCACTTTTCTTCTTTTTGCAAAAATTTGATCCAATATTGTTTCACGTGGTGTAGAGCACAGCTTAGAAAAGTACAGCTTAGTAAAGGTGGCTATTTTGAAATTTAGTTTTTTTTATCCTTCCCTCATTTTTCTCTTTTCTATAATTTATGGCAGACCTGATTACATTGTGATAATTATCCATTTCTTCCACATTTTTAATCAGCTCTTGTTATTTGAGATTATTGGGTCTAGCAGAGCATTATTTCTAGTTGGGGCTTTCACCATTTGATCCATGGAATTGCCCTTACTTCTACATTCAGGAAATGATGGGCCTTAGTTGAGTGTGCAGCTCCTTCTGCCCAATCAATATCAGAATAGATGAAAGCCCCCATGATTATAACATTGACCTGCCTCTCCATGCTTAAGCAAACATCCACAATTAATTTACCATTTGTTTCGTCCCTTTGGAACTCCAACCACAAAAACTCCAACTCAACATTAGCTCCGTTAGCAATGTCATGCACCCCCTCCCCCTCTTCTACCAACCCTATCCCTCCAAAACAGAGTGTACCCTTGTATAGTAGCAAGCTAGTCATTTGAGATATGAATCAGGTTTTGAATACTCACACCTTAAAATTCTCATCAAGTATCAGGAGTTTTAGTTCTTCCATTTTAAAAACCAGACTTCTAGAATTGGTCATGATTGTTGATATAGTGTCCTTAGAGGCTTGTATTGTCCATAGAGGCTTGTACCCTCCCACCACCAAATTAAAGGTTTTGATACTGAGCTCCATCGTCATTGTGAAAGCTAGTGGGGAAATGGTGCACCCAGCCATTATGCCTACCTCCAGGGGTTTGATGTTATGAGAAAAACCTGTAAGTTCTCCAAGCAATGTTTTATTACTACAGGTACCTGAAAGACTAGGTCACTCATATTCTCCAAATATTTTACTGATAATCCTTTAATAACACTTAAGATCAGACTTGTGTCTGAACTGATAGTCTTGCTGTCAGACTTTAGCCAGTCCAACAAAAGACTTATGTCCTTGCATATTCTCTACTTTATATTTTACCTGGTTATGTCTTGAACCATTAATCAAGGCGAAAACATTGTCCCCATCGTGTAAGGTGCTGAAACTTTGCAAACTGTGGGATTTTTTCCTGCACAGTTTCAACTGACTGAATTCCCTTCCTTTTAATAAAACCTGGTCAATACAGGGCCCTGGGTTTGAGGTTTTCAAAGATTTCCTCTGTCCTTAATTAATTTTTAGACCACAAATTGAGGTTAATATAGTCCAGCCACACTTACAGGCCAGAAGTGAAGCTGTTAGTTGAAGATGGGATGGTGGCAGGGGTGTTGCATAATGTCCTAAAAGACTTGGGGCACCTTGGGAAACCTAGCTTGAGATGCTACTGTTAGGCTTGTAGCAAAACAAAAAACAGGTGATGCATTGTTTATTGTACTCCCATTTCTTTCCTATCCTATATTTAAAGCCATTTAGCAAAATAGGTCATATAGGTTTCAATGTTAAAGCAATTTCAAAATTCATGATTTTCAAGCATTTTTTAAATTCCAATATGTTTTTATTAAGTTTTGAATTATAGTAAGACAATTCAGAAGGAAAACATACAGTCATAAACAGAAAGAACAAGAGCACAGTAAATGGTACCTCTATCTAATGAAAACCATCTTTATCAACTACATATACAATGTGCTATAAATGACCAAAATTGGAAATGATAATATAGACAGACAATTGTAATAAACTGCCATGAGATGTTATAGTGCCACCTGTGCAATATATATATATATATATACAGTCATGGCCGAAATTGTTGGCACCCTTGATATTTTTCCTGAAAATCAAGTATTTCACACAAAAAAGGTATTGCATTAACACATGTTTTGCTATACACATGTTTATTCCCTTTGTATGTATTGGAACAAATATAAAACAGAGGCAGAAAAGCAAATATGACATAATGTCACACAAAACCCCAAAAATGGGCTGGACAAAAGTATTGGCACCCTTAACTTAATATTTGGTTGCACACCCTTTGGAAAACATAACTGAAATCAGTCGCTTCCTATAACCATCAATAAGCTTCTGACACCTCTCACCCGGAATTTTGGACCACTCTTCCTTTGCAAACAGCTCCAGGTCTCTCTTATTGGAAGGACACCTTTTCCCAACAGCAATTTTAAGATCTCTCCACAGGTGTTCAATGGGATTTAGATCTGGGCTCATTGCTGGCCACTTCAGAACTCTCCAGCGCTTCTTTGCCATCCATTTCTGAGTGCTTTTTGACGTATGTTTGGGGTCATTGTCCTGCTGGAAGACCCAGGATCTTGGACGCAAACCCAGCTTTCTGACACTGGGCCCTACAGTGCGACCCAAAATCCTTTGGTAATCCTCAGATTTCATGATGCCTTGCACACAGTCAAGGCACCCAGTGCCAGAGGCAGCAAAACAACCCCAAAACATCATTGAACCTCCACCATATTTTACCGTAGGTACTGTGTTTTGTTCTTTGTAGGCCTCATTCCGTTTTCGGTAAACAGTAGAATGATGTGCTTTACCGAAAAGCTCTATCTTGGTCTCATCTGTCCACAAGACGTTTTCCCAGAAGGCTTTTGGCTTACTCAAGTACATTTTGGCAAACTGTAGTCTTGCTTTTTTATGTCTCTGTGTCAGCAGTGGGGTCCTCCTGGGTCTCCTGCCATAGCGTTTCATTTCATTTAAATGTCGACGGATAGTTCGCGCTGACACTGATGCTCCCTGAGCCTGCAGGACAGCTTGAATGTCTTTGGAACATGTTTGGGGCTGCTTATCCACCATCCGGACTATTCTGCGTTGCAATCTTTCATCAATTTTCCTCATCCGTCCACGACCAGGGAGATTAGCTACAGTGCCATGGGTTGCAAACTTCTTGATAATGTTGCGCACTGTGGACAAAGGCAAATCTAGTTCTCTGGAGATGGACTTGTAACCTTGAGATTGTTGATATTTTGCCACAATTTTGGTTCTCAGGTCCTCAGACAGTTCTCGTCTCCTCTTTCTGTTGTCCATGCTTAGTGTGGCACAGACAGACACACAATGCAAAGGTTAAGTGAACGTCTCTCCTTTTTATCTGCTTTCAGGTGTGATTTCTATATTGCCCACACCTGTTACTTGCCCCAGGTGAGTTTACAGGAGCATCACATGCTTGTAACATTCTTATTTATCCGCAGTTGTGAAAGGGTGCCAATACTTTTGTCCAGCCCATTTTTGGAGGTTTGTGTGACATTATGTCGAATTTGCTTTCTTTCCTCCCTTTTTTTGTTTTGTCCCAATACACACAAAGGGAATAAACATGTGTATAGCAAAACATGTGTTAATGCAATACGTTTCGTGAGAAATACATGATTTCCTGGAGAAATATCAAGGGTGCCAACAATTTCGGCCATGACTGTATATATATATATATATATATATATATATATAAATAAATAAAAACAGAACAAAGCTTAGAACATGAAACTATGAGAAAATTAACTCAACGGTTTATGGTTCAAGGACCTAAGTATACACTATATTGCCAAAAGTATTGGGACACCCCGCCAAATCATTGGATTCAGGTGTTCCAATCAAATCCATGGCCACAGGTGTATAAAATCAAGCACTTAGGCATGTAAACTGTTTCTACAAACATTTATGAAAGAATGGGTCACTCCCAGGAGCTGGTGTGGTACTGTGATAGGATGCCACCTATGCAATAAGTCTATCCGTGATATTTCCTTGCTACTAAATATTCCAACTGTTAGTGGTATTATAACAAAGTGGAAGCAAATGGGAGCAACAGCAACTCAGCCATGAAGTGGTAGGCCACATAAAATGACATAATAAAGCGGGGTCAGCACATGCAGAAGCACACAGTGTGCAGAAGTCGCCCACTGTTTGCAGAGTCAATAGCTAAAGACCTCCAAATTTCATGTGGCCTTCAGATTAGCACAATAACAGTGCATAAAGAGCTTCATGGAATGGGTTTCCATGCCCGAGCAGCTGAGTCCAAGCCTTACATCACCAAGTGCAATGCAAAGCGTCGGATGCAGTGGTATAAAGCACGCCGCCACTGGACTCTAGAGAGTTCTCTGGAGTGAATCAATCTTCTCCGTCTGGCAATCTGATGAATGAGTCAGGTTTTGGCAGTTGCCAGGAGAACGATACTTGCCTAACTGCATTATGCTAAGTGTTAAGTTTGGTGGTGGGGGATTATAGTGTGGGGTTGTTTTTCAGGAATTAGGCTTTGCACCTTAGTTCAGGTGAAGGGAACTCTTAAGGCGTCAGCATACCAAAACATTTTGGACAATTTCATACTCTCAACTTTGAAGCTGTTATGACTGCAAAGGGTGGGCAAACTCAATATTGAATCCTATTGACTAAGACTGGGATGCCATTAAAGTTCATGTGCATGTAAAGGCAGGACTCCCAATACTTTTGGCAATATAGTGTACCTCATTTTTTGATGGAGATTAAATTAATGTTGGGAAGTAAAACCATGCTTGCCAATTCTTGTTAAACAGAGAATATATTCCGTCAATTGTAGCTAACATACATTCATATGTGTAGTGTCTGTGAAGTGTCTGTATTATATCATTGATATTTGGAGAGGATGGTGATCTCCATATATGTAGAATAGTAAATTTTGCTGCCAAATATAAGTTATAAATTGTCTAAAGAGAGGGGGTGTGTCTTCTATCCCCAAGTTTAAGATGGCCAATTCAGGGGAGGGTGGTATAGATAGTCTGGTGACCTGATTGAGAATATCAAACACTGCGAGCCAAAATTTAGCTAGTTTACTGCAGGACCAGAGAATGTTGTAAAGTGTACCAGTCTGTGTGCATTTTCTCCAACATAGTGGAGATTGTGAGGGTTGAAATTTGGGGTCAGGTACCATCTCAACATAATTTTGTGAGCAAGTTCCCATAGATTAGTACATTTTGTAGAAGTGAATGTTTAATGTACGGCTCTTTGCCATTGTACATCAGAATAAGAAACGATAAGTTCCTTTTCCTAAGCCAATATAGAAGACGTTTTCATAAATAGCGATTTCCCTTAAAGAAAGTTATAAAGTATTGATATACCTCCCTTGCGGTTATTTACAGAAGTATAATATTGTCAAATTTTCCAGGGAAGTTCATAATTAAAGGGGGTATTCTTTTGGATGTAAGATGTTATCCTAAGATATGAAAAGAATTCCGAACTAGGTAGTTGTATTCCAATTGTAATGAGGCAAAGGATTTTAGAGAGGATCCTGCATATACTGTAAGTCTGATACATTTTGGATTCCATGGGATTCCCAATGCTCTAGAGCTAGATCAGTGTTGAATATATTGAGACGGGGATACGCAATTTAACAGTAAGGCTTGAAAGCAACTTCCCTTTGGAGACAGTTAACATTTTCCACTCTTTTAATGTCGTTAGGATTGGTAATGAGAAGCCCCTTGAGATAACGGTTAGGTGGGGTATGCTAGTAGATATGTATATAGGTATTTGTGATTGCTCAATTTCCCTCCATTAGGAAGTAGGTGAATTCGGAAACCATTTCCGCATCTGTGCTAGTATTGTAGCCATATGATAATCAAGAATCGTCAATCCTAGGTCCCCTGCGGATTTCACTTTAAGTAATTTAGCAAATGCACAACAGGCTTTTTTCCCCTCCCATAGGAATTTATGTAACATAGATTGTAGGGTGTGGAAAAATGTTGTGCTTGCAGGAATAAGTACAGATCTAAATACATAGAGAATATGGGGTAATATTTGTATCTTGAATGCTGCTAACCTACCAGACATTGATAGAGTATGTTTGCTTAATTGAAGTAGACCTTCTTTTAATTTATTTTCCAAAGATAGATAATTGACTCTAAATAGATGGTCAGGATGGGGTGTGAGGGTAATATCCAAATATGAAATTCCCAAGTCTCCCCAAATATATGGAAATTTAGTTTGTAAACTTCTGGGAGCACCCCCATATCTAGTATATACAGTAGGATTTAGTATAATTTACTTTGTAATATGATACCATGCTATACCTTTGTAATATCTGTGACATATTTTCTAGGGAGGATACCAGATTAGACAGCATTAAGATAACATCATCTGCAAATAGGCTTATTACATGTTTGCTTATTACATGACCTTTAATAAGGAAACCAGCAATGTCAGGTTGTTGTCTAATAGTGGAGGGCAAGGGTTCCATCACAAGATTCAAAATCAATGGCGACAAAGGGCATCCCTGGTGGGTACCATTGGTTATTTAGAAGGGCTTAGATATTACTCCTGATGTGAATACTTGCACAGATGGGAGGGGATACAGGGCCAATGGGGCCAATACAAAGCTAAATATAAGAAGAACTTTTTTCAGGAACTTTTTTCAGGAATACTTCCTCTTCTTCCAAAGCTAGTAGCAGAGAAGGCGTCCGTTGGTTTCTCAGCAAGTACCAGCAGCAACTAAACACCAGCACAATACCTAGATTTCAATATGCCTGTTAAAATTCTATCTATTAATGCACACTGGTTAAACCACCCTCCAAAACGAGCTTCTATGTAGATATCTAATGCATTGTGATGTCCTGTGTTTTCAAGAAACTCACTTTCATAAGGATGCACCTCCCAGATGCACCCATAAACATTTCCAACATTATTTCACCACGAGCATGCCCACAAAAAGGAGAGGAGTAATGATTTACTTTCAACTGCACGTGCACAGCCATCCAGAGCAGTGTGCCTGAGCTGACAGGGAGGAAGACTGTTAGTAAACTAAGCAGTCCTCCTCCCCATCGGAGATGCTCGGTAATCACCGGGTGCCGGCAGCTAATCACCGGCCGGGACCCAGAGATTGACAGCCGCAAAATACAAAATCATGTATATACAGTATCTCACATTAGTGATATCATAGGCTTGAGCTCCTAATGGTGGTGTCCACTTTATTAGAGCCACATGCTCAACTGGTTTGGCATTCTACAAAGAGAGATATATTTCAGTCATGAGTTAGACACCCATTGCCATTCTGGCAAGATTCTACTTGGACTTCTAGCAGGTGGGGAGGATAATCTGGGTTCTCAGTAGTCGTAGACCTTTGTTAGAAGAGCTAATCACACGTGTTGAGCTATCCTTGGTGATTAGCAGCTTGGTAGGATATTCCCTTATATATCCTATATTGTGATTCCGCAGAACTTTTGTGATGTTCTTCAGGTTCTTGCGGAGTTGCAGTGTGTATTGTGATAAATCAGTGTAAAACTGAAAGTTAGAATAGTTAGTAGAGCGATGTTCCATATAGCGTGTGAGTGACATTAAGCGTTCCTTGACATGAAAAAAGTGAATGCGGAGTAGGACATCTCTTGGTACATGCTCTTGTATATGCAGAGGCTTTGGGATGCAATGGATTCTATCTATAGTTATCTCTAGGGGAGAAAGGTCTGGCATAAGAGTTAAAAGCATTGTTGTAACAAAGGAACGAAGTGCAGCAAGTTGAACTGTTTATAAAATTCCTCTAATGTTTACATTATTCCTCCTGGACCTATCCTCTAGGTCAGCAAGCTTTGCTTTTAACCAAAGTTATTCTCCCTCAGTGCCATCATGTGTATCTACTAAGTCATTGGTTGTGGTGGCATATTCCTCCATCTTTATCTCAATATGATCCACTCTTTCCTCTACAGCAGTAAGTTCAGAGTTCAAGTTCCTCATACAAGCCATCATATCAGTATGGATGGTGCTTCTGAGAGAGAATAACATGTCTTTTAAAGTGGTATCTAATATTGGTTGATTAGATGTGATGTGGGGAAGGCAGTAATAGATTCTGGCAGTTCTCTGGTATCAGGATTGGAACTCACCTCACATTGCTGCACATTAGGATCGTCCATCTGAAATATGAAGTTCATTACAGATTTTGTCTTAGCTGAGTTTAATTAAAATTAGTCACTAATTTCACTATGTGGAACTTCTTAGGTAAATATTAACAAAAAAATAGTTTTAAGTTGCTTTGAAAGCCCGTAAGCCTTCCCAGCTACCCCTAGCAATCAAGTGGTGAACAGCTTTTAATAGGTTCACTTATAGCATGCAATTTGGCCAATAGATGGGTAACAAAAGTGACAATTTACAGGTAAGACACAGATAATTATGACAATATGTGGGCAAATATGTGAAATGGTTGCACTATATATGCAACGAAAAGACAATTTTTACCATATTTAGATGACAAGCAAGCAATTGTATGCCATGTTCATTACAATATCTAGCACTGTGTTCCCAGCTAGTGAGGGCCAGGAGAGTTTAAAAAAGCTTTGCTATTGACTCCAATGCACTTTGCCAAGTAGAGAAATGTTCGGGCCTCTCCCTGCAAAACAGCACAGCAAAAACCTATTCATGGAAAATTAAACTTGTTATAGTAAAAAAAAAAAATTAAAAAAAGTATTAAAGTTTATAATCCCAGCCTGCTTCTTACAAAGATTTCAGTCTGCCTCTATTCTATTACATGCAGGGTTTAGTGAAAAAGGGGAGCTCATGTCACACATCCTTGGCAAATATATTAAATGTGTTCTGACACTTATAATTTGCTCAGGAAGGTCACTCCATCACAATACACTTCATATCTCTATATTATAAAAGGAACTTAGGAGATTTTTTAGGAGGTAATTCTAAAACTAAGATTTAACTGGTGATATACAGTATATGTCATGCACTAACCCATTTATGTCTAAGGTAACTGAAACCTTTGTGATCAGACCTAATTCTACTTTTACCAGATGTGCCAATTTACTTATTAATAAATATTTGATGTCTTCACATTACAAAATTATTTTACACCATTTTTAACATACATAAGAATTTAGTTTGGTGGACTGTTGTTTAAACTAAATAACGTATTATAATATCAGCATTATAAGCCCCAAAAATGTTGGGTGCATATAATACATAAAACCAATATAATTCATATAAAGCAGTGATATAAGTGCCCAAACACTACAAACCTAAAATTTATATAGGGGTATATTTAAAAACAGCAATATATTTAATAAAACTTGAATAATGCTTCACATTTGTCACTCCCCACAACCCAAAAACATATGTGATACCACTTAAACTAAATAAATTAATAAGAGTCTACCAGATATATGATATATCAATTTAGTTCTTCATTTAATTTTATATGTAAGAAATCTTTTTTCCAAATTGTATCCCACAGCGCCAATTCACCTTACTTCACTGTCCACTTCACCTTCATGACAAACAATGCTCCAGAACACTCACCAGATAGATCTGACCATTTATCTTTAAGTGGGTCACAAATCCCTTAAAGTGGTATTAAAGTCTAGAGAGCAAAATAAAAGAAATTGTCCCCCTTCAGGTTTAAATAATAATGTACTAATGTGCACTGCATACTAGTACAATATGACAGACTTACCTAATAATGGAGCCCTCCAGCGATGCGCTGTCAGGGCTCTTCCCAGTCCACAACACTCCCATCTTCACCTGGTCTTCCTTTTGGGTTTCATATTTTCGGCTGCTTCATACAGAGTGGGCCATAAATGTGGTCTGAGCTGCACATGTGTGGCTGAAATCACATTACCCACAGACAGGAAGGGGGGACATTTAGGAAAGAAAAGATCTCTAAAGCTTCTTCTGTATTAAAAAGCCGGCTTGTCGGGATTTTTTTTAAATTGCTGACTATATTACCACTTTAATTAATGGATCATGACAGTATTTGGCACTTCTCTACTGTCATTTCTTTCCTCCAGTTACACAATACTTCCAGGATTCCATCCTCCACTCCTCCCCATATTTCACATGTTTAGACATAGAAAATCACCAAAGTGTAAAATTGTGAATGAGCTTTTACTAAAATACCTAAACTTTTCCACTCACATTAAAATCACTTGTTTAATACCACTTTTGTGTGCAGGCAGTGACCACTGCTTAAAATATGTTGCAGTGCTTCCAGGTTTCCTTCCGCCATCTGATATCAGACATACCCCCATCCTCAAAATGCTTCATCACAAGTACTTCCTCTGGAGATATGCTACCAGATTTCTCTGTCCCTCTTTCCTACTCAGTTTTTCCTTTTAGTTTAATAAAAAAAAAGTACTATTCAACTAACAAAAATGTCTAATTGCACTAAATCTTTCCTCCAGCATCACAATTATTGCATTTGTTACTCTGTATAAAGCCTCGTGCACACTTGATGTTTTTATAGCTGCTCCTAGGAGCATCTGGTGTTTTTTTTTCTTGTCTTTAAACTCTCCTGCATGTTACCTTATGTGTCCATGCACACATAGGCTTTTAGCAACATTTAGTGACAGAAGAGTTTAGAGTTAGGAAAAAAACCCACTGCCGGTGGGTCCAGGAGCTGCAGAGTTTTGACAGAAAAACTCTTGACACTGCTAAATGCTAGGTGTATTTAGCACTTCAGCGTTTATTCATTTCAGTAGCCAGAATAGATTCAAATTCTAGTCAATTAAATAAATAAACACCCAAACACTAAAGACTTAAATTCTGCTAAACTGGTTTTAAAAAACTCAGTTTAGTTAAGTTTTCAAGGCTGTTTTCAAGAATAAACAGCACTTTACAATAAGGCCTAGAAGAAAAGAAGTGGTGTGAAAAAATCAGTTGTGGGGTTAACCTGTAATTTTTTTGTGTATTAATTCTCATGTTCCACATAAGTTGGGGTATTCTAGAGTTATATCCTTCGCCTACATAGCCTACATAGTTTGTACTAAAGAGCCCTGTTATGTTTCACATGACTGTCATATTGACTGTCATATGCCTTTAAGTGTTTCTATATTTTGTTTCTGCTCCTCCCTTTCCTTTGGTTTAGTTAATGCTGTATAGATAGCCCTCCCCCATTCCCAGTAATGCATTGCAGCTCTAGCCTCATGTCATGGAGCAGGAAACAATATGATCTTTTGACCTATCGAATGTTCATTGTTGACACTCCCTGTTGAAATCTATGATTTCTATTATAATAGACTTTAGTTCAAGTCCAATATAAATAATGAAGATTCTTTCCAGGAACATCTGCAAAACAAGAGGGAAGGGAAGAACAAAGTAAAACAATGCAAACATTTAGCATAATACTTGCAGATGTTGGTCTTGAAAGTTCAGGCTGAGACATGGAAATCCATATTCAGCAGGGAAGGCAGCAACATGCACGATTCCGTCTTACCTCCCTTTAAATCAGGTTGATGACTTGTCTTGCTCTTTGGGTAAAAGAAATACTAGTTCCTTTATAGGCCTGAAGTAAAGGTGTGCAAAACCTTCTTTCATGGTGGATATAGCCAAGATGTGTCCCAAAATGTACTAGTAGGTACTGCACGACTGCCGCAGTCAGCAAGGTTAAGGCTAGTGGGAACATAGTGCCATTGTCCAGGATTTAGAGATTGTTTCCAGGATTCCCACCTTTGTTGTTTCTCCTTGGGTAAGGGGGTATCTCAGTCTAAGCTTTCAGAAGTAAGTTGTCTGAGCAGTATCTTACCCTGAATGGTGAGAGGTGTAATGAAACCTAATGGATCATAAATACTGTTCATTGTAGACAATACTCCTCGCTTTGTGAAGGGCTTGTCACAGGCTGATGCTTGAAATGTGAGTGTGTCTTGTTTAACATTCCAAAGCAATCCAAGACTGCGTTGTGTAACAGAAAGGTCAGATCCTAGTTGGAATTTCTTCACACTGACAGCATTGTCATCAGAAGGAAAGGCTATCATGACCTTGTCTGTCAGGGATCTCCTCGATCCCCGCCGCGATGGGCTCGGCGCAGGCGCACTGCTCCACCCAGCGCACGGGCACTAGGTCCGGGCCGGCCGCGGCGTTCGAGTTCGCGCATGCGCAGTAGAAGCCGCGGCCGCCCGCTGGGCACCAATGGCAGCGCAGGGCGGGATATTTAAAGGTCCCTGAGCTGTCATTTCGTTGCCTTCTGGTCTTACCTGCTTCCTGTGTTCCTGTACCTGTGCCTAGTAAGTTATTGACCCGGATTGCCTTTGACCTTGCTGATTTCTCCTGCCCAGACCCTTGCTTGCCTGACCTCTCTCCCTGGATGCCCCTTATTAGATCTGACCTCCTGCTGCTGACCTGGCGTGTGACCCGACGATTCTCTGCCTGCTCCCTTGTACCTTACCGTCCTCTACAATACCGACTCGGCCTGTCTGACTACGCACTTGCTCAGCCATCCATCCATCCCATCGGGGTCACCCGACCTCCTCACATCTGGCTCTCCCTGGTTGGAGCCCCTGGCGAACACCACTACCACTGACAGGTGTGCTCAGCAGAGGCGACCTGGTCTCGGGGTACTACAAGTCCATCCCCACCATCAGGGGCCCTGGTGAACAAGTACCCTGGGGCTTAGACTCCGCGCTCTGGGCACGCCTGACCAGTGGAGTGCTAGTGGTGCCGCTCGGCGGTCCCTCACAGTACCAGAAGGCCATGACTGAGCCTCGAGGAGGACTCTCCCCGTTGGACGAGGTTTGCAGGCACCTGGCTACCCTGACGCAAGCTGTAAACACATTACAGGACAGATGTCTGCAGATCGAGAATCGGTTTCAGGCCTGCACCATCTCTGTTCCTGTTTCACAGGCCCCGGCTCCTGCACCACCGGTCGCAGCAGTCCATGAGCCGGCTCCTGGGCCTCCCACATCACTCCCTATGGCGGAACCCCGAGTACCCTTACCCGAGCGCTTCCATGGGGATCGCACACGCTTTCGGTCATTCCGTGACTCCTGTCTGCTCTATTTTGAACTGCAGCCACGGACCTTTTTGACGGAATCAGTGAAAGTGGGGTTTGTTGTCTCCCTGTTGCAGGGTGAACCCCAAGACTGGGCCCACCGACTAAGGGGAAACAATGACCCTCACCTGGTTACGGTCGACAGCTTCTTTAACGCTATGGCCATCTTATATGATGACCCACAACGGGCAGCCTCGGCCGAGGCCACATTATACGCACTCCGACAAGGTCGGCGGGTGGCTGAGGAATACGCCTCTGACTTTAGGCGCTGGATGGGTGACACTCGTTGGAACGAGTTCGCACTCTTGCACCAGTTTCGTATGGGCCTATCAGAGGCTCTGAAAGACGAGCTCGCCCGGGTGGAGGTGCCCGAGACATTAGAGGACCTGATTACACTCACTATCAAAATTGACCGTAGACTACGGGAGCGCAGATTGGAGAGGTCTGGTCAGGGTCGCGGAAATCCCTGGGGGTCATTTCAGGGATCCAGTCAACATACTAGGCCAAGCACCCAGAACCTGCCGTTTGAAGATGCTCCCGAACCCATGCAGCTAGGCCTGGCTCGGCCTAAACTATCGCCTGAGGAACGCCAGCGCAGACGCTCCCAGAATCTGTGCCTGTACTGCGGCAAAGCTGGTCACATGGTGCGTTCCTGCCCGCAGAAACTGAGTAAGTTCACCTCATCTTCTTTATCTGTTGGCAATATGAACCCGTCCCAGTACTTAGTTGTTCCCCTCTCCTTTCAGCTTTCAGAAAGGACCATGGAGGTGACGGCCATAGTTGATTCGGGGGCATGCAGCTGTTTTGTGGATATCAATTTTGCTCTCCAGCAGGGTATTCCCCTCCGCCCAAAGGAGAAGGGGTTTCACATCTTTTTGGCTGATGGTTCCCGGATAAAGTCAGGGGTGGTTAACCAGGAGACCCCTTCCATTGTGACTTCCATTGCCGGTCAGCACCGGGAACTCCTCCGCCTGGATGCTATTGCATCACCCCTTTTCCCAGTCATTCTGGGGCTCCCTTGGTTGCGGGCCCATAACCCCCAAATTGACTGGGAAACTGGGGTTGTCTCGTTCCCTTCCCCATATTGTCGGGAACTGTGTCGAACTTCGGGCCCGGAGGTCCCCCAGGTCCTCCTGTGCTCTGAAGGGGATGACAGCCTAAAACAAGTGATCCCTGCAGCCTACCATGAGTTTCTTGATGTGTTCAGTGAACGGGGAGCAGATGCTCTACCCCCCCACCGCCCATATGACTGTCCTATTGATCTGTTGCCCGGTTCGGAAATTCCGTTCGGGCGAATTTTTCCCCTTTCTGAGCTAGAATTAGGGGCCCTGAAGGACTATATTGAGGATAGCCTCCGAAAGGGATTTATCCGTCCCTCCACTTCCCCAGCAGGTGCAGGGATCTTCTTTGTAGAAAAGAAGGACAAGACTTTGAGGCCATGCATTGACTATCGGGAGCTGAATAGGGTCACCGTTAAAAATCGTTACCCATTACCACTGGTACCTGAATTATTCCAGAGCCTAAAAACTGCAGTAGTGTTTACCAAGTTGGACTTAAGGGGAGCCTACAATTTGGTTCGCATAAGGGAGGGGGATGAGTGGAAGACGGCCTTCCGCACCCGTTTCGGCCATTTTGAGTACCTGGTCATGCCTTTCGGGTTGTGCAATGCGCCAGCCACCTTCCAACACTTTGTGAACGACATCTTTAGGGACTTCCTGGACATCTTTGTCATCGTCTACTTAGACGACATTTTAATTTTTTCATCCTCCCTGGGGGAGCACAGGGTACATGTATCAAAGGTGTTGGGGCGGTTGCGGCAGCACGGGTTGTACGCTAAAGCAGAGAAATGCTGCTTTGAACAGGCTAGCGTTACATTTCTGGGTCTGATCATCTCCACCACGGGGGTCGCAATGGACCCTCAGAAGGTCTCAGCGATCCTAGATTGGCCTGAACCCACGGACAGGAAAAGTGTCCAACGTTTTATTGGGTTCGCAAATTTTTACCGGAAGTTCATCAAGAACTTCTCGGGTCTGGTCTCCCCCATCACTCAGTTAACCAAGCTTGGGACGCGATTCAGATGGACGCCCGAGGCACAGGAAGCTTTTGAAGCATTAAAAAGGTTATTTACCTCGGCACCCATTCTGGGCCATCCCGACGCCTCCCTGCCCTACATCTTAGAAGTAGATGCATCTGAAAACGCGGTTGGCTCCATCCTTTCCCAGCGGAAGGGCGCCAAGGAATTACTCCACCCAGTAGCATTCTTTTCACGGAAACTTACCCCTGCGGAGAGGAACTACGACATTGGGGATCGCGAGCTACTGGCTATCAAAACCGCTTTAGAAGAATGGAGGTACCTGCTGGAAGGTGCCTCCCACCCCATCCTGATATTCACGGACCACAAGAACCTGGAATATCTGAGGACGGCCAAACGTCTACGCCCACGACAGGCAAGATGGGCATTGTTTTTCTCGAGGTTCCAGTTCCACATCACATACAGGCCCGGCTCGAAAAACACGAAGCCTGACGCGTTGTCACGCATGTACGAGGACACCAAGGAGATTCCAGTGCCCGACACTATTCTTTCTGCAGGAAATTTCTTGGCCCTTCAGACAAACCTTCACTCCGAGATCCTGAGAGCGTCCACAGCAATGTCCATCTCCGATGGGGCCCCCCTCCAGAACAAGGAGGGACTCCTATGGAGGGAGGACCGGATTGTGGTGCCAGAGGATGCCCGAACCTTAGTCTTGGGACATTGCCATGACCATCCACTGGCAGGACATTTTGGGCCGGTCAAGACCCTGGAACTTCTCCGACGTTCCTTCTGGTGGCCGGACATGGCCAAGGATTGTAAGAACTACGTGGGTTCCTGTGCCATCTGCCAGCGGAACAAGCCTTCAAGGAATAAGGCGTGGGGCCTGCTACGTCCATTGCCCATCCCTGAACGACCCTGGCAGAAAATCTCCATGGACTTCATAGTCGAGCTTCCACCTTCACTGAACCACACAGCAATTCTCGTGGTCGTGGACCGCTTGTCCAAGATGGCCCATTTCATCCCTTTACGGAAAACCCCATCAGCAGCCGAGACGGCGCAAGTCTTCATCCGAGAGATCGTTAGACTGCATGGGGTTCCCGAAGACATCGTCTCGGATTGTGGGGTGCAGTTTACCTCGCGGTTTTGGAGGGCATTGTGCAAAGCCCTGGATATCAAGCTGTCCCTTTCCTCGGCTTTTCACCCTCAGACCAATGGCCAGACCGAAAGGACCAATCAGACCCTGGAGCAATACCTTCGATGCTACACATCATTCTCTCAGGACGACTGGGTGCCACTCCTCCCTTTGGCGGAATTCGCGTACAACAACGCTTGCCATTCAGCAACTGGACAGTCCCCGTTCTTCGCCAATAGAGATGAGCGAAGAAATGAAAAATTCGATTCGGCTGATTCGGCGAATTCCAGTGTGAAATTCGATTCGATGCGAATTTCTCCGCTACGAAGATGACTTATTTAAAGGGTTTCTAGGCTTCAGAGAGCCTTTAAATTAGTGCAGAACACTGTACCTTTAATTTAAATGCCCTTGGAGATGAGGAAGGAGAAGGAGAAGGAGAAGGATGAGAAGAAGGAGAAGGAGAAGGATGAGAAGAAGGAGAAGGAGAAGGGTGAGAAGAAGGAGAAGGATGAGAAGAAGGAGAAGGATGAGAAGAAGGAGAAGGAGAAGGATGAGAAGAAGGAGAAGGAGAAGGATGAGAAGAAGGAGAAGGAGAAGGATGAGAAGAAGGAGAAGGATGAGAAGAAGGAGAATGATGAGAAGAAGGAGAAGGATGATAAGAAGAAGGCTGAGAATAAGGAGAAGGATGAGAAGAAGGAGAAGGAGAAGGATGAGAAGAAGGAGAAGGATGAGAAGAAGGAGAAGGAGAAGGATGAGAAGAAAGAGAAGGATGAGAAGGAGAAGGATGAGAAGAAGAAGGATGAGAAGAAGAAGGATGAGAAGAAGGAAAAGGATGAGAAGAAGAAGGATGAGAAGAAGGAGAAGGATGAGAAGAAGGAGAATGATGAGAAGAAGGAGAAGGATGATAAGAAGGACAAGGAAGAGAAGAAGGAGAAGGAGAAGGATGAGAAGAAGGAGAAGGATGAGAAGAAGGAGAAGGATGAGAAGAAGGAGAAGGATGAGAAGAAGGAGAAGGATGAGAAGAAGGAGAAGGATGAGAAGAAGAAGGATGAGAAGAAGGATGAGAAGAAGGAGGAGAAGGATGAGAAGAAGAAGGATGAGAAGAAGGAGAAGGATGAGAAGAAGGAGAAGGAAGAGAAGAAGGAGAAGGAGAAGGATGAGAAGGAGAAGGATGAGAAGAAGGAGAAGGATGAGAAGAAGGAGAAGGAGAAGGATGAGAAGAAGGAGAAGGATGAGAAGAAGAAGGATGAGAAGAAGGATGAGAAGGATGAGAAGAAGGAGAAGGATGAGAAGAAGGAGAATGATGAGAAGAAGGAGAAGAAGGAGAAGGATGAGAAGAAGGAGAAGGATGAGAAGAAGGAGAAGGATGAGAAGAAGGAGAAGGATGAGAAGAAGGAGAAGGAGAAGGATGAGAAGAAAAAGGATGAGGAGAAGGAGAAGGATGAGAAGAAGGAGAAGGAGAAGGATGAGAAGAAGGAGAAGGATGAGAAGAAGGAGAAGGATGAGAAGAAGGAGAAGGAGAAGGATGAGAAGAAGGAGAAGGAGAAGGATGAGAAGAAGGAGAAGGAGAAGGATGAGAAGAAGGAGAAGGATGAGAAGAAGGAGAAGGATGAGAAGGAGAAGGATGAGAAGGAGAAGGATGAGAAGAAGAAGGCTGAGAATAAGGAGAAGGATGAGAAGAAGGAGAAGGATGAGAAGAAGGAGAAGGATGAGAAGAAGGAGAAGGAGAAGGATGAGAAGAAAGAGAAGGATGAGAAGGAGAAGGATGAGAAGAAGAAGGATGAGAAGAAGAAGGATGAGAAGAAGGAAAAGGATGAGAAGAAGAAGGATGAGAAGAAGAAGAAGGATGAGAAGAAGGAGAATGATGAGAAGAAGGAGAAGGATGATAAGAAGGAGAAGGAAGAGAAGAAGGAGAAGGAGAAGGATGAGAAGAAGGAGAAGGATGAGAAGAAGGAGAAGGATGAGAAGAAGGAGAAGGATGAGAAGAAGGAGAAGGATGAGAAGAAGGAGAAGGAGAAGGATGAGAAGAAAAAGGATGAGGAGAAGGAGAAGGATGAGAAGAAGGAGAAGGAGAAGGATGAGAAGAAGGAGAAGGATGAGAAGAAGGAGAAGGATGAGAAGAAGGAGAAGGAGAAGGATGAGAAGAAGGAGAAGGAGAAGGATGAGAAGAAGGAGAAGGAGAAGGATGAGAAGAAGGAGAAGGATGAGAAGAAGGAGAAGGATGAGAAGGAGAAGGATGAGAAGGAGAAGGATGAGAAGAAGAAGGCTGAGAATAAGGAGAAGGATGAGAAGAAGGAGAAGGAGAAGGATGAGAAGAAGGAGAAGGATGAGAAGAAGGAGAAGGAGAAGGATGAGAAGAAGGAGAAGGATGAGAAGAAGGAGAAGGAGAAGGATGAGAAGAAGGAGAAGGATGAGAAGAAGGAGAAGGAGAAGGATGAGAAGAAAGAGAAGGATGAGAAGGAGAAGGATGAGAAGAAGAAGGATGAGAAGAAGAAGGATGAGAAGAAGGAAAAGGATGAGAAGAAGAAGGATGAGAAGAAGGAGAAGGATGAGAAGAAGGAGAATGATGAGAAGAAGGAGAAGGATGATAAGAAGGAGAAGGAAGAGAAGAAGGAGAAGGAGAAGGATGAGAAGAAGGAGAAGGATGAGAAGAAGGAGAAGGATGAGAAGAAGGAGAAGGATGAGAAGAAGGAGAAGGATGAGAAGAAGGAGAAGGAGAAGGATGAGAAGAAGGAGAAGGATGAGAAGAAGAAGGATGAGAAGAAGGATGAGAAGAAGGAGGAGAAGGATGAGAAGAAGAAGGATGAGAAGAAGGAGAAGGATGAGAAGAAGGAGAAGGAAGAGAAGAAGGAGAAGGAGAAGGATGAGAAGGAGAAGGATGAGAAGAAGGAGAAGGATGAGAAGAAGGAGAAGGATGAGAAGAAGGAGAAGGAGAAGGATGAGAAGAAGGAGAAGGATGAGAAGAAGAAGGATGAGAAGAAGGATGAGAAGGATGAGAAGAAGGAGAAGGATGAGAAGAAGGAGAATGATGAGAAGAAGGAGAAGAAGGAGAAGGATGAGAAGAAGGAGAAGGATGAGAAGAAGGAGAAGGATGAGAAGAAGGAGAAGGATGAGAAGAAGGAGAAGGAGAAGGATGAGAAGAAAAAGGATGAGGAGAAGGAGAAGGATGAGAAGAAGGAGAAGGATGAGAAGGAGAAGGAGAAGGATGAGAAGAAGGAGAAGGAGAAGGATGAGAAGAAGGAGAAGGATGAGAAGAAGGAGAAGGATGAGAAGGAGAAGGAGAAGGATGAGAAGGAGAAGGATGAGAAGAAGGAGAAGGAGAAGGATGAGAAGAAGGAGAAGGAGAAGGATGAGAAGAAGGAGAAGGATGAGAAGAAGGATGAGCAGAAGGAGAAGGATGAGAAGAAGGAGAAGGATGAGAAGAAGGAGAAGGATGAGAAGAAGGATGAGAAGAAGGATGAGAAGAAGGAGAAGGATGAGAAGAAGGACAGTTCTGTGACAGTTTCTGTCTATTTCTGACAGTTCTGGGACATTCACTCCATACAGCGGTTTCAACCGCTGTATGGAGGGAATGTCATAGAACTGTCAGAAATAGACTATTAATGACAGTTCTGGGACTGTCCTTCCATGCAGCGGTTGAAACATTGTATGTATTTGTTTCCATAAATGGATCCATTTATGGAAACAAATACATACAATGTTTCAACCGCTGCATGGAAGGACAGTCCCAGAACTGTCATTAATAGTCTATTTCTGACAGTTCCATGACATTCCCTCCATACAGCGGTTAAAACAGCTGTATGCAGTGAATGTCCCAGAACTGTCATAAATAGTCTATTTCTGATAGATCTGGGACATTCACTCCATACAGCTGTTTTAACCGCTGTATGGAGGGAATGTCATGGAACTGTCAGAAATAGACTATTAATGACAGTTCTGGGACTGTCCTTCCATGCAGCGGTTGAAACATTGTATGTATTTGTTTCCATAAATGGATCCATTTATGGAAACAAATACATACAATGTTTCAACCGCTGCATTGAAGGACAGTCCCAGAACTGTCATTAATAGTCTATTTCTGACAGTTCCATGACATTCCCTCCATACAGCGGTTAAAACAGCTGTATGCAGTGAATGTCCCAGAACTGTCATAAATAGTCTATTTCTGATAGATCTGGGACATTCACTGCATACAGCTGTTTTAACCGCTGTATGGAGGGAATGTCATGGAACTGTCAGAAATAGACTATTAATGACAGTTCTGGGACTGTCCTTCCATGCAGCGGTTGAAACATTGTATGTATTTGTTTCCATAAATGGATCCATTTATGGAAACAAATACATACAATGTTTCAACCGCTGCATGGAAGGACAGTCCCAGAACTGTCATTAATAGTCTATTTCTGACAGTTCCATGACATTCCCTCCATACAGCGGTTAAAACAGCTGTATGCAGTGAATGTCCCAGAACTGTCATAAATAGTCTATTTCTGATAGATCTGGGACATTCACTCCATACAGCTGTTTTAACCGCTGTATGGAGGGAATGTCATGGAACTGTCAGAAATAGACTATTAATGACAGTTGTGGGACTGTCCTTCCATACAGCGGTTGAAACATTGTATGTATTTGTTTCCATAAATGGATCCATTTATGGAAACAAATACATACAATGTTTCAACCGCTGCATGGAAGGACAGTCCCAGAACTGTCATTAATAGTCTATTTCTGACAGTTCCATGACATTCCCTCCATACAGCGGTTAAAACAGCTGTATGCAGTGAATGTCCCAGAACTGTCATAAATAGTCTATTTCTGATAGATCTGGGACATTCACTCCATACAGCTGTTTTAACCGCTGTATGGAGGGAATGTCATGGAACTGTCAGAAATAGACTATTAATGACAGTTCTGGGACTGTCCTTCCATGCAGCGGTTGAAACATTGTATGTATTTGTTTCCATAAATGGATCCATTTATGGAAACAAATACATACAATGTTTCAACCGCTGCATTGAAGGACAGTCCCAGAACTGT